>NC_029789.2:69976152-70025135 GCF_000816755.2 Arachis ipaensis | reverse complement strand
TGAGAGTGCATGATGAGCACCTAGCATTCCATGTTTATAAAACCTTACATGAGCCCACTCAAGAAGAAGATTGTATGAAGGATAAGGTCAGGGATCAAAGCTTGAAGGAGGCATTCAATGAGTTAACTCTAAGACTTCTAAATCCATGCTTGAAAGAAGTATAAATGGTGACCAAAGAAATCAAGGAGGAACTAGATCCAAAACCCCCAGATGAGAAACTTAACACCTCAGATAAAGAGCCACCAAGGCATGAATTATCTTCTGAGAAAGTAAAGAAGAAGAGGCCAAAAGGGTGGAGAAACAAGAATATCCCCACTGAAGGCTTCTCACCAGGGGATAAAGTGATGTTAAACACCCAACCAATGAAGGTGTCTCCATAATTATCTGAGTGCTATACTGTGAACCGGATCCTTTCACTTGAACACCTAGAGATCATCAAAGAGCAGACCGGAAGGAAGTTCACAGTAAGAGGAGAAAAGTTGAGGTACTATGATTTTCAACCCCATGATCAAAGGATGAGATGTCAAGCTAGTGACAATAAAGAAGCGTTTGTTGGGAGGCAACCCAACCTGAGGTAGTTCACTTTTCCTAGCTATTTCAATAAAAGGGTTAATTAGACTTATCTATATTGCAAGGAGCTAAGTTTGGTGTTGCACACCAAAATAAATTAAGGGAGAATGAAGGATTCTAAGTTTGGTGTTCCACTAAAATCTCATTTAAAAGCACATTCTCACCTTCTGCATACATGGCTGCTAGCTCCGAGCAATCAGATAAACCAATTAACCAATTGTTTACTTTTTAGTTTTTCTAGTTTTTATTGCCTTTAGCAAAGATAAAAGGATTTCATATATGGTTAACCTATTGCATCAGAGGCATTGGCAAGGAATTAAGTTTGGTGTTCCCACACTAAAATAAGTTTGAAAGCCGTCTTAAATTCATGCATATTAACCATCTACTTAAGGGCTTGAGAAGCAAGTCACTTTTGAGAATTATGCAGGAAAGAAGCCAACATTTGGAGACAGGTACACTTGCCGGTGAGTTTTGGTGTTGGAATTAGTTTCCAACCCATCACCATATACTAACTGATATGGTGAAGCTCCAATAGGGGTTTTGAAAGTTGTGCTGTATGCCTATAGGGCATCATCAAGCTTTCTAGCCCAATCCTTTCTAGAGTCACTTACTGTCCTCTTAAGGATTCGCTTTAGTTCTCTATTGGAAACTTCAACTTGCCTATTCGTTTGGGGATGATACGGTGTCACTACTTTATGGTGAACTCCGTATCGGCTTAAGACAGAATCCAGCTATCTATTATAGAAACGAGTTCCTCCATCACTAATTAGTGTCCTAGGGACACCAAATCTGCTGAATATATTCTTTTGGAGGAACTTCATTACTACTCTGGTGTCCTTGGTGGGTGTTGCTATTGCTTCAGCCCATTTAGACACGTAATTTACTACCACAAAGATGTAGATGTTTGAGTATGAAGGCGGGAAGGGTCCCATAAAATCTATGCCACATACATCAAACAGCTCAATCTCTAGGATTTCTTGCTGAGGCATGCTGTGACCATGAGGAAGATTGCAAGCCCTCTGGCAACTGTCACACTAACAAACGAACTTTCTAGAATCTTTAAAGAGAGTAGGCCAGTAAAAGCCACTTTGGAGTACCTTAGTGTCTGTCCGCTCACGTCCAAAGTGTCCTCCATAATCAAAGCCATGGCAATACCGTAGGATTCTCTATGCTTCTTCTTTAGACACACAACATCGGATTATTCCATCCGAGCATCTCTTAAAGAGATATGGCTCATCCCATAGGTAATATTTTGCATCATGCATGAGTTTCCGGGCTTGCTGCCTGGTAAACTCCTTGGGAATGAACCGTATAGCCTTTACAATGTCTACAAACCAAGGTACTGTCCAGATGGCATAGAGTTGCTCATCTGGAAAGGAATCAGATATGTCAGTGGAGGCAGAAGAAGTCCCTGCTATTGGCTCAATCCAGGACAAGTGATCAGCTACCTAATTTTCTATCCCTTTTCTATCTCTAATTTCTATATCAAACTCTTGCAGAAGTAATATCCATCTTATAAGTCTAGGTTTAGAATCTTGCTTAGTGAGTAGATACTTTAGAGCAGCATAGTTAGCATAAATAATGACTTAGATCCTACTAGGTAGGATCTGAACTTGTCAATGGCATAAACCACTACAAGTAGCTCATTTTCTGTAGTAGTATAGTTTTTCTACATATCACTTTATATGCGACTAGCATAGTAAATGACATGTAGAAGCTTGTCATGTCATGTCTTTGACCTAGGACTGTGCCAATTGCATGATCACTTGCATCACACATTAGCTCAAATGGTAAGTCCCAATTGGCTGCAGAGATGATAGGAGCAGTAACAAGCTTGGCTTTCAGAGTTTCAAAGGCATGCAGGCATTCTTAGTCAAAGACGAATGGAACATCGGTGGCCAAGAGATTACACAGGGGTTTAGCGATTTTTAAAAAATCTTTTATGAACCACCTGTAGAATCCTGCATGTCCTAGGAAACTTCTGATTGCCTTGACACTAGTAGGTAGAGGCAAGCATTCTATCACTTCCACTTTAGCTTGATCCACCTCTATCCTCTTATTTGAGATCCGATGTCCAAGAATAATGCCTTCAGTTACCATGAATTGGCATTTCTCCCAATTTAGAAGTAGGTTTGTTTCTTGGCATCTTTTCAGGACCAGGGTCAGATGATCAAGACAGGAGTCAAATGAGTCTCCATAAATAGAGAAGTCATCCATGAATACTTCAAAAAATTTCTCTACCATATCAGAGAAGGTGGATAGCATGCATCTCTGAAAGGTGGCAGGCGCATTGTACATGCCAAATGGCATTCGTCTATAGGCGAACACGCCAGATGGAGATGTGAATGCTGTCTTCTCTTGATCTTGTGAATCTACTGCTATTAGATTGTACCCGGAATAACCATCCAGGAAATAATAAAAAGTATGACCTGCTAGTCTTTCTAGCATTTGGTCAATGAAGGGTAAAGGAAAGTGATCTTTCCTGGTAGCGTCATTGAGGCTTCTGTAATCAATGTACATACGCCACCCTGTGACTGTTTCTTTTGGGATCAGCTCATTCCTTTCATTGTGAACCACTGTCATTCATCCCTTCTTAGGAACAACCTGGATAGGGCTCACCCATGGGCTATCAGAAATAAGATAAATAATCCCAGCCTCATAGAGCTTAGTGACTTCCTTCTACACTACTTCCTTCATAGCTGGATTCAATCGCATCTGTGGTTGTACCACTGGTTTGGCATTATCCTCCAGCAGGATCTTATGCATGAATCGGGTTAGGCTAATGCCCTTAAGGTCACTTATAGTCCACCCATGGGTGGTCCTATGTATTTTAAGCACTTGGATTAGTGCTTCTTCTTCCTGTGGCTCTAGTGTAGAGCTTATGATCACAGGATAGGTATCTCTCTCTCCCAGAAATGCATATTTTAGGGAGGAGGGTAATGGCTTAAGCTCAAGCTTAGGAGGCTTCTCTTTTTCCTCAGAGGTTTCCATAAGTTCCTCTGAATCAGGCTGAGTATCATCAAAGATATCATTTAAATCTTCCTTGAAGCTTCTAGCCATGTTGACCTCATCCACCAGGGAATCAGTGAGGTCAATGCTCATGCATTCCTCAGGAATGTCTGGATGCTGCATAACCTTGATAGCATTCAGTACGAACTTTTCCTCATTGACTCTTAGGGTTACTTCCCCTTTTTCAACATCAATGAGGGTCCGTCCTGTAACTAGGAAAGGTCTTCCTAGGATAAGGAATGCACTCTTATGCCCCTCCATGTCCAATACTATAAAGTCAGTGGGAAAGACAAAGGGTCTAACCCTGACAATCATGTCTTCAACTACTCCTGATGGTATCTTAATAGAACCATCAGCAAGTTGAAGGCACATACGGGTTGGTTTGACTTCATCAGTCAAACTAAGCTTCTTTATTAGTGAAGTAGGTATTAAGTTAATGCTTGCTCCAAGGTCACATAGTGTTGTCCTTATACAAGCATCACCTAGAGTGCATGGTATCATAAAGCTTCCAGGGTCTTTCAACTTCTCTAGTAAGCTATTCTGAATGATTGCACTGCATTCCTCAGTGAGGAGGACTATTTGTCTCTCTCTCCAATCCTTCTTATGACTTAGAATGTCCTTCATGAACCTTGCATAAGAAGGTATCTGTTCAAGAGCCTCTACAAAAGGGATATTTATCTCTAAGGTTCTGAGATACTCCGTGTTCGGAGGGTTACCTGAAACTGTAGGTCAATCTTGGACGAGATCTTCTGTGCGGGTCGGTGTTGATGTGTCCGACTTGAGGGTGGTGGCCGGAGCCGCCGTGTCCGACTTTGTTGGACTTGTTGGTGATGTTGATCCTTCGTTATCGGAGGGTGGTGGTACCTACAAAGGACTCTGATGCTTAAGTTAGCAAGGATATTAAGCAAGTTTTTAGTAGAATCAGAGTATGAGTAATACCTGGGTGCTCCAATGTATTTATAATGGTGTGGTGTGACTTTTCTGGAGATAAGATAGTTATCTTATCTTATCTTTGAGTGAAGTGATCTTATCTTCAAGGGAACCGCCCTTATCTCTCTAGGCTTGGGTTGCCTTTGGATTTGGGTCGTGTTCCTCTGTTTGGGCCCTTTTGGGGCTTTTCTGGGGACTTGGCTGAGCTCTTTGAAACGAGGTCGGATAGTCCTGACTCGAAGAGGTCGGTCGACTTGTCTTTAACCAGCCCGGGTCGTACAGCTCGACCCAGGGTATGAACAGTGCCCCTGCTTGAGCTTGGTGTTTTTTAAGGTCGAGTCCCTTAGACTTCGATCCTTTCCGGAGAAGCCGAGCTCGAGCACTTTTGGTTGGTCTTCGCTGGGTAGCATTTTCCATTAGTGGCTTTAAATGCGGAATGTTTCTCTCTTTATAGCGCACGTTTTGCACTTTCTTGGGAACGTGCGAGGGTTTTTAAAAACCTATTAACTCCCCCCTTTGCCGTTTTTCTCATTTTGAATTTTCACAAAAGCCTTTCTCTCCTATTTCTCTTCTCCTTTCTTACTGCAACTTCTCTTTTCTCATTACTCCCTCTGTTTCTGTTCTTTCGTGCTTTCCTCTTCTTTTCTCGAGAAGGCGATCGTTAGCATGGCTTCGGTTGTTGTTTCAGACTCTTGATTGCTTCACCATTCCCTCTTCGCTGTAGGTTGGTTTTCTGTCTTCCTTTCTTTTTTTCACGCCATTTTTTTTATAGTTTCGTTTGGCTCTGAGAAGTTTTGTTCTTGCTTGAATTTATTCTGGAAAGCTTGAATCTTTCTTTAGCGTTTGTTGTTGTAATGTGTGTTCTGGGAGTTTCTTCGTCTTTTTGTATGAACTTTTTCGCCTTTTTTGATGCTTTTAGGGCTTTGCATGTTGTTACTATTTCTAGTTGTGTCCTTGCTTTTGAAGTTTTGGAGTGATGAACTGTTTGAAAAGGTTGTGTCTTTGATGATTTCCCTTTGGCATGTTTGATGCATGATAGTTCCCTTTGCTGATAGATAAAAAGATGGCTATTTTGATGACTTTCTGGTTAATAATTTTATTTTCGGAGTGTTGCTTTGTTGAAAAGAGGGTTATTTTCTTGTTAGGAGGTGTCGAGATGTAGGCTTGTAAATTTTTCTTGAGTCTTTATTCCATGACTGCCTCCAAAGGATGCCCCTGGTGTGAGTCCTAGGGTTTCCTTTTGCTGTTGTACCTGGCGTGCTTTAGTCCGAGTTGCTTTCTTTGCCTTGCCCGAGTTGTTTTATTAGTAACCCATTTTCCTTTTTCTTACTGTAGGACTTAGTTGACCATGTCTTCTCGTAAAAATATTATCGAGACATCCTCCAAAGTCCCCGAGGGCATGTCTGACTGGCTAGATGCCCTCGTCCTGATGTGTGTTTCAGTAGTTAATTCTGAGTATATCGTGGAGTTTAGAAAACATCACTGGATCTGTAGTAGTAGGGATCAGGAGAAAAACTACGAATTAGTAGTGCCTAACTCCGATGAAAGGGTTTACTTTCCTTCTCTGATCTAGGGGCAACGCCCCTTCTTTTATGCTTACGACTACTTTTTCAGCCAAATGAACATCACCCTTCCTTTTACTTCCTTTGAGACTGACTTGTTGTGGTCATGTAATGTAGCTCCATCCCAGCTCCATCCGAACTCCTGGGACTTTATCAAGATCTTTCAGTTGCTTTGCCAAGAGTTGGATGTTAAACCTTCTCAAACTCTCTTTCTTTACCTCTTTGTCTTGACCAAGCCTGGGACTACCAAAAAGAAAGCTTCTTGGATTTCTTTCAGGTCTTCCCAAGGACACAAAGTGTTTTCTATGTACGATGAGTCTTTTAGGGATTTTAAGAACTACTTTTTTAAGGTCCGAGCTGCTGAGGGAGCCCGACAAATTTTCTTAGAGTCGAATAATGAACCTGCCTTCCCTTTATGTTGGCAAAAGAATGTTGTAGTATCTAGATATACGTGGAAGATTCTTTTATGAATTTGTTGGAGGGGATTTGGGGGCAACCTCCCCATCTCGACACAAAACGATTCTTAGGAGACCCTTCCCTTGTCCGAGCTGAGCTGGGTAGTGGTCGACTTCTTTTTGCTTTGTTTGCTTGCTTTTTGTTTCTATTTCTTCCAATTTTGTAACTTGTTTTGTTGTGTTTTTCAGAGATGGTAAAAAATAATGATTCCATGAAGGCCTTTAAAAAGGCGGGAAAATCTACAGCAACCCAGCACATCTCGGCTAAGGCTGCTGGGGAAGGATCTTCTCAGGTTCCTCCTAAGAAGCCTGTCTTGAGCACTGTTGGGCCGAGGAGGATGATTCTTACTCCTCAGGTCCATTTGGTTGATCCCCCCAGACTTCTGCTGCTACCTCTTCTCCTTCTGCCGGACCTCTCCCAAAAAGACAGAGGACTGTTGAGCCTTTTAATCTGGACGCCCCCGATTTTGATGCTGTTGGTTTTGTCGATCAACAAATTGCTCCTTATGGTGTTGTTCCTACTGATGATGTCTCCATTCTTTGCCATTTGGACTTCATTACCCGAAGCAGTATCAAGATGGCACACATGGGAGCAGCCTTATTCCGAACTGCTCAGGACCTTCCCATTCATGCAACAAAGGCTTTTATGGAGAAGGCCAAATCGGAATTTGACAGGATCAAGGGGTTGAAGGAGGAGCTTGAGGTGAAGGTGGCGAAGCTGGAAAAAGAGTTGGAGGGTGAGAAGGCTCGAGCTACTGCTGCAGTGGCTTCTGGGAATCTGGTTGAGGATATGGCGCTGAAGCATAAGGAAAGCTATGTCTTGACTTATGGTAAGATGATGGAGCTTAGGGAGAGGTTGGAATCTGCTCGAGCTGACTATGCCAAGCTTCAGGGCCATCTCGTGGGCAGTGTGACTGCTGCCTATGAGAATTTGAAGGATCAGGTCCAAGTTCTTGCTCCCGAGCTCAACCTGTCTCTCTTCAGCTTAGATAATATTGTGGAAAATGGGAAGATCGTCCCTGCCCCGGATGAAGATGACGATGATGCAGATTCGCCTCCTGTGCCATCCACCAAGGCTTCTGTTGTCCCGACTTCTTCAACTCCTACAGCCAAGGTTCACCATCCTGATTCGGATCCTGATGTTTAGATCCTGAATCGGGCGGATGGGACTGTCGATGCTGTCCCCCTTCAGACTCGTCCTCCTTCGTCTCAAGACACCGCCACTGGAGAATCCTTAAATCCTTTGTAGTTTTCTTTGATGTATCTTGTACAGCCCGGTCTGTGGGCTTTTGTATGGCCTGTATATTTTAGTCGCTTTTCTTAGCAACTTTATTTTAGAAAAATAAATGCCTTTTCAACTCTTGCGGCCGCGTCGTCCATGCGATCGCGTCGCTGCCTGTTTCTTCAAAAACTCTGTTTTATGCTTTCCTTCCAATTTTGTATGTTTCCTTTCCATCCTTTAAGTCATTCCTGCCTTAGAAGATCTGAAATTACTCAACACACGAATCACGGCATCGAATGGTAATAAAGGGAAATTAAAATAATGACTTTTAAAGCATAGGAAACATGTTTTTCACATACATCACATAATAAGGAAGGGAAAGTAAAACCATGCAATTAATATGAATAAGTGGGTGAAGGATTGAATAAATCACTCAAATTAGGCATAGAATATATCATAAAATATGGGTTTATCAACCTTCCCACACTTAAACAATAGCATGTCCTTATGCTAAATCCAAGATAAAGAGTAAGGTAAGGTTGAATTGGTGGAATCTCATGTAATGCAATCTATTCTAAATGCAACTACCTAAATGCATCATGCAATTCTAATTTTTTTATTCACTTGTATATAAAGCTCACATGTAGTTGAATTAATTCAAATTTCTCAAGGAATCATATATATAGCCAGACCTCAGATAATGATAAAGCACTTTTACAATTGAGATGGGAAAATATTTTATAAACTTGCAAGACAATTAATAATTCAAGCAGAGATATATGTTAATGAGCTATTGAACCCTCACTAGATTTTGTGTTTACTCTTTAGTCACTCAGTGTTTATTGGGTTAATCACTCTATTCTTCTTTTTATCCTTACTTTCTATAACTTTGTTCTTCATCTAACCAATCAACAATTATATAATATAGGCATACAAAAGTCATGAGGTCTTTAATTAAGGTTGTAATAAGGGCCAAGGTAAAGGTAAGGGTATATGTATAAGGCTAAGTGAGCTAATTAAGCGAATCCTTGATTAGTCTAAGATCTCACCTAACATACATAACTTGTAAAGCAAAGCTTCTTTACCTATTTTTCCATATTTTTCCCACTTTTGATGTTACATGCTCATGCATTAGTTTTAATTTTGTCCTATGTGCATTGCTTTATTTTGCATTTGGGAAATTCTTTTGTATCCCCTTTATTCAAATACTGAAATATATATATATATATACTTTTTTTAATGCACATGGTAATTCAATTATTTTGATTTCACATGAGCATGTTTCCCAAAAAAAAATTATTTTGAATTATTTTATTCTTTTCAACTTTCTACCCTTTGTTTTTATCATCCATGTTCCCAATAGGTTTCCCACACTTAAACAATTACACAATTTCTATCTTAAGCTAACCAAGGATTCAACTTGGGATTTTTATTTTATTTTTCTACTTAAGGCTAGTAATGTGGTTTGTAGAATAAGAGGGGATTTAGAGGCTCAAGGGGACTAACAAGGGTGATGTAAAAGGTAGGCTAATTTGGGATAAGTGAGCTAAAATCAACAATGGCCTCAATCACTCTCTTGGTATGTATTTCTCTTCTATAATCGGACATATAGATTAAAACAAAGTAAAGAACACCAGAATAAATAAGAAGGGTGGAACACATAGGAATAAAAATTATGGTTTGAATGTAACCATACAATTAAGCTCAAAACTCACAGGCTGTATGTTCTCTAACTCAGAAATCATATATCAGTTATATATGTCATACAAGTAAAAATCAAGAGTTTCCATTATTCTCAATGTAAAATTTATTTTGAGTGGCTTTAAAGTTTGTGTTTCTCCTTGATGAAATGTTGTTAACTAACTAACGTGGAATGCTATATATACAAGGTGTGGGTTGTTTCTATTATGTTCAAGTCTCTAGTTTACTTCATTTTTATATTTTCAAATTAAACTAAGTTATCTTATGCTAAATAAAAGGGTAAACTATAGTAATCAATCCACAATTTCTATAACTAATAAGTTAGAATTGCAACTAAACTAAATAGCTAAAATATGAACTAAGGTGCAAAATGCAGAAATAGAGTAAAAATACATGAAAATAGTAATGTATAAGTACTGAGAAAATAAAAATAAAAATAAAAGAGAAAAATACAGAAAAATAGCAAAATAAAATGAAAGAGTCTGTAGTGGTTCACCAAAAAAAATGCCAGAGATGGCGACCTCCCCACACTTAAAATGAAGCATCGTCCCTGATGCTCACTCAAGCAAGGTGTGAAGGGGTGTCATCACTGGAAGGGTGGGTAGCTGGAGTCTCTGTGGTGGTGGTCTAAGGGTCTGCCTGCTGCAGAGGAGGTGCTCACTGAATAAGAACCTCAGGGTCTGCAGCCTGAATCTGATGCGGGGCCTCCTACTGTGATGCAGCTTGCTCAGTGCCTGCCTGCTCAGCCTCTCTTTAGGGGTGGGTATCTGCCTCGTGATCATCTGCCTCCTCCTCAGATGGCTCTGATGGTGTGTCAGGCTCGGAGGGGATATCGCCAGATCGTATCATCAGCTTCAGGTGCTCATAGCGTCGCTTGATGCGACGCTCAACTCTCTCATATCGACACCGGTTGCGGCGCTTCATCTGGTCTAGCTGTCAAAACAGGCAGTGCACTAGGTGATAAACTGGCTCTGAGGCAGGTGGAGGTACAGTGGTGGTAGCAGGGGTAGCTGTGGAGGTCTGTAGCCCAAAGCCAGAAAGTTCCTGCTGTGAGGAATGATTTTCTTGCATTCTGTAGCAGGTGACCTCTCATCAGCATCCTCCCAAGGCACGTCAGCTCGATGGCCTAGCTGTGTAATCAGATATGGGAAGGGGAGAGTGCCTCGGACGTGGACCCTGGCCATGTAGTACCGAATGAAGCGTGGCAGGTGCAGGTCCTTACCCTCCATCACACACCATAGGAGGGTGATCATAGCGGCAGGTAGCTCCGTCTCGTGAGTACTCGGCATAATAAAGTTGCTTAGGATCTGATGCCATAGCCGAGCCTCATCGTTCAAGTATGCCCGTTTGATTTCCTTATGCATGGTGGTGTTCTGACCCATGACCCATGGGACAGTTGGGTTAAGGGCTATCCTTGCCTTGACTGCATCCCAGTCAAATTTCATGAAGCGCATGTCCTCCTCAGCCTTTTGATATCTATCTGGCTGATTAGATTTAGGCAAAAGCTTCAGAACATCCTCTATAGCCTCTTTAGTAACCAGAATCTGCTTCCCTCTTAGGTTCACTGCATCTAGGGAAGTTTTGAAGTAATTGCAGTAGAATTCCCTTACCCAAGATGCATTAACCTCAGTCAGGTTTCTCTCCAGGAAGAACCAGCCTCTTTGTTTAATCTGATCAGAGGTGAATTGCTGGAGTTCTTCTGGGATCTTCAGAGTCCTTTCCAGGTACAGGTTTCTGGAGTTTGCAAACACCGGATACTTCAGCTCGCAGTATCGGTTTGCAAATTTAATGGGATCAGTAGCAGGGAGTAGTTGGTCAGCCTTCTCCTGCGGGGTAAAGTGTTTCTCCCGCCAGGAGTCATCATGCATGAGGTCCAGTATGGAGATGGAGGCTTCTCCTCGTTTTCATTTGCCAGTTGTTGCCTTTCATTTTCCTTTTCCTCGGGTGTCAGACATCCTGAAAAACAGAAAATCAGGATATAATAAAAATAGGAAAGCAGGTAGGCAAATAATCGAACGAAGCATATAATGGTAAAGGAGCAATAGAATAATGAAAATGAGTTAAGTAAATGTGCATTAAGGATTGTATAGGAGTTAAAAGTCCGAGAATAATAATTCACAATCCAAAATGTAAAAGGATTCATGTTAAGTAGGAAAAACGTCCGTCATGCCTTGGTTAGAATGTTAGAGAGAATAGTGAAAAACCAGAAGAGATGTTTTGAAAGGTAAGTGGGTTAGGAATGAAAAATAGGTTAGGGAGTTAAATTAGTGAATTAGTAAAAAGTGGATTAGAGTAAGTGGCATGATGAGCATTTCCTAAATAACGAGAATTCACAAATTAAAGCAGCAGATAACTCAAGTTCAAACAAGGAAGTTAAGGATGAACAAATGAATATAGCAAAAAGTGGAATTGAATCATCCAAGATGCAATTTATAAACCAGGAAATGAAAAAGAATAAGGAAGCTTGCCCTGTCATTCATGAATTGGTTTGGTAAAAGCTGAGTAAAGCAGAGTGCAAGTTTGCCAAAACGAAAACAGGAATGAAAATCAAAGCAATTTACAGAAATTTGGGCAGCATCCAGGCTAAAATTTGATGTTCCCGGAAAATAAATAGCAATCAGAATAGCTCATATGAATTAAAATATAGCTACAATTACATAAAGGGAATAAGAACATGGAAAAGCAGTGTAAAAAGCAGCATGAACAAGAAATTATAGCATATGAACAATATTAACAACACAACAATAGCAGAATTGCGAAAATTAGAAAACAAGAAACATGAACAGCGCAATTAAACAGGCCTAAATCCACTAACCACATCCTAAGCTACCTAACAACCTAGAATCCACTACAACATGCATATCTAACTAGCCTAATGATGAACATAAACAGAAAAATAGGAAATTAACGATGAAAGAAAAGAAGGGTGGCATTCAGCGGAACCTGGAAGGCGTAGGAACGAAAGTGGGGCAAAGAGGTGGCTGGGGGTGGTGGCGGTGGCGGCTGATGCGGCGGTTGACAGTGGCACGGCGGCGGTGGCGGCTGTTCGGAGGCAGGGGAGTTTCGGGAAGGGTAATGGGGGTAGGGGGAAGGAAAGGAAGGGAAAGAAGGAGGGGGGGGGGTTATTAAATTTGAATCCACGCGATCGTGTGGGGCACGCGGTCGCGTGGCCAGGTTGAAATGGGGGTCGACGCGATCGCGTGGGTGGCGCGATCGCGTGGAATGGGTAAATTATGAATGACGCGGCCGCGTGAGGCATGTGACCGCGTCGCTGGAAATTGTGCTAAAAGCATAATTCCAGCGTCGTTTCAGTGCAACTCTCTGTCTCCTCTGGGGTGGTGGTGCAATCCATGCGACGCGATCACATCGCTTACGCTGTCGCATGGGATTGGTGTTGTGCAAGTGACGCGATCTCGTCAGGGACGCGACCGCGTGGGTCGTTTTGTGTGAAACGCACAATGGCAGCACGATTCCAGCCTAACTCTCTGGACGTTGGGGATTTACGCCGATCTCCAGATCACGCGGCCGCGTGGGTGACGCGGACACGTGGGTTGTTGTTTTTTGCAACTGATGCGATCTCATGAGCAATGCAGTCGCGTCACGCACCCTTTTTTTTATACAGGTATGCAAGTATGCAGTATGCAATGCGAATGAATAATATTCATGTTCAATTGAAAAGGAAATAAAAAAGATAAAAATAAATAACACGAAATAAAACTGAAAAAGAAACGACCATACCATGGTGGGTTGTCTCCCACCTAGCACTTTTAGTTAAAGTCCTTAAGTTGGACATTGGATGACCTTCCTGTTATGGTGGTTTGCGCTTAAATTCATCCAGAAATCTCCACCAACGTTTGGAATGCCAATAGCCTCCAGGGTCCCAAACTAGGCATGTGAAGCTTCTGAGCAGCTTCAAACATATTCTCAGGCTCCCGGGGTGACGAATGTCAGAATAGATTCCAGGATCCCAAACCTTGCTTTTAAATCCGCCTTCGTCTTGATCTATATTTTTCCATCCGGGCGGTTTAGAAAGTAGATTTTCACCAAGGTGACCAAACATTTTCCGAGATCCATTCCATAGATCATGATACCAATCCGCACACTTCAAGTTGAAGCGTGGAACCTTATTGAACCTTGTGCACCAGCTCTGAGTACGAGCCATTTCCCTCTTACTCTTAAAGCCGCAGAGAGCTCTAAGCTGGCCATCTGTTTCAAGCAAACCATATTCAAGCGGAAAAGTAAAGATAAAGGTTAAGGATTGTACCCACTTGAAGCTTGTATTAGGTGGTAATGGCCTTGGGATAGGTGTTTCCAGTGGTTCTGTGAGTTCTACACCCTTGTGCTCTTCTGTGAATTTCTTCACTTCCTTGCAGACTTCTTCAACTGCATCCATGTCCTGATCAAAGCCTTCTATGTCTTCCTCGTCACTTAAGTCATAAACAGGAGGTTGAGAGAAATCTACCTCCGCATCATCTTCGCATTCACTTGGGGAAGATTCTGCGATCTCAGAGAGTTCACTTGCTGGTGCAAGTTCACTACTGGCAGAACTTGACTTGAGATCATCATCATCAAGGAAACTTGCTTCTTGGATTATTCCGTCTAGTTTTTCATAAAAGACTTACCTTGGGGGCTGTGTACTATCCTCCTCAGCATCAATTGTAACGTCCTTGACAGAATTCTCCACAACTATGGATTCCCATGGAGGCTCAGCGTCTCCTAGGTCTTCAACCAACTCTTCTTCTTGTGTAATGAGAGCTTCCTCTGCTTGTTCCAGTACGAAGTCATGCCCTGTTCTGTCCACTGGAGTTTCTAGTATCTCCTTCATGCTACACTCATCATTAGATTGTCCACACGGAGTTGTGGGAGGTCCTTAAATGTTCAAACGTCTAGAATATAATTAACTTATTGCTTGCTCCAGTTGATAAAGGGTTGTTTGAAGTTGATCTACAGTTTCCTTGAGGCGAACCTCTGATTCTCGGGGTGCTGGATTTGGACGTGGTACATTGGAAAGTGGTGGTGTTTGGGAGTAATTGGATTGGAATCGGGGTAAATGAGGATCGTATGGTGGCGAATGGTGAAAAGAAGCTTGTGAGTGTGGTGGTTCGAAGTTATGTTGAGAGGATGGCCTATAAGCACAGGGTGGGACTTGTTGGTAACTACAAGGTTATCCACGATGTCTATTTGCTTGGTATGCATTGTAGAATGGTCTTTGTCCATGATATCTTGGAGGATGTTGTTGCCTAAAGGGTTGATCAGATCCTCTTGGCTTCATCCATCTTTGATTGCTCTGACCTTGATGCATGTTCCTGTTATAACTTTCACTCCTTTCAACAATATTAGAACCAAACTCGAAGCGAGAGGGGTGAGAATTCATAGTAGCTAATGGAAATAGAAAGGGAAAATAAAGACAAATAAACAGGTAAAAGAAAAATATTTACAATAACCAATAATAAGGCACACAATTGCAGTTCCCCGGCAACAGCACCATTTTGAAAGAGCTGGAAGATTGATGGTTTAGAAGTTATAGTAAACTCTCGTTGCAAGTATAGTTACTAAACCAAGCAATCAACCTTTCTTACAAACGTTTTGGTTGTCACAAGTAACAAACCCCTAAATAAATTGATAACTGAAGTATTTAAACCTCGGGTCGTCCTCTCAAGGAACTGCAGGGAAGTATGTTCTTATTATTGGTTATGGAGATTGTAAATCGGGGTTTTGAAGATGAGGAGCAAGTAATTTAAATTGTAATTAAAATAGGTGAAAGACTGTAAAGTAAATAAATAACTGTAAAATAAACTTTTGGCAAGGTATGAGAAATTAGAAGTCCTATCCTAGTTACCCTTATCAATGATGATGAAAGTTGAATCTTAATTCCACTCAGTTAGTCTTTACTTAAAGTGAAGAAAAGTCAAGTGACTAATTAGTTAGATCCTCAAATCCTAGTTAATCCCTAAGGAAAGATTGGGATTATTGAAGTTCAATTCAATTAGCAAAGATAACAATTATCAATCATATTTGAGTTTGATAACTCCTGAGTTACTGATTTCTTAAACAAGACCAAAAGGGAAAAGTAAATCTACCGGAATAAAAATGTCTTCAGATGGAAAGCAACATCGATATAAATAAAAGAAACAATTGTATACTGAAATACCTCAAATAACATTAATTCAAAAGAGTAATCTGTAACATAGAAGAATTCATAAATTAAATTGAAAAGATAAATAAAAAGGAATGTTGAACCTGATAGGAAGAGATAATCCTGAAAGCGAATAAAATCCTAAATCTAAATCCTAAAAGAGAGAGGAGAGAGAACCTCTCCCTCAAAACTAAATCTAAATCATGAATACTAACTAATTGGAGACTCTCCCTAAATGGATGCATTCCCCCACTTCATAACCTCTGATATGTGCCTTCTGGACTTGGATTTGGGCCAAAAAGGGCTTCAGAAATCGCTGGGAGCTTTTTCTATAATTTATGGTGCGTGGCCTCTGTCACGCGTCCGCGTGGGTCACGCGGTCGCACCAATTGGATTTTTCCTTGTCGTGCGGTCGCGTCAGTCATGCGTCCGCGTCAATCACGTGGTCGCGTCGCTGTCGCGCTGGAATGCGGCCGCATTGTCCATGCGATCGCGTCATTGCCTGTTTCTTCAAAAACTCCGTTTTATGCTTTCCTTCTAATTTTGTATGTTTCCTTTCCATCCTTTAAGTCATTCCTGCCTTAGAAGATCTGAAATTACTCAACACACGAATCACGGCATCGAATGGTAATAAAGGGAAATTAAAATAATTACTTTTAAAGCATAGGAAACATGTTTTTCACATACATCACATAATAAGGAAGGGAAAGTAAAACCATGCAATTAATATGAATAAGTGGGTGAAGGATTGAATAAATCACTCAAATTAGGCACAGAATATATCATAAATTATAGGTTTATCAAGGCTTCTATTATTGCCCCCTGGTTTGGTGCTGGCTAATTTTGAGAGTGCGTCAGCTCGGGCATTTTGTTCTCGAGGTATATGTCGGATCTCGTATTCCTTGAATTGTCTGAGTTGTTCCTGGGTATTGTCCAGGTATTTTTTCATGGCAGGGTCTTTAGCTTGGTAGGTCCCTGCTATTTGTGAGGTGTCGACTTGTGAATCACTGAAGATGACAAGTTTTTAGGCTCCGACCTCTTTAGCCAGCTTCAAACCAGCCAATAACGCCTCCACACCCAGTTTTATTTGAAGAGCCATCCACGTAAAGATTCTAATTTGTAAGGATTTCTGGGGTAACAGTATACTCTGCGATGAAATCGGCCAGATATTGGGATTTGATGGCTGTCTGAGCTTCATATTGAAGGTCGAATTCAGACAACTCGACCGTCCATTGTAGGATTCTTCCTGCTAAATATGTTTTCTATAGAATGCTTTTCATGGGTTGGTTGGTTTGAACCTTGATGGTGTGAGCTTGAAAATATGGGCGAAGTCGTCGAGAAGTTAGTATGAGAGCAAAGGCGAACTTCTCTATTTTTTGATAGTTTAGCTCGGATCCCTATAGTGCTTTGCTGATGAAATATACGAGTTATTGTCCACTTTAATCCTCCCTGACTAGTGCTGAACCTACTGCCCGACTTCCTATTGCAAGATATAGTATGAGTGCTTCTCCTTTCCGTGGTTAGGTGAGAATGGGTGGTTATCCCAGGAATTTTTTAAACTCCTGGAAGGCTTGTTCGCACTCAGGTGTCTATTCGAACTTCTTTTCCTTCCTTAGAGTGGCGTAGAAGGGGAGAGATCTTATGGCAGATTCGGCTAGAAATCTGGACAAGGCTGCTAGTCGCCCATTGAGTTGTTGCACCTCTTTGACATAGTTCGGGATTTTCATGTCGAGTATGGCCTGGCACTTCTCCGAGTTTGCTTCTATTCCTCTTTGTGTGAGCATGAATCCCAGGAATTTGTCAGCTTCTACTGCAAAGGTGCATTTTGCAGGATTAAGTCTCATACCATACTTTCGTATGGTATTGAACACTTGGGCGAGGTCAGATAGTAATGACTCCTCGCTTTATGTTTTTACTAACATGTCGTCCACATATACCTCCATAAGTTTCCCGATATGGTTTGCGAAGACCTTGTTCATTAGTCTTTGATACATGGCTCCTGCGTTTTTGAGTCCGAATGGCATGACGACGTAGCAGTAGTTTGCTTTTGGGGTTAAGAATGAGGTTTTTTCTTGATCGGGTGGATACATCGGGATTTGATTGTATCCTGAATAAGCGTCCATAAACGAGAGGTATTTGTATCCGGAGGAGGCATCCACTAGGGCATCGATACTTGGGAGTGGATAGGGATCTTTTGGGCAAGCTTTGTTGAGATCGGTATAGTCAGTGCACATCCGCCACTTCCCGTTTGATTTCTTTACCAGGACAACGTTTGCTAGCCATAGTGGGTATTTGACTTCTATTATGAATCCTTCCTCTAGTAGAGCTTGTACCTGTTCTTCCACAGCTTGGGATCTTTCTGGTCTGAGCTTTCTACGCCTTTGTTGTACTGGCCGAGATCCTGGATATACTGCCAGTTTGTGGCACATTAGTTTGGGGTTTATGCCCAGCATGTCTATGGCCTTCCATGCGAAGAGGTTGACGTTATCTTTTAAGAACTGTATCAGGGGCTCCTTTACATCTCTTTTTGGGATTGCGCTAATATTGGTTGCTTTATCTGGGACATCTCCAATCTGGACTTTTTCTATCTCGCCCTCAGGTTGTGGACGTAGTTCTTCCTGACCTCGAATTCCCCCGAGTTCGATGGTATGGATTTCTTCCCTTTTGCCTCTGAAGTTCAGACTTTCATTGCAACAGCGTCGCGCTATCTTCTGATCTCCATTATCGTAGCAATCCCTTATGGAGTTGGGAATTTCATGCATAGATGCGGAGTGGAAACTACTGCTGCGAGCTGATTCAATGTTGCCCGACCTATCAGGGCGTTGTAGGCTGAACTTACGTCGACTACAATGTAGTCTATGTTGAGTGTCCTTGATCGGCTTCCTTTTCCAAAGGTTGTGTGTAGTGAGATGTATCCAAGTGGTTGGATTAGAGTGTCTCCTAATCCGAATAAGTTGTTAGGGTATGCTTTGAGCTCTTTTTCCTCTAGGCTGCGTTTGTCGAAGGCAGTTTTAAACAATATATCAGCCGAGCTTCCTTGGTCTACCCGTGTACGGTGGAGGTTAGCGTTGGCCAATATGATAGTGATGACCATGGGATCGTCATGTCCCGAGATGATGCCAGCTGCATCCTCTTTAGTGAAAGTAATAGTAGGGAGGTCGGGTGTTTCTTCTCCTCCATCAACGTGATATACTTCTTTAAGGTGTCTTTTGCGAGATGATTTGGAGATTCCTTCTCCTGTAAATCCTCCATGTATCATGTGGACATGTCTTTCTGGGGTACAAAGTAGACGTTCAGTTCATCTGACTTCTTAGTCTCTTCTTCTTTTTCTGGCTTCATCTATTTTGCTGGCTAAGTACCGATGTAGTCTCCCCTCTTTTACCAATTTTTCTATGACATTCTTCAGATCGAAGCACTCGTTGGTGGCATGTCCATAGATTCGATGGTATTCATAATATTTTGTTCGATTTTCACCTCCTTTCTTGCTTTTAATTGCTCGAGGTGGCGGGATCTTTTCAGTGTGGCATACTTGTCAGTAAACTTCCACAAGAGATATCCGAAGGGGGGTGTAATTGTGGTATTTCTTAATCTTCTCTCCGTGTTGGTCTTTTTTTTCTTGGACTCTTTCTCCTTATCTCGGGAGGAGTAGGAAAATCAGGATTTTGATGTTTCTCCTAATCGAGAGTTTTCCTCTATGTTGATGTACTTCTCTGCTCGTTCTTGCACTTCATTTAGAGATGTGGGATGTTTCTTTGATATGGAGTGACTAAAAGGTCCCTCTCGTAGGCCATTGATGAGGCCCATAATGGCTGCTTCTGTTGGTAGACTTTGTATGTCCAGACATGCTTTGTTGAATCTTTATATATAATTGCGAAGACTTTCCTAATCTCCTTGCTTGATCCCTAATAAGCTTGGCGCGTGTTTGGTTTTATCCTTCTGGATGGAGAACCTGGCAAGAAATTCTTGGCTAGGTCATCGAAATTTGTGATGAATCTCGGAGGCAGACAGTTGAACCGCTTTTGATAGGGTTGTTGGGAAGGCTTTGCATCGAATAGTGTCCGATGCGTCGATGAGGTACATCCTGCTTCTAAAATTACTGAGATGATAGATTGGATCTGATGTGCCATCGTACGGGGTCATGTCGGGAGCTTTGAAGTCCTTTGGGACTTTGGCTTTCATGATCTCTTTAGTGAATGTGTCTTTATCTTTGTGGGGCTTATCTTCGTGACTGGATCGGGTAGTCTTGGTTTTGAGACCGGCTTCAAGTTTTAGGAGCTTGTCCTGTAATTCTCAGCGTCGCTTGGTTTCCCTTCATAGGTCCCTCTTGGCTTCCCGTTGACGCTCGGCCTCTTTTTTGAGCTGTTTGAGGTGATCTTGTTGAGCTTGAAGTGCATCCATGATTTCTGAACTTAGCGAGTTCTTGCCTTTGTTTGGTTGATAAACCCATATTTTATGATATATTTTGTGCTTAATCTGAGTGATTTATTCAATCCTTCACCCACTTATTCATATTAATTGCATGGTTTTACTTTCCCTTCCTTATTATGTGATGTATGTGAAAAACATGTTTTCTATGCTTTAAAGTTAATTATTTTAATTACCTTTATTTCCATTCGATGCCGCGATTAGGGTGTTGAGTAGTTTCAGATCTTCTAAGGCAGGAATGACTTAAAGGATTGAAAGGAAACATACAAAAATGGAAGGAAAGCACAAAACGGAGTTTTTGGAGAAACTGGCATCCACGCGATCGCATGGGCGACGCGGACGCATGCTAAGCGCGAAGAAGCAGCGACGTGGCCGCATGACTGACACGACCACGTGCCTTAAACAGAACACATATGACGCGGCCGCATGACTGACGTGACCGCGTGACAAGGAAAACTCCGAATGACGCGACCGCGTGACTCACGCAGATGCGTGACAGAGGCCACGCACCAGAAATTGTAGAAAACACTCATAGCAAATTCTGAAGCCCTTTTTGGCCCAAATCCAAGTCCAGAAGGCATAGACCAGAGGTTATGAAGTGGGGGAATGCATCCATTGAGGGAGAGTCTCCACTTTTAGTTAGTTTTCATGATTTAGATTTAGTTTTGAGAGAGGTTCTCTCCTCTCTCTTAGGATTAGGATCTAGGATTTCTCTTAGTTTTAGGCGTGACTCTCACTAACAAAGTGGAATTAAGGTTCAATTCTCATCATCATTGATAAGGATAACTAGGATAGGACCTCTAATTTCTCATACCTTGCCAAAAGTTTATTTACAGTCATTTATTTATTTTACTTGCCATTTAAATTACTTGTTCTTCATTTACTTTAATTACTGATTAAACTATTCCCTCCTCATTCTCAAAACCCCAATTTACAATCTCCATAACCAATAATAAGAACATACTTCCCTGCAGTTCCTTGAGAAGACGACCCGAGTTTTGAATACTTCGGTTATCAATTTATTTAGGGGTTTGTTACTTGTGACAACCAAAACGTTTGTACGAAGGGATTTCTGTTGGTTTAGAGACTATATCTACAACGCGACTGTTTTTATAAAATTCTTTACTGGCAAAAATCCTAACGTCAAAATGGCACCGTTGCCGGGGAACTGCAATCGTGTGCCTTATTATTGGTTATTGTAAATATTTTTCTTTTACTTGTTTATTTGTCTTTATTTTTCCCCTCTTTATTTCTTTTTAGCTACTATGAATTCTCACCCTTTCCGCTTTGAGTTTGGTTCTAATGTTATTGAAAAGAATGGAAGTTATAACAGGAACATGCATAAAGGTCAGAGCAATCAAAGATGGATGGAGCCAAGAGGATCTGATCAACCCTTTAGGCAACAACACCCTCCAAGATATTATGGACAAAGACCATTCTACAATGCATACCAAGCAAATAGACATGGTGGATAACCTTGTAATCACCAACAAGCCCCACCATGTACTTATAGGCCATCCTCTCAACGTAACTTTGAACCACCACATTCACAAGCTCCTTTTCACCATTCGCCACCACATGATCCGCATTTACCCAGATTCCAATCCAATTACTCCCAAACACCACCACTTTCCCCTGTGCCATATCCAAATCTATCACCCCAAGAATTAGAGATTCGCCTCAAGGAAACAGTAAATCGACTTCAAACAACCCTTCATCAACTAGAGCAAGCAGTAAGTCAATTATCTTCTAAATGTTCAAACATTCAAGGACATCCCACAGCGCTATGTGGACAATCTAACGAAGAGCGTAGTATGAAGGAGATACTAGAAACTCCAGTGGACAAGATAGAGCATGGCTTCGTACTGGAACAAGTAGAGGAAGCTGTTATTATTGAAGAAGAAGAGTTAGTTGAAGACTTTGGAGACGCTGAACCTCCATGGGAATCCAAAGTTGTGGAGCATTCTATCAAGGATGTTATAATTGATGCTAAGGAGGATTGTGCGCAATCCCCAGAGCAGGTATTTCATGAAGAACTAGACAGAATAACCCAAGAAGAAAATTTCCTTGATGATGATAGTCACAAGTCAAGTTCTCCTAGTAATGAACTTGCATCCACAAGTGAATTCTCTGAGATCGAAGAATCTTCCCCAAGTAAATACGAAGATGATATGGAGGTAGATTTCTCTCAACCTCCAGTCTATGACTTAAGTGATGAGGAAGATATAGATGGCTTTGATCAGGACATGGATACATTTGAAGAATCTTGCAAGGAAGTGGAGAATTTCACAGAAGAGCACAAGGGAGTAGAACTCACAGAACCACTGGAACCACTAATCCCAAGGCCATTACCACCCAATACAAGTTTCAAGTGGGTACAATCCTTAACCTTTAACTGTATTTTTCCACTTGAATATGGTTTGCTTGAAACAGATGGCTAGCTTAGAGCTCTCTGCGGTTTTAAGAGTAAAAGGGAAATTGCTCGTACTCAGAGCTGGTGCTCAAGGTTCAATAAGGTTCTACACTTCAACTCGAAGTGCACGGATTGGCATCATGATCAATCAGATGGATCTCGGAAAATGTTTGGTTATCTTGGTGAGAATCTAATTTCTAAACCACCCAGATAGAAAAGTATAGATCAAGACGAAGGCGGATTTAAAAGCAAAGTTTGGGATCTTGGAATCTATGCTGACAGTCGTCACCCCGGGAGCCTAAAAATCTGTTTGAAGCTGCTCAGAAGCTTCACATGCCTAGTTTGGGACCCCGGAGGCTATTGGCATTCCAAGCATTGGTGGAGATTTCTGGATGAATTTAAGCATAAGCCACCATAACAGGAAGCTCATCCAATGTCCAACTTAAGGACTTTAACTAAAAGTGCTAGGTGGGAGACAACCCACCATGGTATGATCGACCCTTTTTCAATTTTTATTTAGTTTTATTTGTTTTCAAGTTTTATTTTATTTTATTATATTGAACCTGGAAGTTTTGCATCTCATTCATATTAATCATTGCATTCTGCATACTGCAAAAAAAAGGGTGTGTGACGCGACCGCATCATTCATGCGATCGCGTCATGTTGCGAAAAACACTTCCCACGCGACCGCGTCCTTCACGCGGCCGCGTGACCTGGAGATCGGCGTAAACATCCAACGTCCAGAAAGTTAGACTGGAATCGTGCGGCCATTGTGCGTTTTGCACAAATGACCCACGCGATCGCATCACCCACGTGATCGCGTCACTTGTACAACATCAATCCCACGCGACAGCGTGAGCGACGCGATCGCGTCGCATGGATTGCACAACACCCCAAAAGGAGACAGAGAATTGCGCTGAAACGACGCTGGAACTGTGCATTTCACACAAATTCCAGCGACGCGATCGCATGCCCCAGGCGATCGCGTCATTCACTCTTTTTGCCCTCCATGCGATCGCGCCACTCAGGCGATCGCGTCGACTCCCATTTAACCCCAACCACGCGACCGCGTGCCCCACGCGATCGTGTGGATTCAAATTCATAACCCCCCAGTCACGCGAACCCTACCATTCGCCCTTACGCCTACCAGGTTCCGACGAACGCCACCCTTCTATCCTTCGTAGTTAATTCATATTTTTCTATTTATGTTCGTCATTAGGCTAGTTAGATATGCATGTTGTAGTGGATTTTAGGTTGTTAGGTAGCCTAGGATATGGTTAGTGGATTTAGGTCTGTTTAATTGCGCTATTCGTGTTTCTTGTTTCATTATCTTCGCCATTCTGCTGTTGCTGTGATATTAGTTTTGTTCACATGCTGTAATTTCTTGTTTCATGCTGCTCTTTACTCTGATTATTCATGTTCTTATTCCTTATATGTAATTGCAGCCGTATTTTTGATTCATATGAACTATTCTGTTGTTGTTTATTTTTCGGGACCATCCAATTTTAGCCGGAATGCTGTCCAAATTTCTGTAAAATGTTTCTATTCATGTCTTGGTTTTGGCATTTTCAACTGTGCTTTCCTTAGATTTAACCAAAACAATTCATGAATGCTATGGCATGCTTTCTTATTCTTTTTTATTTCCTAGTTCATGATTTGCATTTTTTATGTTTAATTCTAATTTTTGCTATTTCTATATCTATTTGAATCATCATCAACCTGTTTTCCTTATTTGGATATGAGTTACTTATAGCTTTTAACTGTGAATACTTGTTACTTGGAATATTTTCATTATGCCACTTACTTTAACCCACTTTTTACTAACTCACTAATGTTAACTTCCTAAACTCTTTTTCAATTCTAACCAACCTAACCTTTCAAAACTTCTCTTCTGATTTTCTTTCACTTTCTTTTAACATACTAACCATGGCATGATGTTAATTTTTCTATTTAACATGAATTCAATTACATTTTGGATTGTGAATTCTTCTTTTCGGACTTTCAACTCCTATACAATCCTTAATGCACATTTACTTAACTCATTTTCCTTATCCTTTTGCTCCTTTGCCACTTTGGGTTTCTTTTGATTATTTGCCTATTTATTTTCCTGTTTTCACTATATCCCGGTTTTCTATTTTTCAGGATGTCTGCCAGCCAGAGAAAAGGAAAAGGAAAGGCTACTACTGGCAAACAGAAAAGAGGAGAATCCTCCATGTCCATTATGGATATTATGCACGATGACAACTTGTGGGAGAAAATTTTACCCCGCAGGAGAAGGCCAACCAGCTAATCCCTGCCACTGATCCAGTGAAATTTGCAAACCGATACTGTGAGCTGAAGTATCCGGTGTTTGCAAACTCCAGGAACCTATACCTGGAGAGAACTTTGAAGATCCCAGAAGAACTCCAGCAATACACTTCTGACCAGATCAAACAAAGAGGCTGGTTCTTCCTGGAGAGAAACCTGACTGAGGTCAATGCATCTTGGGTTAGGGAATTCTACTGCAATTACTTCAAAACCTCCCTAGATGCAGTGAACCTTAGAGGAAAGAAGATTCTGATCACTGAAGAGGCCATTGAAGATGTTCTGAAGCTTCTGCCTAAAACTGATCAGCTGGATGGTTATCAGAAATTTGAGGAAGATATGCGCTTCATGAAGTTTGATTGGAATGCATTCAAGGCTCGGATAGCCCTTGACCCGACCGTTCCTTGGATTATGGGTCAGAACACCACCATGCCAAAGGGAATCAAGCGGATTTACCTGAATGATGAGGCTCGGCTATGGCATCAGATACTTAGTAACTTCATTATGCCGAGTACTCACGAGACTGAGATACCAGCTGCTATGATTACCCTCCTTTGGTGTGTGATGGAGGGTAAGGACCTGTACCTGCCACGCTTTATCCGGTACTATATGGCCAGGGTCCACGTCCGAGGCACTCTTCCCTTTTCTTATCTGGTTACACAGCTAGGCCGTCGAGCTGACGTGCCTTGGGAGGATGCTGATGAGAAGCCACCTGCTGCAGAATGCAACAAGGTTATCCCTCACAGCAGGAACTTTCTGGCTTTGGGCTACAAACCTCCATTTCTCACTGCTCCTGGTGCCACAGCCACACCATCTGCCGGCCCCTCTTCCTTTACAGCTGCCCCAGCTACCCCTGCCACCACCATTGCACCTCCACCTGCCCCAGAGCCCATCTATCATCTAGTGCACCGCCTGTTTCGACGGCTTGACCAGATGGAGCATCGCAACAAGCCAGCCTATGAGCACCTGAAGCTGATGATACGCTCTGGCGACATCCCCCTCCGAGCCTGACACACCATCTGAGGCATCTAAGGGGGAGACGGATGATCACTAGGCAGAGACCCATCCCCAGAGCAAGGCTGCGCAGGCAGGCACAGAGCAGGCCGCATCACATCAGGAGGCTCCTCCTCAGATTCAGGCTGTAGACCCCGAGATCCCTATCCAGTCAGCACCTCCTCTGCAGTAAGCAGATCCTCAGACCACCACCATAGAGACTCCAGCTACCCGTCCTTCCAGTGATGACACCCCTTCATACCCTGCTTGAATGAGCATCGGGGACGATGCTATATTTTAAGTGTGGGGAGGTCGCTATCTCTGGCGTTCTTTTTTTGGTGAACCATTACATACTCTTTTTATTTATTTTGCTACTTTTCTGTATTTTTTTATTTTTATTTTTATTTTCTCAGTACTTATATATATTGCTATTTTTATGTATTTATTCTATGTTGCATTTTTAGTTCATAATTTAGCCATTTAGTTTTAGTAGCAATTCTAACTTATTAGTTATAGAAATTGTGGATTAATTAGTATAGTTTACCCTTTTTAGCATAAGATAGCTTAGTTTGAATTGAAAATATAAAAAGGAAGTAAACTAGGAACTTGAACATAATAGAAACAATCCACCCACCTTGTATATATATCATTACATGTTAGTTAGTTAACAACATTTCATCAAGGAGAAACACTAAAACTTTAAAGCCATTCAATATAAGTTTTACATTGAGAATAATGGGAATTTTTAACTAAACCTGCATGACATACATAATTGACATATGATTTTTGAGCTAGAGAACACACAGCCTGTGAGTTTTGAGCTTAATTGTATGGTTACATTCAAACCATAATTTTTATTCAGGTGTGTTCCACCCTTCTTTTGTATTCTGGTGTTCTTTACTTTGTTTTAATCTATATGTCCGATTATAGAATAGAAATACGTACCAAGAGAGTGATTGAGGCCATTATTTGATTTTAGCTCACTTA
The DNA here is from genome assembly GCF_000816755.2 of Arachis ipaensis. NCBI lineage: Eukaryota > Viridiplantae > Streptophyta > Magnoliopsida > Fabales > Fabaceae > Arachis > Arachis ipaensis. Next base: position 69,998,428 of record NC_029789.2, on the reverse strand, counting down.
TCCCAAAATAGCCTACCTTCTACATCACCCTTGTTAGCCCCCTTGAGCCTTTAAATCCCCTTTTATTCGATAAACCACATTACTAGTCTTAAGCAGAAAAACAAAATGAAAATCCCAAGTTGAATCCTTGGTTAGCTTAAGATAGGAAGTATGTATGGTTTAAATGTGGGAAAACCTATTGGGAACATGGATGATAAAAAAAAAAGGGTAGAAAAGTTGAAAAGAATAAAATAATTCAAAATAAAAGTTTTGGGAAGCATGCTCATGTAAAATCAAAATAATTGAATTACCATATGCATTAAAAAAAATTAATTTTTAGTATTTAAATAAAGGGGACACAAAAGAGTTCCCCAAATGTGAAATAAAACAATGCACATGGGATAAAAATAAACATTGAAACATGAGCATGCAACATCAAAAGTGGGAAAATATGGAAAATAGGTAAAGAAGCTTTACTTTACAAAGTATGTATATTAGGTGAGATCTTAGACTAATTAAGAATTCACTTATTAGCTCACTTAGCCCTATACATATAACCTTACCTTTACCTTGGCCCCATTACAACATTTACTAAAGACCTCATGATTTTTGGTATGTCTATATTCTATAATTGTTGATTGGTTAGATGAAGAACAAAGTTATAGAAAGCAAGAATAAAAAGAAGAATAGAGTGATTAACCCAATAAACACTGAGTGACTAGAGAGTAAACACAAAATCCAGTGAGGGTTCAATAGCTCATTAACATATATTTCTGCTTAAATTATTAATTGTCTTGCAAGTTTATAAAATGTTTTTTTTTCTCTCTCCCATCTCAATTGTAAAGGCAGTTTATCACTATCTAAGGCTTGGCTATATATATATATATGACTCCTTGAGAATGTGAATTAATTCAACTACATGCAAGCTTTATATACAAGTGAATAAAAAATTAGAATTGCATGATGCATCATTCATTTAGGTAGTTGCATTTAGATTAGATTGCATTGCATGATACTCCACCACTTTAACCTTACCTTACTCTTTATCTTGGACTTAGCATGAGGACATGCTATTGTTTAAGTGTGAGGAGGATGATAAACCCATATTTTATGATATATTTTTTGCTTAATCTGAGTGATTTATTCAATTCTTCACCCACTTATTCATATTAATTGCATGGTTTTACTTTCCCTTCCTTATTATGTGATGTATGTGAAAAACATGTTTCTATTCTTTAAAATTAATTATTTTAATTACCTTTATTTCCATTCGATGCCGTGATTAGTGTGTTGAGTAGTTTCAGATCTTCTAAGGCAGGAATGACTTAAAGGATGGAAAGGAAACATACAAAAATGGAAGGAAACTGGCATCCATGCAATCGCATGGGCGACGCAGACGCATGCCAAGCGCGAAGAAGCAGCGACGCGGCCGCATGACTGACGCGACCGCGTGCCTTAAACAGAACACATATGACGTGGCCGCATGACTGACGCGACCGCGTGACAAGGAAAACTCCGAATGACGCGACCGCGTGACCCACGCGGACGCGTGACAGAGGCCACGCACCAGAAATTGCAGAAAACACTCATAGCAAATTCTGAAGCCCTTTTTGGCCAAAATCCAAGTCCAGAAGGCATAGACCAGAGGTTATGAAGTGGGGGAATGCATCCATTGAGGGAGAGTCTCCACTTTTAGTTAGTTTTCATGATTTAGATTTAGTTTTGAGAGGGAGATTCTCTCCTCTCTCTTTAGGATTAGGATTTAGAATTAGGATCTTATTCACTTTCAGGATTATCTTTTTATCAGGTTCAATATTCCTTTTTATTTACTTTTGCAATGTAATTTATGAATTCTTCCATGTTACAGATTACTCTTTTGAATTAATGAAAAACCCCAATTTACAATCTCCATAACCAATAATAAGAACATACTTCCCTGTAGTTCCTTGAGAAGACGACCCAAGGTTTGAATACTTCGGTTATCAATTTATTTAGGGGTTTGTTACTTGTGACAACCAAAACGTTTGTACGAAGAGATTTCTGTTGGTTTAGAGACTATATCTACAATGCGACTGTTTTTATAAAATTCTTTACTGGCAAAAATCATAACGTCATTGGTTGAGAACTATCTTTTGGTTTAGTGTCCGCGTTTTTGTGCGGCATCCTGTCTTCTAGATCAAAGTCGGGGTCGTTGTCAAGGTTGTACGCCATGATGGTGGGATGACTTCCAGGTTCCCCGGCAACGGCGCCAATGTTCTGAGGGTTACCTGAAACTGTAGGTCGATCTCGGACGATATCTTCTGTGCGGGTCAGTGCTGATGTGTCCGACTTGTGGGTGGTGGCCGGAACCGCCGTGTCCGACTTTGTTGGACTTGTTGGTGATACTGATCCTTCATCACTGGAGGGTGGTGGTACCTGCAAGGGACTCCGATGCTTAAGTTAGCAAGGGTATTGAGCAAGTTTTTGGTAGAATCAGAGTATGAGTTATACCTGGGTGCTCCAGTGTATTTATAATGGTGTGGAGTGACTTTTCTGGAGATAGGATAGTTATCTTATCTTATCTTTGAGTGAAATCATCTTATCGTCAAGGGAACCGCCCTTATCTCTCTAGGCTTGGGCTGCCTTTGGGTTTGGGTTGTGTTCCTCTGTTTGGGCCCTTTTTGGGCTTTCCTGGTGACTTGGCCGAGCTCTTTGAAATGTGATCGGATAGTCCTGACCCGAAGACGTCAGCCGACTTGTCTTTAACCAGCCCGGATCGTACAGCTTGACCCAGGGTATGAACACTCCGCAAAAGCAGGTAAACTATTTATCCCTTTCCTCTTGACAGAGTTTCTGAGGAAATGGCATCTTAGCCTTATAATCATCAACCTTGGTTGATGAAGGCTGAATGCTTTGTATGCTGGAATGGGGGTTACTAGCTTGCTTAGAAGGGTTGTTATTAGTGAATTGCTGACCTCCCTTTCTTGGGCGTTCAACGCCATGCTGCTGCCCCCTAGGTGTTTGAATGCCCAGTCTCTGCCCTTTCCTGGCATTCAACGCCAGGAGGGATACCTCTCTGGGCGTTTGAACGCCCAATCTCTACCCTTTTCTGGCTTTCGACGCCAAAAGGGATGTCTCTCTGAGCGTTTAAACACCCAGAGTCATTTTGTGGAGAGACCTAGGTATTCTCAATGGGCCTTTCATTTTTATTGTACTGAGGTTGGGTGCTTAAGGTTTTCCCACTCCTCAATTGGATAGCCTGGTATTCATCTGTTATCTGCTTAGATAATTGCTGCCTTGTTTGATTTAACTGGACTTCTACATTTCTGTTAGAAGCTTGAGTTTCTCGCAGAGCCTCTTGTAGTTCCAGCATTTGCTGGGTAAGGGCTTGCGATTGCTGAGTCAATGGGTCATCCTGCTCTGTAGGGTTAGGTTTAACAACTACTACCTTAACTTCTCCTTTTATAGAGGTCTCAGGAGATGAGTACAGATACTGATTAGTGGAAACTATCTCAATAAGCTCTCGAGCCTCTCCAATGGTCTATCTCATGTGCATGGAACCACTAGCAGAATGGTCCAAGGACATTCTAGCCATGTCTGAAAGCCCATAGTAGAAGATGTCTAACTATACCCATTCTGAAAACATTTCAGTGGGACATTTTCTTAGCATCCTCCTATACCTCTCCCAGGCATCATAAAGAGATTTACCATCTCCTTGTTTGAAGCATTGGATGTCCAGTCTCAGCTGGTTCATCTTTCTTGGGGGAAAGTATTGGTTTAAAACTCGTCCACTAACTATTTCTATGTTTTTAAACTAGCTTTAAGCTGGTTATCCAACCACCTTTTTGCTTGGTCCTTTATTACAAAATGAAAAAGCAATAATATGTAGACATCTTGGTCTACTCCCTTACTGTATAATGTGTCAGCAATCTTTAAGAAATCTACGAGAAATTCTGTAGGTTCTTCCTGAGGAAGCCCAGAATACTGGCAATTTTGCTGCACCTGAGTAATAAGTTAAGCGTTGAGTTTAAAGCTACTGAAAGAATATTTTCGTATGGTTAGGAATTTCACACAAAATAATTTCAGTGGTAGTATAGTTTCCAACCAACTAATAATACTCAAATCAAATTTTAAAGATTTTGGTTGTCACAAGTACAAACCCCAATGAAAATTAACCGAAGTATTCAAACCTCGGGTCGTCTCACAAGGAATTGCAATGAAGTGCTCAATTATTGGCTATGAAGAACAAGGGGGGTTTGATTTGTAATTGGCAAGGAAATATAAAAGCAAGAAAGTAGATAACAAGAACTAATAAAAGAAAGGAAAAGAACTCTTGGCTAAACATAGAAATTTGAGATCACCATCCTTGTCTATAAACTATATATTGACAATTATGAGGGACCAACCCATTAAGTCTACCTGTATGCTTGAAGTATGTCAAATAGGCTTGATCAACATTAATCCATAAGTTCTAACCTAGCTACCAATTAACTTAGTAGAAGGCAAGTGTCAATGGTTATTGTTCATGCCCTGGGTCGAGCTGTACGACCCGGGATGATTAAAGACAATTCAATCAACCTCTTCAGGTCTGGGATTTCCTGACCTCTTCTCAAAGAGTTCAGCCAAATCACTACAGAGAGCTCAGGCAGGCCCAAATAAAGGGACACAGCCCAATCTAAAGGCAGCCAAAGCCTAGAAAAATTAGGACGGTCCCCCAAAAGATAAGATGACTTCACTCAAAGATAAGATGACTTTACTGAAAGATAAGATAAGATAAGATAATTATCTTATCTCCAGAAAGGTCACTCTACACTAATATAAATACACTCGAGCACCCAGGTATAACTTATACTCTGATTCTACTAAAAACCTGTTTAAAGCCCATGCTAACTTAAGCATCGAAGTCTCTTGCAGGTACCACCACCCTCGGGTGATGAACCATGGTGCACGAAATCGTGATCGTTCATTCCTTGGTAACGGCACCAAAAACTTAATACGCACGTTCATAATCTTAGTTCTTTGTCACAACTTCGCACAACTAACCAACAAGTGCTGGGTCGTCCAAGTAATAAACCTTATGTGAGTAAGGGTCGATCCCACGGAGATTGTCGGTTTGAAGCAAGCTATGATCACCTTGTAAATCTTAGTCAAGCAGATTCGATTGGTTATGGAGATTTGATAATTAAAATATAAAATAGGATTGAAATACTTATGTAATTCATTGGTGAGAATTTCAGATAAGCGTATGGAGATGCTTTTATTCCTTCTGAACCTTTGCTTTCCTACTGCTTTCATCCAATCATTCATACTCCTTTCCATGGCAAGCTGTATATTGGGCATCACCGTTGTCAATGGCTACATCCCGTCCTCTCAGTGAAAATGGTCCAAATGTGCTGTCACCGCACGGCTAATCTTCTGTCGGTTCTCGATCATGCTGGAATAGGATTCAGTAATCCTTTTGCGTCTGTCACTACGCCCAGCACTCGCGAGTTTGAAGCTCGTCACAGCCATTCCTTCCCAGATCCTACTCGGAATACCACAAACATGGTTTATACTTTCAGGATCTCAAGAATGGCTGCCAATAATTCTAGCCTATACCACAAAGACTCTGATCGTAGATCAGGAGGCTAAGAGATATGCATTCAAGCTTGCTTTCATGTAGAACGGAAGTGTTTGTCAGGCACGCATTCATAAGTGAGAGTGGTGATGAGCGTCACATAATCATCACATTCATCATGTTCTTATGTGTGAATGAATATCTTAGAGAAGAAATAGGCTTGAGTTGAATAGAAAAACAATAGTACTTTGCATTAATTCATGAGGAATAGCAGAGCTCCACACCTTAATCTATGGTGTGTAGAAACTCTACCGTTGAAAATACAAAAGAACAAGGTCCAGGCATGGCCGAATGGCCAGCCCCCTAAATGTGATCTCAGAACATAAAATTAGTCAAAGACTAACGAGAGATGTAAATACAATAGTAAAAAGTCCTATTTATACTAAACTAGTTATTAGGGTTTACAGAAATGAGTAAATGATGCAGAAATCCACTTCCGGGCCCACTTGGTGTGTGCTTGGGCTGAGCGTTGAAGCTTTCATGCGTAGAGGTCTTCCTTGGAGTTGAACGCCAGTTTGTAACTTGTTTCTGGCGTTTAACTCTGCTTTGCAACTTGTTTCTGGTGTTTAACACCAAAATAGGGCAGAAAGCTGGCGTTAAATGCCAGTTTGTGTCATCTAAACTTGGGCAAAGTATAGACTATTATATATTGCTGAAAATCCCTGGATGTCTACTTTCCAACGCAATTGAGAGTGCGCCCTTTGAGTTTTTGTAGCTCCCGAAAATCCACTTTGAGTGTAAGGAGGTCAGAATCCAACAGCATCTGCAGTCGTTCTTCAGCCTCTGAATCAGATTTTGCTCAAGTCCCTCAATTTCAGCCAGAAAATACATATATATTGCTGGTAAGCCCTGGATGTCTACTTTCCAACGCAATTGAGAGCGTGCCATTTGGGTTTTTGTAGCTCCAAAAAATCCACTTTGAGTGCAGGGAGGTCAGAATTCAACATCATCTGCAGTCCTTCTTCAGCCTCTGAATCAGATTTTTGCTCAAGTCCTTCAATTTCAGTCAGAAAATACCTGAAATCACAGAAAAACACACAAACTCCTAGTAAAGTCCAGAAATGTGATTTTTAATTAAAAACTAATAAAAATATACTAAAAACTAATCAAATCATACTAAAAACTATGTAAATACAATGCCAAAAAGCGTATAAATTATCCGCTCATCACAACACCAAACTTAAATTGTTGCTTGTCCCCAAGCAACTGAAAATCAAATAGGATAAAAAGAAGAGAATATACTATAAATTCCAAATAACAATGAAACTTAGCTCCAATTAGATGAGGGGGACTAGTAGCTTTTTGCCTCTGAACAGTTTTGGCATCTCACTTTATCCTTTGAAGTTCAGAATGATTGGCATCTATGGGAACTCAGAATTCAGATAGTGTTATTGATTCTCCTAGTCCAGTATGTTGATTCTTGAACACATCTACTTTATGAGTCTTGGCCGTGGCCCTAAGCACTTTGTTTTCCAGTATTACTGATGGATATTTTTGTGGAAAAACGAATTTCTCCAAAACACCCAAAACTAACCGGCAAGTGCACCGGGTCGCATCAAGTAATAAAACTCACATGAGTGAGGTCGATCCCACAGGGATTGATGGATCAAGCAACTTTAGTGGGTGATTAGTTTAGTCAAGCTAACATTTAAGTGAGATTGGGTGAAACTTAAAGCAATAGAATGTAAATGACAAGGAATTATAAAGTGCAGAAAGTAAATTGCATTGAAACTTAAAGAGCAAGAAAGTAAAAGAGCTGAAACTTAAATTGCAAGAAAAGTAAATTGCATGAAAAGTAAAGGGGGGCTGGGTGTTGGAAATTAAAGAAAGCAATGGATCCAAGGCAAGAAATGTAAATTCAGATCTGCAGCAAGCTCAAAGTTAAAGTGTAGAATGTAAATATGCAGGAAATGTAAATTGGAAGCAATGCAGTAGAAAGTAAAAATTGCAGAGAAGGAAATTGTAGCAGTAAAGTAAATCAGCAAGAAAATTTAAATCAATTGTGAAATCTAGAAAGACAAGAAACGTTTTAGTAAAAGTTTGAGGCAAACTTTTACTCAAACTTTTTACATCAGCTACCCTTATTTGCTGCTACCAACGTTTGGGCTAAAGTTTGAGGTCAAACTTTTAGCCAAACGTTGGGCCTTCTTGCATGCATGTTGGGGTACTACTTTGTCTGCTTGCCAACGTTGCAGATTTCATGCCCACTATAGACTATTATATATGGTTAGAAAGCTCTGAATGTCAGCTTTCTAACCCAATTGGAATCACCTCAATTGGACATCTACAACTCAAGTTATGCTCATTTGAAGAGGACAAGGTCGCTGGCCTTGGTGTGCAGCGTTTGAGGTAAAGTTTGCCTCAAACGTGGTCGAAAACGCCAGTTCTGGAGGCTCAAACATATTGTCCACCCCATACTATTATACGTTGTTGGAAATCCCGGAATGTCTACTTTCCAACGCTGTTGGAAGCGCATCATTTGGAGCTCTACAGCTCGAGTTATACTCCGTCGAAGGTGCAGAGGTCAGTTGGCCTCACTGCAGGTTGCCACCATGTTCATTTATGCTCATTGCGGGGCAGTTTTCTCCCTCAATTTTAGTGTCCACCATGCAGTGCCATATATGCTTGGAAAGCTCTCGATTCCTACTTTCCATTGCTTTTTGAATCACCTCATTTGGAGCTCTGTAGCTCATGTTATTCTTGTTGGAAGTATACCCCTTGTATGCCTTGTGGTGTGGCGCCAACGTTTGCCAAAAAGCTTGAGGCAAACGTTGGCACAAGCTTTTTCCTCCAGGGTGTTTGTTTTGTGATGCCAACGTTTGCCAAAAAATTTGAGGCAAACGTTGGCTCAAGCTTTTCTCCCAAAAGTTTGAGCGAAAGTTTGAGGCAAACTTTGGCTCAAACTTTTTGTCCTCTCTTGCTCTTTGTTTTGAGCCACGCTTCTCTTTCCTTTGGGCCACGCTTCTCTTCCTTTGGGCCACGCTTCTCTTCCTTGATTTGGTCATGGGCCACGCTTTTAGAAGCATGGCCTAAGCCTCCAATGTGTGCTCCAACTTCAAAGTGTGCCCAAAATTCCTCTTTTCTTCTTTTTAGCTTATTTTGTGCTCTTTTTGCTTCTTTTTCTTCTTATTTCCTACAAAGTTTATCAAATCAAAAGATCAAAGAAATATACCATTTAAGCACCAAAGAATGCAATATTTAAGCACTAATCATAAATTTCTTGTATGAAAAAGCATAGAAAAACATGACATGATGAAATGTCATCACAACACCAAACTTAAACCTTGCTCGGGACAAGTCAAGTTCCTTATTGTAGGGGTAGATTACTTCACAAAATGGATTGAGGCAGAGCCCTAGCTAATGCCACTGCTCAAAGAAGTCAGAAATTCTTATATAGGAACTTTGTTACAAGGTTTGGGGTTCCTTACTCCATCACCACAGACAATGGAACTCAATTCATGGACACGGGCTTCAGGAAGTTGGTGGCAGACTTGAAAATAAAGCATCAATTTACATCCGTAGAACACCCATAAACTAATGGACAAGCAGAAGTAGCTAACAAAGTTATATTGGCTGGGTTAAAATGGAGACTACAGGACGTAAAGGGAGCTTGGGCTGAAGAGCTCCCACAAGTCCTATGGGCATATCGAACAACTCCACACTCCACTACAAGGGAATCACCTTTTCAACTGGCTTACGGAATGGAGACAATGATCCCAGTGGAGGTTGAAGAAGGATCCCCTAGAACAATCCACTATAGTGAAGAGGCCAAATCCCAACTTCAAAAGGAAGATCTCTTCCTACTTCCAGAAATCCGAGAAAGAGCTCGGATCAGGGAGGAAGCATTAAAATGTCGAATGGCCTCAAGATACAATCAGAAGGTAGTATAGAAAAGTTTTGCCAACAACGACCTCATCCTAATCCGAAATGATATCAGAATAAGTCGACCAGGAGAGGGGAAGTTAGCAGCTAACTGGAAAGGATGCTACCGAGTCACAGAGGTACTAGGAAAAGGCTACTACAGGCTGTCCGAACTCGAGGGGCGAGAGCTACCAAGATCGTGGCATGCCTGCAACCTAAGAAGGTATTATAGTTAGAGGTAATAAAGATCTTAGGTCAAGGTGCATTCTTTTTCCTGAAAAGGTTTTTTAACGAGGCACCAAGCCAAGATCTGTAAAATCGCCTATCTTAGAGGGGTAAACACTCACATGTATATATTTTATTTGCCTATATGTCTACTTTCTATTGGAATAAAACTTTTCAGATTTTCTACAAAGTTTCTCTACAAAGACGCATTAATTTGAACGCAAAAATCCATCGCCCGATTACAAAGCTACAGGTCAGCAATGTGAAAACCAAATTCACCGCCCGACCACGATGAAATCAAATTCATCGTCCGAAATTCTACAAAGGTCGGCAAGATGAAAACAAAATTCACCGCCCGACTTTGACAAGGTCGAACTAGTGAGAACCAAACTCACCGCCCGACTTCGACAAAATCGGCAAGATAAAAAAGCGATAAAAACAGATTAATGTTAAAGCTACAAAAGTTATAAAAAGTAATCCATAGAAAGAGGCCTGATGAGGTCTGAGTAAAAATGGATTGCTAAAAATAACTTAGAATGGACCGACATGAAGAAGTCGGACCAATCGACATAAAAGTGACAAAAGTTATAAAAAGTAATCCATAGAAAGAGGCCTGACGAGGTCTGAGTAAAAATGGATTGCTAAAAATAACTTAGAATAGACCGACATGAAGAAGTCAGACCAATCGACATGAAAGCTACAAAGGTTATATAAAGTAATCCATAAAAGGAGTCCTGGCCAACCTTAAGTAAAATGGATTACTAAAAATAGCTTGAGAAGAATCGACAAGTGAAGTCGACCAATAACTACAGATCGGATCGACACGAGAAGTCGGACCAATGAAAGGCGTGCGACACAGCTCGACCTAAAAAGCCACGACCACGCAAAAAGCCATCAAAATTGTTGAGACTAAAAAAGTTCCATAAAGAACATTAGCAAGTCATCGAACAAAGCTAGCCAAAGGTCACCCCGACTAAAACAGGAAACAAACAAATACAAAGGCAATCAAAGAGGTCGGACAGCAAAATCCAACACTCTAAATATTCATGGAAGCATCAAATTTTGCAAACAAACATACCAAAAAGTTACTACAATAAAAACTCAGAAGGCCACCCGAAGGTCGACCATAGGAGTTCAAAAGCATTTGTTTTTCCTAAAGAAAGTTGCTAAGAAAAGCAACTGAAATGTCAAGGCCACACCAGGGCTCAATTAAAATAAAATAGAGTTTAAGAAAGCCCACAGATCGGGCTATACAAAAAATACAACAAAGAAAAGTCATCAAGGGTTCAAGTTCTCCTCAGCGGCAGCACCCTGAGTTGTAGAAGGAGGAATAGTCTTCAAAGGAATCGCGTCCATGGTCCCATCCTCACGATTGAGTATCTCACAATCCGGATCGGGTTGGGAATGGTCGACCTCGACAGAAGAATTTGAAGAAGTCGCGGCTACAGAGGCTTTAACTGGCGGCACAAGGGCAGGGACAATTTTTCCATCCTCAACAACATTATCCAAACTAACAAGACTCAGGTCGAGCTTGGGAGCAAGAACTCGGACATGAGCTTTTATGTTCTCATACGCATCAGTTACACTGCCCACAAGGTGACCCTGGAGCTCAGCATAGTCAGCATGAGCAGACTCCAGCCTCTCCCTGGCCTCCAACAGCTCACCATAGGTACGGGTATAACTCTCCTTCGACTTCTTGGCCATCTCCTCGACCAGATTCACAGCAGCCTCCGTAGCAACAACCCTGGATTTTTCTTTTTCTACATCCAGCTCTAGTTTAATAACTCTAGCGTCCAGCTCATCCTTCAACCCCTTAATTCTGTCATACTCCGACTTGGCTTCCAGCATAAAATCCTTCGTCGCATGGATGGGAGAATCTTGGATTGAGCGAAACAAAGCTGCACCCATGTGCGCCATCCAAACACTACTTCTGGTAATGAAATCCAAATGGTGCAGGATGGACACGTCGTCTATAGGAAGTCGGCCATAAGGGGCGATCTGGTTATCAACAAACCCCACAGCATCGAAGTTAGGGGCATCTAGATTATAAGGTTCAACAGTCTTCTGCTTCTTTGGAGGAGGACCAGTAGCAGAGGGAGTGGTAGCACCAGAGGTCGGCTGGGTAGGATCAGAAGGAGCCAAACGAACCTGGGTAGTTGGGATAATCTTCCTGATGAATGCAATTTACACCCCCCATTCAAAATTGGTGAATTAGTTCTTTTGGCAAGCGCACCAAAATTATCGTCAAGTAATAACCCATAGTAGAGTGAGATCGTATCCACAGAGATTGGCAAATTCGAGCAGTTTTAATTAATTGATGAAATTAGTCAAGCGGATCAATAGGATTGTGAAGTGCAGAATTGTAAATGACATAAATGTAAATGACTAGAATATAAAGAAAAGCAATTAAGTGCAGAAATATAAATGGCAGAATGTAAAGTGCAGAATCATAAATGACTTGAATGTAAATGGGAATGGAGAATTGCTGAATGTAAAATTAAGCTGTAAAGAAATGGATAGATAAGAATGGGGAAATTCATTGAGATTAGGAGATGTTGTCTCTTTGGATCAAATCTAGCTTATATCCTCTTCAATCATGCAACTCATTGACCTCTTGGCAATCATGATTGATTGAGCCCCAATCCCTTGGTGACTCAATCTCTCAGATCTTGATCAATAGCCAATTCCTTGGTCTAATTGCTCATGAAGAGAGATAGGCTTGGTCCTTGATTATACCACACACCATTATAGGTCCAAGTAGAGGGAGGATTATATGTCACATATCCAAACACCAAAACCCAGATTCTACTCAAGTGTGAGAAGGGATTTCAAGCATGGTTTCATGTTTCCTTTCCCAAGGGTCCCATGAAACCCAATTGCATTCAATCTCTTTCCCAAGATAATTGAATGCTAAGCATTGAGAACAAAATTCCCTTTAGCAAATCAAAGAGAAGATGAAGAGAAGAAGAATTTCACTATTATCAATCCATCAAGTACAACAGAGCTCCCTCTCTCAATGAGAGGGAAGTTAGCTACTCATAGCTCAAAAAGTACTCAAAAGTGAAGTGTAAAAGTGGATCTAACCCTGACTGCTTAACCCCCTCTTTAGTACTCCTTGGGGGTATTTATACTACTCCTAGTAAAATAAAAGAATTACAAAAGTGAAAAAGGAAAATTATATTTTGGAGGGAAAAGAAAACACTCAATAAGCGTGACTTCCCAGCTGGCGTGTGGCTGGCGCTTTACTGGCGTGTCACGTGCCTTTCATTTTTAGCTTGGCGTGCCACGCCCAATACCTCAAGTGGCATGCTTATCTCTCTATCAACCTTGGCGTGCCACGCCTTCGAACTCAAGTGGCACGCCCTTTGCCTTTTTCCACCTTTCCTTGCCTCTGGAAACTTGAACTGGCGTGCCACGCCCAGGGTCTGGCGTGCAACGCCCTTGCTCTATGCTTGGCTAAGTCTCTCTGAAAAGTTGCACTAGTGTGGCACGCCCAGGGTCTGGCGTGCCACGCCCCTTTTGTGAGTGAGTGGTTCCTCTGTTTGGCGTGCCACACCACGAACTCAAGTGGCACGCCCCAATGCTTCTTTGCTCTCTGAATGACACTAGCGTGCAACGCCTGGTTGCTCAAGTGGCACGCCCAAGTGAAGAATGGTGAGTGGCGTGCCACGCCTTCGATACCAAGTGGTACGCCCCATGTAATTGGCCTCCTTCATCCTCCCTGGAAACTTATACCAGTGTGCCACGCCTAAAGGCTGGCGTGCCACGCCCACGATCTTGTCTTGGTTCCAGTAGTTGGCGTGCCACGCCTCAGCCTTTAAGTGGCACGCCATAGTGACATGCTTGGATTGGCGTGCCACGCCTTCGATACCAAGTGGCACGCCCAGTCTTCAATTGCCTTCAGCCCCTTCTCTGGATTATTGTACCAGCGTGCCACGCTAGGCTATTCAAGTGGCACGCCCATGGATTTGTGAACTCTTCAGGCTTGGCGTGCCCCGCCTGGGTTCTCAAGTGGCACGCCCAAGTGACTTCTTGGAGCTGGCGTGCCACGCCTTCGATACCAAGTGGCACGCCATAGTGGAGGTTCTTCTTGGAATGGTGAGTTGGTATGCCACGCCCCTTTGCTCAAGTGGCACGCCCATGATAATTGATGGGTCAGGCGTGCCACGCCCCTTTTGTTTCCTCCATTGTAGCTCTCTGGAATTTTGTATTAGCGTGCCACGCCCAGTCCCTGGCGTGCCACGCCCATATGCATGCTTAGAGTTCTTCTCTGGACTTTAGTACTGGCGTGCCACGCCAGTGCATTTTTGTGGCATTTGCTCCCAAGTGACACGCCAGTTTCACACGCCCAGCTTCTTGTTTGTCTTCTACCCATTTTTTATGCCTTTTTCACCTGAAATTCAGCACAACTCATCTCAAAGTAGTGTACCATAATATTCATCAAATAATGCATGAATTATACTGATCAAATGAGATTTATGCTCTTTTATGGTCTTCTTTATGCAAGAAAGAAGGGTAGATGATGCAAGTCATCACAACACCAAACTTAAGCTTTGCTTGTCCCAAGCAAATCAATGTGAGTAAGCCTTTATAACTTGATGCCTTGGCTTTGAGTGATTGCAATACAACTAAGAGTAAAACTAAGTGTTCAACACATGTATGAATGTTTTAATGTCATAAAAAGCTCTTGGATCCTTGAGGGTTCTTTCAGGTATAGGCTTTAGGGGTCCTTTCTATTGATTGTCACCTTGAAGTAGCAAGGGTTGTTTTGTTTTCTTGACCACGACTCTAAGTGTTTTGTCTCAAGACAACCCTTTAATTAGGCTTTCAATTAGCACTCCCAAACCAGTTGGTTTTAGGGTACTAGGTATTGAGACACCCCTAAGAATTTACTTGCCCAGGTCTCTTCTTGACACATCTTCACCACAAGCATCTACTAAGATCTTTAGTTCTTTTTGAGCTTTTTAATGTTTCTTTTTTTTTTGCTATCCCAGTAGTTGATGCTCAGAGCCTTGGGCCTTTATTGCTTACTACCTCTTGGTTCTATGGATATTCAAGGAACACCCTTTAACCTTCTCTTGTTATACCTTCTAGGACTAGTTGCTCTCCATGACTCAATTTCTTTTTTATTTCATCCAAGGTTCTACACTTAGTTTCTTATTTCTTAGTTTGTTTGATAATCTCTATTGGCCTTGGTCTCTCTTGATGTTTTTGCACAACTCACAGTAACTCTTATGGAGACAAGCTCTACTTTTATTTATGTTGAAATGAAGACTTTAAATACATGGCATTTTCTTTCTTGTGAAAAAAACTCATAAAGACTTCAAACAGGAATTAAAACTAAGCATAAAACATAAACTATCCTAGCATGATTATTTATTCAAAAAGTAAATAAAGCAAAAGCTTAAACAAGATTTCAAAATTTAGAAAATGTTAACCATGGGACTCAACAACCTTGAGCAGCTTCATCTTTAGTTCATTGGCCCCTTCCCCTTGTCATTCTTCTTGGAGGGGGAGGAGCCACCTTCATCTGGCTTGGAGGAACCTTCTTGTGCTTTGGCATCTTTGGGCTTCCAAAATCCTGCCCTCCTAATATAATTCTTTTCATCTTCCTTATGATTGGCTAGGATTTACTCTTGTCTTGCACTTAGCTCTTCCATTCCTTGCATGAAGGTTGGGTATCCTGGGTTTAGAGCGGCCACGGTGTTACACAAGTGATTCAGCTTCGCTTGTGTATTAATGTCATACTGCCTCCTGGATATGGTTCTGGCATCATAGAGATGTCTGAATTCAGCCAAGTTCCTCTGTTGCTATTTGCTTTGCTCTACTATTTTGTCCAGTGCACTTTGCACCTCCCCCAGTCAAATTGTTCTTGCTGTTCCTTCCTCATATGCTCCCAGTTCCCTTGGAGTTGTTGAATGTTTTGGTTAACTTGGCTCCATTGTTGTTGTTGAGTTTCTTTGAGTTGATTGACATCTTCCCTCAGGTGTTGTAGGTCTCCCTTCATTTGGTGTACATCTCCTTGCAATTGTTCCCAGTTGAATCCCTCTGGAAATTGCTGATATTGGTATTGTGGTGGTGGTTGAAGTGCCAAGAATTGAGGTTGCTCTTCTGCCCCTTCCTCTTCTTGTTGTTGTTGTGGTTCATGGGCATGAGCTCTTCGTTCTCTGGCCCTGTTGAGTGGGTGAACAGCTACCACCTTGGCGATCTTTTTGGCAGTTATAAACTTGTCTTACTTCACAAGCACCTCATCAATGATCTTTTCAACTCCAGCCTCATCACATAGCCTCTGTATAATGCTGGGGAATGCCAGCCTTGAGTTGTCACTAGTGCTTTTCAGCACTTTGTTGATGTTGTTGGCAATCATCTCCCCCACGTTGATGTTCTCTCCTTTCATGATGCTGTAGATGAGCACAGCTCTCTCTTTGGTCACCTCTGAAGTGTTGGATGTGGGGATTAGGGACCTCCTCACAAATTCTAGCCACCCTCTAGCTTGGGAGCTCAAATCTCTTCTCCTCAACTGGTTGGGTATCCCATCCTTATCATTTATTCAATGCACATGCATCACACAAATTTCATTCAGGATTTCCTCAAACCCAGGGTCTTGCTGTTTCATTCTTTCTTCATAGCTCCGAGTGGAGCTTGTCCTCTTCACCATTAGCATTCTTTCTATGCTAGAAGGGCTGTAGTCGATGGACTTCTCCCTTACATAGCTAATGTAGCCATATTGTTGCCCTGGTTGAGGTACTGCGTTATCATAGAATTCTCTCACCAAGCTCTCTACCACTTTCCTTGGTGGGTTGCATAGAAGTGACCAACCCCTGTTGTTGATCTCAATGTTGATTTCAATATGCTCATTCCTCCCTAGTTGAAACCCAACTTCTGAAATAATTTCCCTCTCACTCACCCAAGCATAGAATTGATTCTGGTTGAATGCGGAGAGAAACTTGTACTCATTGAAAGAGCTTGAGGATCCAGAGGTTGGTTCCTTGGTTTTTCTTTTCTTTGAGGCTGAGCTTTTTGGTGGTGCCATTAGGTTGAGAGAGTGTGTTTGAAAAAAATGGGGGTTGCAAGAAAGAGCAAGCAAAACAAGATTTTGCTCTAACACCAAACTTAGGACTTGATTGTCCCAATCAAGAAAAAGAAGAAAGAAAGTAAGAAAAGAGACAGTAGAAGATGAAAAGAGAAAGGAAGTGACGGGTGTATGCTTTTCGTGTGTGATTGGGGATCGTTGAAGTGGGAGAGGAGATGGGGAGGTGAGGCTTTTATAATGGGTGAATGATGTGGTTCGAAGAGTGGGAAATAAAAAGAGTTAAATGTTTTCCCACTTGGGGAGTGGCGCCTAGCGTGGGAAGAGGCGCCAACTCTTTTCTCACAGTGTCTTCTGCATGTGTTGAGTTCCAAAGTGCAAGTACACTTTGACTTCCTTGCTTTGTGAGTTGTTTACCATGTGGGCCCCATCTTTTCTCCTGAAATTGAAACTGAACCCATTAGTAATGACAAAAGAACCCCTTCACATTCCTTCTCATCAAGAGTGATTTAGATTGCAACTGATGGGTGTCCCTTGGGACACCAAACTTAATTCTTTGGCATCTTAATAAATTGGTTCCATCATTGTGTATTTAATGTGTTCATAAGAATTGAGTAATCATCAATCTTTTCATTTTCTTTTGATTCCAATTCCTCTGAACTCATTAAACCACGTTCATGTTCTTACCCAAAGCATTAAGTGCTTTCAAATTAGGTGACTTGGGCTGCTAGGTGATCCTTGGTAGTGGCCACACTAAACTTAATCTCTGGGCTTACTCTTCAAAATCAGGCTATTAATTGTTTGTAAGCCTAGATTACATGGGTGGAAGGCCACACCAAATTTAGTAGTTTAGCTAGTTCTCAGCCCATTCACTCATCATGATTTATGCCTTCATCAAGTTGCAGTTCCAAAATAGAAAGAAATAAAAGAGTATAAAAAAAAGCTAATATCAAACTTTCTAACGTACAATTGTAAACTAATCCTAATTTGATACTGTAACCTCAAAGTGAGACTGAAAATTAAACTATCTAAAGCAATAGATTTTAAACTACTCTAAGAAAGGCAATTAAATAAAAAGGATAAAGTGTTGGGGTGCCTCCCAACTAGCGCTTCTTTATTGTCATTAGCTTGACATTCCTTCATCTTCAGCTGAGCTTATAGCTCACTCTCTGCTCCTCTAAGGAGCCTCCCAAGTAGTGCTTGAGTCTATGGCCATTGACAGTAAAAGTTCTCTGAGTCTTGTCCTCCATGAGCTCCACATGACCATAAGGAAATACCTTGAGTATGGTGAAAGGTCCTGACCATCGAGACCTAAGTTTCCGAGGGAAGAACTTGAGTCTTGAGTTGTAGAGTAACACCTTCTGTCCTTCAGTGAACTCCCTTCTTGTTATCTTTTGGTCATGCCACCTTTTTGTGTTCTCTTTGTAGATTTTTGCATTCTCATATGCTTGATTTCTAAACTTCTCCAGCTCATTGAGTTGCATTAATCTCTTTTCTCCAGCAGCTTGCTCATCATAGTTTAACATTTTTAGAGCCCAAAATGCTCTATGCTCAAGTTCAACTGGTAAGTGACAAGCCTTGCCATATACCAGTTGGTATGGAGATATCCCAATGGGAGTCTTATAGGCTGTTCTGTAGGCCCATAGTGCATCATCCAGTTTTGTAGACCAATCCTTTCTTGAGCTTCCAACAGGTTTTTCAAGGATTCGTTTCAGCTCTCTGTTGGAGATTTCAGCTTGCCCGTTGGTCTGTGGGTGGTATGGGGTTGCCACTTTGTGCTTTACTCCATATTTGAGAAGGAGTGTCTCGAGTTGTTTGTTGCAGAAGTGTGTCCCTCCATCACTAATGAGAGCTTTGGGAACTCCAAATCTACTGAAGATGTTCCTTCTCAAAAAGCTTATCACAGCCTTGTTGTCATTTGTTGCAATGGCTATGGCTTCTACCCACCTTGAGACATAATCAACAGCCACCAATATGTAGCTATTTGAGTAAGAGGTTGGGAAGGGTCCCATGAAATCAATCCCCCAGACATCAAATAGCTCCAACTCTAGTATGAATTACTGTGGCATCTCATTTCTCTTGGTTAGATTACCAGCTCTTTGGCATTCATCACACCTTGACACCATTTTCTTGGCATCCTTAAACATTATTGGCCAGTAAAATCCGGATTGAAGTACTTTTGCAGCTGTTCTTTCTCCACTGAAGTGACCTCCATATGCGGATCCATGGCACTGCCATAACACTTTCTGCCCTTCTTCATGGGATATACACCTTATTAGGATTCCATCAGTACACTTTTTGAACAGATAGAGGTCATCCCAGATGTAGTGTTTGGCATCCTTAATTAGCTTCCTCCTTATGTCCTTATTGATGTTGGTTGGTAGCTCCCTAATAGCCTTGAAGTTAGCTATGTATGCAAACCAAGGGGCTACTCGAATCATCATCAATTGTTCATCAGGGAAGCTTTCGTTGACTGTTACTTGCTGTATTTCTTCTTCTTGTGGGATCCTTGAGAGGTGGTCAGCTACCTTGTTCTCTGCTCCACTCCCATCTTTAATCTCAATATCAAATTCTTGGAGCAGTAGAATCCACCTTATTAGTCTGGGCTTAGATTCTTGTTTGGTAAGTAAGTATTTGAGTGCTGCATGATCAGTGAACACAATTACTTTTGAGCTAATAAGATATGATCTAAACTTATCAAAAGCAAAAACTATGGCTAAAAGTTCTTTTTCCGTGGTGGTATAGTTCCTTTGATTCTCATTAAGAACCTTGCTAGCATAATAAATAACATGTACTAGCTTGTCTTTCCTCTGTCCTAGAACAGCACCAACAGCAAAATCAGATGCATCACACATTAGTTCAAAGGGAAGATCCCAGCTTGGTGGTGCTATAATAGGTGCAGAGGAGAGTTTTTTCTTAAGTTCATCAAAGGCTACCATACACTCTCTATCAAAAACAAAAGGGAGTATTTGAGACAAGTAGGTTGCTAAGGGGTTTTGCAATCTTTGAAAAATCTTTGATAAACTTCCTATAGAACCCAGCGTGTCCCAAAAAACTTCTGATTGCTTTGACATTGAAAGGTAGAGGTAATTTTTCAATTACTTTTACTTTTGCCTTGTCCACTTCTATGCCATCTTTTGAAATCTTGTGACCAAGAACCACCCATTCAGTTACCATAAAATGGCACTTCTTCCAAATTAAAACTAGGTTGGTTTCTTGACACCTTTTCAGCACAAAAGCAAGATGGTATAGGCAATCAGAATATGAATTCCCAAATACAGAGAAGTCGTCCATGAATACTTCTATGAACTTCTCAATCATGTCTGAAAAATGGAGAGCATGCACCTTGGAAATGTTGCAGGTGCATTGCACAATCCAAAGGGCATTCTCCTATAAGCAAAGACACCATATGGACAAGTAAATGAAGTTTTTTCCTGATCATTGGGGTCTACAACAATTTGATTGTAGCCCAAATACCCATCTAGGAAGCAATAATACTCATGTCCTGCCAATCTTTCAATCATTTGGTCCATGAAAGGTAAGGGGAAGTGATCCTTCTGGGTGGCTTCATTAAGTTTTCGGTAGTCAATGCACATACACCATCCGATCACTGTCCTTGTGGGTATCAATTTATTCTTCTCATTTGCCACAACAATGATCCCTTCCTTCTTAGAAACTACTTGCACTGGGCTTACCCAAGGGCTGTCTGAGATGGGGTAGATCACCCCTGCTTGCCACAATTTCAGCACTTCTTTCTGAACCACTTCAAGTAAGATCTTATGCATACACATTGAGGGACTAATCCCTTTTAAATCTGCAAGTGTCTAGCCTATGGCATCCTTGTATTGTCTCAGAACTTGGATAAGCTCCTCTTCTCTTCTTGTTCCTTGCTCATACTTGAATTTATGATCACTGGGTGAGTGTTGTTAGCACCCAGATATGCATATTTCAAGCTGGGTGGTAAGATCTTCAGCTCTAGTTTTGGTGACTCTGCATCTTTGTTTTCTGTAGTGGTTGGCATGATTGAGTTTCTCATGGTTGCTTGTGGTGGTTCTCCATCTGATGCTTGTTCCAGCTCAATGGTTCCTCCACATTGTTCTTTTTCCAAGACTTCTTGAATTATCTATTCCTTGGTGTCTACCAGCATGCATTCTCCTATGGATTCCTTGGGGTAACTCATTGCTTTAAAGACGTTGAAGACCATTTTCTCTTCATGCAACCTCAAGACATATTCCCCTTTTTGCACATCAATGATGGCTCCAGCAGTAGCTAGGAATGGTCTTCCTAGGATAATTGACGTGTTGGCCTCTTCTTCCATGTCCAGCACGACAAAATCAGTAGGGAAAATGAATTCTCCTACTTTCACTAGCAAGTCCTCCACCACCCCATGTAGAAACTTAAATGTTCTATCAGCCAATTGGAGTGCCATTCTTGTTGGCTTGGCTTCCTCAATCTTCATCCTTCTCATCATGGTTAGGGACATAAGATTTATGCTAGCTCCCAAATCACACAAAGCTTTCTCAATGGTGACGTCCCCTATGATGCAGGGGATTTGAAAACACCATGGGTCTTTTAGCTTTTGAGGCAGCTTCTTCTGTATGATGGCGCTGCATTCATCAGTCAATATTATGGTTTCTTTTGCCTCCCATTTCCTCTTTTTGGTTATAAGCTCCTTCAAAAATTTGGCATAGAGTGGCTGATAAACCACTATTTTATGGTTTATATTGTGTTTAATTGTGTGGTTTTATCATGATCCTTACCCACTTATTCATTAAATTAGCATGAAATTATAATTCCTTCCTGAATTTATAACATGTTTGAAAACTGCTTCCTAGAGACTTTAATTATGTAATTTTAATTCTCCTTTATTCCATTCGATGCCGTGATCTGTGTGTTGAGTGTTTCAGACTTTATAGGGCATGAACGAGTTGGAGATTGGAAAGGAAGCTAGTAAAAATGGAAGGAACACAAGAATTTGAGGAGATAACCAGCGAGAAGTGACGCGATCGCATGGCTCACGCGACCGCGTGAAGGAGAGCAAATCGCACTGACGCGGCCGCATGGCTCACGCGGCCGCGCGGATTAGAAAAGCTAAAGCGACGCGGTAGCGTGGCAAGGAAAAATGCGAATGACGCGTCCGCATGGATGACGCGATCGCGTGACATGTGCGATCTGCATAATCTACAGAATTCGCTGGGGGCGATTTTGGACCTTATTTCGACCCAGTTTTTGGCCCGGAACAGCAGACTAGAGCCAGAGAATATGCAGAAACTAAAGACAACATTCATTCCACACAGTTTTGGAGTTTTTAGATCTAGTTTCACTCCTTTAGGTTTCTTTCTCTAGGTTTAAGAATTTTAATTTTCAATTGGTCTTAGCATTGGAACATTGAGAAGAGTTATTTCCTCATCAAGACTTCGTCATTCTAGTTCGTTCTCTTAACTTGGTTTTATTCTTCCATGTTCTTTGCTTTGTTCAATTTTGTCATTTGAATACTTTCATGATTATTTAGTACAAGGATTATTTCTTCC
This sequence comes from Arachis ipaensis, assembly GCF_000816755.2. Lineage (NCBI taxonomy): Eukaryota > Viridiplantae > Streptophyta > Magnoliopsida > Fabales > Fabaceae > Arachis > Arachis ipaensis. The sequence continues at coordinate 69,976,206 of NC_029789.2, read as the reverse complement.
ATTTTAATTTATTTTCCATTCCAATAATCATGTCTTCTTTTAATTCTCTTTCAT
>NC_029789.2:69972649-69975786 GCF_000816755.2 Arachis ipaensis | reverse complement strand
ACTATTTCACGAATAAGGCGAGAACAGCGTCGGTTAGTCCACTCTGAGGGCTGATCTAAAAGTGAACTTGAGGAAGAAACCAGCCCCCGTTCTACTGATTCAGTTGTTTTACGTGCAGAAGACATGGCAGCTAGGAGAGTTACTATCCAGGAGGAAGGAGCCCCTGATTTTACAATGCAACCGTTTCAAGCGCATCATCCAGCCGTAGCTACAGATTTTGAAATAAAGACCGCACTGCTAAATTTGATGCCCAAGTTTCATGGCCTACCTGCTCAAGAGCCTATCAAGCACTTGAGAGATTTCCAGGCAGCCTGTTCTACTGTCAGGCGTGATGGTACTGATGAAACATCAATTTTGCTGAAAGCTTTCCCGTTTTCTCTTGAGGGAAAAGCAAGAGAGTGGTACTACACTCAACCTCTAGCAAATGTATCCAACTGGGATACACTCAGAAAGGAGTTTTTGGAGAAATTCTTTCCATCTGAAGTTACTGATAAATTGAGGAAGGATATTTCCACAATTGTTCAGGATGACAATGAGACTCTCTTTGAATACTGGGAGCACTTCAATAATCTTCTGGAAGCATGCCCCCACCACATGATTGATAAGATAGTGTTACTTAGCTATATCACACAGGGCATGAGGCCCCAAGATAAGACCATATTGGAAAGTGCTAGCAATGGGTCTATGAAGAAGTCAAGACCACTGATGAGGCTTGGCAATTGATCAGTGATTTCGCTGAATCTACTAGGAACCACAGACAAAAGGAAGGCCGTTCAAAAGCCGTTGCAGAAGTATCCTCTAGCAGAGAGACTGCGGTTCTAGCTCAGAGTATATGTGAGATGACCAACTTGCTGAAGCAGATGCAATTGAATCAACAACAAACTCAGCAAGTTCAACCTCCTCCACCACAGCAAAACCAACAACTGGTCCCGCAAAGAATATGTGGAATCTGCACTGATTATAGCCATTACACTAATGAATGCCCGCAGCTCCAGCAAGAAGACAACATGGTGGCATCCACTCATAACTTCTATGACCGCCCCAACCAAGGGTACAATCAAAGTGGAAATAATAACCATGGATGGCAGGACAATTCTAACCAGAATTGGAGGGACAACAATAACAGAGGAGGCAGAAATAATCAGGAAAATCAGAGATGGAATAATAACAACAACAGGCAGTAGAATCAACTTTATAGAGCACCTCACCTGAGGCAAAACCAAGGACCACAGAACAATCAACAACAGACCTCTCAATTTACTCATTCTTCTTTATCTCCTAATGAAGAGCTACTACAATCTTTTAAGCGAAGACAACAGACCATGGAAAATAACATCATGAATAGTATTAATGCCAGTCTGAATGGTCTCACCTCTACTTTGCAAGCTCTTATGTCACAGATTGGATCAACGCAAAATTCCAGTAACCAACCTTCAAGCTCCACTGGAATCCCCTCTCAACCATTACCCAATCTAAAGGGAGGCATTAATGCCATCACCCTAAGGTCTGGAACCACACTGCAGGAGAGGAATCAGGAGGAACCAAGCCCACCAGAACATACCTCAGCTGAAGAGGTAGTAGAAATAGAAGATGTTGAAGAGGAAGAGGACATACAGGACATAGCTGAAGAAGAAATAGCTCAACCACAGGAGGAACCACCAAAAGGCGCAAACACCACAGAAAATGCTACTCCTATTCCATTTCCACAACTTGCAAAGAATCCCAGGAAGCAGCTGGAACCCGACCCCAAAATGGTAGAAATATTCAAAAAGGTTGAGGTAACTGTTCCTCTTTTTGATGTTATTCAGCAGGTACCTAAATATGCAAAGTTTCTAAAAGACTTATGTATCCATAAAGACAAAATTAATGAATTAGAAACTATTCCTTTAGGTAGTTCTATATCTGCTTTAATGGGAGGATTACCTGAAAAATGTAGTGATCCAGGTCCTTGTATAGTTAGTTGTACTATTGGTGGTGTAGTAATTTATGATTGCATGTGTGATTTAGGAGCATGTGTCAATATAATGCCTTTGTCCATATATGATATTTTGAGGCTCTCTCCCTTAAAAAGGTCGGCAGCTCGTTTTGTGTTAGCAGATAAAAGCATTATTACAGTGGCTGGAGTTGCTGAAGATGTTTTGGTGAACATTAAAGGGCTTACATTCCCCACTGATTTTTATATCTTGGAGATGCCCCATAATGATTCAGATAAGCCATCATCAATCCTACTTGGAAGACCATTCCTGAAGACATTAAAATTAAAATTGGATGCCTTTTCAGGAACATACTCCTTTGAAATAGATGGCCGCATAGTAATCTTCAATCTGAATGGAGTTATTGACAACCCTCCAGAAGATCGTTCTATCTTTCAGTGTGATGTCATAGATGAAAGTGTAGCTGAAGTTCACAAGGAAGAGTTAGAAGAGAGGCACACTGGACAAGGTCCAAGTATGGGGACCCTCTTAACTGACAATGAGGGCATTTCGTCATTTTCACAAGCTCCAGATAATCCAGAGCCTGTCCATGATCAAAAGTTAGAATTGAAACCCCTCCCACCACATCTCAAATATGCTTATCTTGAAGATGAGCAGAGGTTTCCAGTTATCATTGCAAGGGAACTTACTTCTCAACAAGAAGAGCAGTTACTTGATGTGCTGAGGAAGCATAAGAAGGCAATTGGGTGGAGCTTGGCAGACATAGTAGGCATCAACCCTCAAGTATGTGAGCATAGAATATTTTTAGAAGAGGGAGCAAGACCTGTCCGTCAACCCCAAAGAAGATTGAATCCCACCATCTTGGAAAGTTGTCAAAAAGGAAGTGACCAGACTATTGGAAGCCGGTATCATATATCCCATTTCAGACAGTGAATGGGTAAGCCCAGTACAAGTGGTGCCCAAGAAGTCTGGAGTCATTACAGTGAAGAATGAGCATGGAGAGCTCATAGCAACTAGAGTTCAGAATGCTTGGAGAGTCTGCATTAATCACTACCCACTTCCATTCATTGATCAAATGCTGGATCGCCTGTCAGGTAAATCACATTATTGCTTTTTAGATGGTTACACAGGTTATTTCCAGATTCATATAGCTCCTAGGATCAGGAAAAGACTACTTTTACATGTCCTTTTGGGACTTATGCT
>NC_029789.2:69961128-69972617 GCF_000816755.2 Arachis ipaensis | reverse complement strand
TGAGTTCAGTGAGGATTGGAAACAAGCGTTTGATAAGCTGAAGACTGCTTTGACTCAAGCTCCAATTGTGAGAGGACCAGACTGGAGCCAGCCGTTTGAAATCATGTGCGATGCTTCCAACCATGTAGTAGGAGCAGCGCTGGCTCAGCGTGAAGGTAAGGATCCTTTCGTTATTGCTTATGCGTCTAAGACTTTAGACACTGCCCAGTCCAACTATACCACTACTGAGAAAGAGCTTCTTGCTATTGTTTTTGCTCTGGATAAATTTCAAGCTTATTTACTTGGTACTAGAGTAGTAGTGTATTCGGACCATGCAGCTTTAAAGTATCTATTAGCTAAAAGGGAATCCAAACCAAGACTCATACGTTGGATACTACTGTTACAGGAATTTGATTTAGAAATAAAGGATAGGAGTGGTAATCAGAATTTAGTGGCAGACCACTTGAGTCGTCTTGAGCATATTAAGGATGATTCTACTCCTATAGATGATAATTTTCCTTTTGATAACCTGCAAGCAGTATCTGAGGTAGTCCCTTGGTATGCACCTGTTGCTAATTATTTAGTTAGTCGCACATTTCCTCCAAATTTTTCTAAGCATCAAAGAGACAAGCTGAAAAGCGAGTCTAAATATTATATATGGGATGACCCATATTTATGGAGATGTGGCGCTGATCAAGTAATTAGACGTTGTGTGCCTCAATCAGAATTCCAGTCCATTTTAGAGGCCTGTCACTCATCTGAGAGTGGAGGACATTTTGGTCCCCAAAGAACAGCTAAAAAGATCTTAGACTGTGGATTCTGGTGGCCTACTCTTTTTAGAGACGCTGCTGAGTTCTATAAATCTTGTCTCCCATGCCAGAAATTTGGTAATATATCCAGGAGGGATGAGATGCCTCAACAAATTTTTTTTTTCTGTGAAATTTTTGATGTTTGGGGCATTGACTTCATGGGTCCATTTCCAAATTCTAATGGATATTTTTATATATTGTTAGCTGTGGATTATGTTTCCAAATGGGTGGAAGCAATTCCTACCCACACTGATGATGCTAACACTGTTGTTTCCTTTGTGAGAAACCATATTATATGTTGCTTCGGATCACCACGAGCAATCGTGAGCGATCAAGGCACCCATTTTTGTAATAGGAGACTAACAGGATTAATGAAGAAGCATGGGATAATTCATAAAGTTGCAACATCTTACCATCCCCAAACTAATGGGCAAGCCGAGGTGTCAAACAGAGAAATTAAGCGTATCTTGCAAAAGATAGTAAAGCCTCATAGAAAAGACTGGAGCACCAGGCTACAAGATGCACTCTGGACATATAGAACAGCATACAAGACACCCATTGGGATGAGGCCTTTCCGCTTGGTTTATGGAAAAGCTTGTCATCTCCCAGTTGATGTAGAACACAGAGCTTTTTGGGCAGTTAAGGAGTGCAACATGGGAATTGAGAAAGCCGGAGCTGAAAGGAAGTTGCAACTGCAGGAACTGGAGAGCCTTCGCCTAGAAGCTTATGAAAACTCCAGAATATACAAGGAAAAGATGAAGGCTGTATATGATCAAAACATCAAGAAGAAAGAGTTCCAACCTGGGGATTTAGTCCTCCTTTACAAATCTTGACTAAGGCTCATGCCAGGTAAGTTGAGATCAAGATGGGAAGGTCCATACAGAGTAGTGAAGGCCGAACCATACGGAGTTTATCACCTAAGCCATCCTTCAAGCTCTGAACTTATTAAGGTTAATGGACAACGCCTGAAGCTATACCATGGCGAGAAGATGCAGAGAAACAAGAAGCTTGAGATCTTCCAAGCACATAGCAGAAGATTGAGCTGGTGGAGCGTCCAACTTACGGACGTTAAAGCAAAGTGGTAGGTGGGAGACAACCCACCATGGTATGATTGTTCTTTTCTTTATTTTTAGTTTTTCCTATTCAATAACTCTTCTCTTTCTTAGAACTTTCATGCATCTGCATTTACATGTTTTTATTTTCAAAAAAAAAAAATTTTTTTTTGCTACGCGACGCGATCGCATCAGCGACCCGTCCACGTCACAGGGAGAATAAAGAAAAATAAAAATCAACAGAAAGTCACGCTGGAGTGTGGCTGGAGGCGTGCCAATGGCACAAATCAACCCACGCGACCACGTGCCCCACGCGGCCGCGTGCCCTGAGTTTTCGACGTAAAAGGGTGCACAATGACATATTGTGCGAGAGTGATGCTGGATTGGTGCTGGAAGCACAACCCTTATCACGCGACCGCGTCGCCGACGCGGCCGCGTCATCCATTTTCTGGCGCACACTCACGCGATCGCGTGACCCACGCAATCGCACCGTCCCAATTTTGGCAAACAAATTAATTTGAACAGAGAGTTGTGCTGGTGCGAGGCTGCACTCGCGCTAGACGCATAACATGGGTCACGCGACCGCGTGACCGACGCGATCGCGTCACCATACTTGATGCGCATCCACGTGAACGCGTGCCCCATGCGGCCGCGTCGCATGCGCCGCACAGCTCAACCTAAAATTGCCACATATCTTATCTTTCTCTCCTCCAAATCCTAATTTTCCTTTTCCCTCCTTATTTCTTCCTTCTCCCTTCCCTCTTCTATCTCACCTTTCACTCTCTATCTCTCTCACCTCCATTAACAAGGTTTTACTTCCTTCCTCCCTCTTTCTTTTTCTATCATTCTTATTATTTTATATGTATTTTCTTTTCTTTTCTTTTTCTTTTCATTATTCATATTTTCTTTCTTTTTCTTTTCCCTTTTACATGGTGTTAGAAATATTTTGAGTCATTATCCCTCATTATCTACTTGCAGATTGTTGCTGATTTCCCAATCGCTACTATGAACAGATGTTCCCTATCCTGGAAAAAAGAAATTATAACAATGAATACCTTCTTATCCTTCCGTCCAATATTACTTCCTTTGTTGAGCCGCAAATTGAACGAAGACAATGGGGTTTCCTACGGAGACAGCCAAGGTAAGTCAGTCTTTCTTGGGTAGTTGAGTTCTACTCTAACTTCTACATGCCAACCTTGCAGTCTATTTATGTCTGGCAGAAGCAAGTCCCCATCACAGAAGAGGCCATTCAGCAAGCTCTGAGTCTTCCCCCTATTTCAGAAGGAATGGACGCCTTCCAAGAAGCCGCACTTAAGTGCCAGAGGTACCAATTTGACTGGGACTCTGTTCTCGGAGTTATCGCATTACCTGGCAGCCGTTGGATCTACGGATACCACCGTACCCACCCTAAGGGAATCTTGGCTTCAGCACTTACCTTGGAGGCTCGCGTCTGGGCATAGATCATGTCCCATTACGTCTTTCCGAGCACTCATGAATCCTCCTTCACTGCGGACATGGCTGTTCTACTATGGTGCATCCTTACAGACCAACTGATAAACCCATATTTCATGAGTTCTTTTGTGCTTAATTTGAGTAATTTATACAATCCTTCACCTACTTATTCACATTAATTGTATGGTTTCACTTTCCCTTCCTTATTATGTCATATTATGAAAAACACGTTTCCTAAGCTTTAAAATTAATTAATTTAATTACCTTTATTTCCATTCGATGTCGTGATTAGTGTGTTGAGTAGTTTCAGATTTTCTAAGGCAGAATGACTTAAAGGATGGAAAAGGAAACATACTAAAATGGAAGGAGAAAGAAAAACGGAGCTTTAAGGAAACTGGTATCCACGCGATCGCATGGATGACGTGATCGCGTACCAAGCACGAATCAGCAGCGACGCGGCCGCATGACTGACGCGACCGCGTGGCATGGAAAAGCTCCAAATGACGCGACCGCGTGACCCACGCGGACGCGTGACAGTGGCCACGTATCAGAATTTACAGAATACGCCCCCAGCGAATTCTGAAGCCCTTTTTGGCCCAGATCCAAGTACAGACAGCATAGACCAGAGGTTATAAAGTGTGGGAATGCACCCATTCAACCCATTCAACGCATATTTTATTTTTCAATGATTTAGATTTAGTTGAGAGGGAGATCTTCTCTCTCTCTCTTTAGGATTTAGGATTTCTTCTCGCATGCTAATTGAGCTGAACATAAGTAATCCCAACCTTTTCTTAGGAAATAAATTGGATTCAAAGGTCAATTTAATTAGTCCCTTGACTTTTCTTGCCCTGGTACAGGTTGATCAAGTGGAGTTTAGATTCAACTTTCATTATAGTTGAGAGAGATAACTACGTTGGACCTCGAAATTCTCTTACCTTGCCAAAAGTTCGCTTTACAGTATTTATTTATTTTTAATTGCCATTTACTTTACCTGTCATCCAAATTACTTGCTTCTCATCTTCTCATCTTCCTCGCAGTTTCTTGAGAAGACGACCCGAGGTTTGAATACTCAGTTAACAATTTCTAAAGGGGTTTGTTACTTGTGACACCCAAAACGTTTGTACGAAGAGATTTTTGTCGGTTTAGAGACTATATCTACAACGCAACTGTTTCTATGAATCTCTTTACTGGTAAAAATCCTCTCGTCAAAATGGCGCCGTTGCTGGGGAACTGCTAACGTGTGCCTTATTATTGGTTACTGTAAATATTTTTCTTTTGCTTGTTTATTTATTTTTGTTTTTCCTTTTTATCTTTATTTGCTGCTATGAACTCTCACCCCTCTCCCCTCTAGTTTGGTTCTAATGTTGTTAAAGGAAATAGAAGTTACAACAGGAATGTGTACCAAGGTTAGACCAATCAAGGATGGATGGAACCAAGAGGATCTAATCAACCCTTTTGGCAGCAACACCCTCCGAGATATCCTGGACAAAGACCATTCTACAGTGCATACCCAGCTGAAAGACATGGTGGACAACTTTGTAACTACCAACAAGCCCCACCCCGTACATATAAACCACCCTTTCGTATGGTCCCCTCCATCGGGATTTCAGTTTCTCGGGGAATAGCCTGAGTCTAGAGTTAAACAACAGAACCTTCTGTCCTGGTTCAAAGATTCTAGATGACAGCTTTCTGTCATGCCATTTTTTTATTTTTCTTTATAAAGCTTGACATTTTCGAAAGCTGTGAATCTGAATTCCTCTAGCTCATTTAGCTGGAGCAATCATTTTTCTCCTGCTATTTTGGCATCAAAGTTTAGGAATCTGGTTGCCCAATAGGCCTTGTGTTCCAGTTCCACGGGCAGGTGACATGCCTTACCATACACGAGTTGGTATGGAGAGGTCCCTATAGGGGTCTTGAATGCTGTTCTGTAAGCCCACAGAGCATCATCCAAGCTCCGGCCCACATGGTGTGTGCTGGGACTGAGACTTTAAGCAATTCACGTGCGGAGGCCATTTGTGGAGTTGAACGCCAGTTTTTATGCCAGTTTGGGCGTTCAACTCCAGTTTTTGATCCTTTTCTGGCGCTGGACGCCAGAATTGGGCAGAGAACTGGCGTTGAACGCCAGTTTACGTCGTCTATCCTTGTGCAAAGTATGGACTATTATATATTGCTGGAAAGCCCTGGATGTCTACTTTCCAACGCAATTGGAAGCATGCCATTTCGAGTTCTGTAGCTCCAGAAAATCCACTTTGAGTGTAGGGAGGTCAGAATCCAACAGCATCAGCAGTCCTTTTTCAGCCTGAATCAGATTTTTGCTCAGCTCCTTCAATTTCAGCCAGAAAAATACCTAAAATTACAGAAAAACACACAACTCATAGTAAAGTCCAAAAATATGAATTTTTCCTAAAAACTACTAGGAATAGACTAAAAACTAACTAAAACATACTCTAAACTATATGAAATTATCCCCAAAAAGCGTATAAAATATCCGCTCATCACCCAGCTGAAAGACATGGTGGACAACCTTGTAACTACCAACAAGCCCCACCCCGTACATATAAACCACCCTTTCAACATAACCTCGAACCACCACACTCACAAGCTTCTCTTCACCATTCGCCACTATATGATCCATCCTTACCCCAATACCAATCCAATCGCTTACAATCACCACCACTTTCCTTTGTAGCATGTCCAAGTCCAGCAACCCGAGAAGCAGAGGATCGCCTAAGGGAAACAGTAATTAAATTTCAAACAACCATTAAACAACTGGAGCAAGTGATGATTCAATGGGCTTCTAGGCGCTCAAATATACAAGGATCAACCACAGCTCCATGTGGACAGCCCAATGAAGAGCAGAGCATGAAGAAAGTGCCAGAAACTCCAGTGGACAAGACAGAGCATGAATTTGTACTGGAACAATTAGAAGAAGCTGTCTTTGTTCAAGAAGAAGAGTTGGTTGAAGATAAAAGCAAGGCTTGGAATCCTGGAGTTTATTCTGACATTTGTCATCCCGGGAGCCTAACAATATATTTAAAGCTGTTCGGAAGCTTTGCGTGCTTAGTTTGGGACCCCGTAGGCTATTGGCATTCCAAGCACTGGTGGAGATTTTTGGACGAATTTAAACATAAGCCACCATAACAAGATACTCCTCCAATGTCCAACTTAAGGACTTTAACTAAAAGTGCTAGGTGGGAGACAACCCACCATGGTATGGTCGCTTCTTTTTCAATTTATTTTTTTTTAATTGCTTTCATTTTTCCTTTTTCATTTTAATTTATTAAACCTGGAATCATGCATAGCATTCATGTTAATCATTGCATTCTGCATTTTTCATGCATATAAAAAAAAAGGGTGCACGACGCGACCGCATGCCCCATGCGATCGCGTCATATCGCGGAAAAACACCACCCGTGCGACCGCGTGACCCACGCGGACGCGTGATATATATATCGGCATAAGGATCCAACGAACAGAAAGTTAGGCTGGAATCGTGCGGCCCCTGTGCGTTTCGCACAAATTGGCCCACGCGATCGCATGCCTCATGCGATCGCGTCACTTGCACAAATACCAATCCCACGCGACCGCGTGAGCGACGCGATCGCGTCGCATGGATTGCACAACAGCCCAAAAGGAGACAGAGAGTTGCGCTAAAACGGCGCTGGAGTCGTGCGTTTAGCACAATTTCCAGCGACGCGATCGCGCGACCCACGCGATCGCGTCACCCTTCTTTTCCCCCTCTCATGCGATCGCGCACCCCACGCGATCGCGTCACTCCCATTTTCACCCCAACCACGTGACCGCGTGCCCCACGCGGCCGCGTAGATTCGAAAATATAACCCCCCAGCCCGCGAACCCTATCAGTCGCGAGCCCCCCCACCCCCAACCCTCTTCTCCCTCTCTGCTCCCTCTCCCTCCAACCACCACCCACCTTCTTCCCCGTTCCACCCCTCCCGCCTACCAGGTTCCGCAAAACGCAACCCTCTTTTATCCGTTCGTCATTTTTCTATAATTTTTTCCGTTTCTGTTCATCATTAGGATAGATAGATATGCATGCTGTAGTGGATTTTTAGGTTGTTAGGTAGCTTAGGCTCTGGTTAGTGGATCTAGGTCTGTTTACTTGCACTGTTCCTATTTATGTTTTATCATAACTGCAGTTTTGTTGTTCCTGTGACCTCGTTCATATGTTGTGATTTCTTGCAATTGCTGCTTGTTACTCTAAATTTTTCTGTTTCTGCAGCTAGTTTTTAAATTCATATGAACTGCTATGATTGCTGTTTATTTTCCGGGATAATCCAATTTTAGCCGGAATGCTACCCAATTTTTTTAAAATTTTTTTCATTCATGTTTTGGTTTGGCATTTCTGAACTCTGTTTTACTCTGCTTTACCCAAACCATTTCATGAATACTATAGCAGACATTCTTATCCTCTTTGATTTCCTGGTTCATAAACCGTATTTGTGATTCACTTATTCCAATTTTTGCTTTCTCTATTTCTATTCGAATCAGCATCGCCCTGTTTTCCTTGTTCGATTATGAGTACTTCTATTCTTACCTGTGAATCCTTGTTATATGGAATTTTTCTATGCCACTTACTTTAACCCGCACTTTACTAACTCACTAATTTTAATTTACTAATTTCTTTTTCAAATTCTAACCATACTAACACTTTTAATCTCTTTACTGATTATTTTCACTTTCCTCTAACTTTCTAAACATGGCATATTGATTATTTTTCCATTTAACATAAATTCAATCACATTTCATTTACTCATTTTCTTTATTCTATTTCTCCCTTGCTGCTTTGAGCATCCTTAATTTAATTGCCTAATTGCTTTCCTATTTTTATCCATATCCTGCTTTTCTGTTTTTCAGAATGTCTACCTCACAGAGGAAAGAAAAAGGTAAAGCTACTGGCAAGCACAAGAGAGGAGATTCCTCCCAGTCCATCATTACTCTAATGCATGATTCTTCATGGCGAGAGAAGAACTTCACATAGCAGGAAAAAGCTGACCAGCTGCTCCCTGCAACTGATCCTATAAAATTTGCAAACCGGTACTGTGAGTTGAAGTACCCGGCTTTTGCAAACTCCAGAAATCTATACCTGGAACGAACTCTGAAGATTCCAGAAGCCCTCCAATAGTACACCACTGAGCAAATTAAGCAAAGGGGCTGGTTCTTTCTGGAGAGAACACTGACAGAAGTCAATTCATCTTGGGTCTGGGAATTCTACTGCAACTACTACCTCACCACCCTAGATGCAGTGAACCTGAGAGAAAAACAAATTCTGGTCACTGAGGAGGCCTTAGAGGACATTCTATGGCTCCAGCCAAGTCCGATCAGCCTGATGGTTATTCAAAGGCTGAGGAGGACATGCGCCAGATGAAGTTTGATTGGGATGCCGTGAAGGCACGGATAGCTCTCGACCCGACAGTTCCTTGGGAGATGGGTCAGGACACTACCATGCCTAGAGGGATCAAGAGAGCATACTTGAACGATGAGGCTCGGTTATGGCATCAGATCTTGAGTAATTATGTGATGCCGAGTACTCACGAGACGGAGATCCCGGCTGCTATGATCACCCTCCTTTGGTGTGTGCTGGAGGGTAAGGACCTTTATCTGCCACGTTTCATTCGGCATTATATGGCCAGGGTCCACGTCCGAGGCACCCTCCCCTTTCCATATCTAGTTACACAGCTTGGCCGTCGAGCTGACGTGCCATGGGAGGATGCCGATGAGAGACCACCAGTGGCGGATTGCAGGAAGATCATTCTGCACAGCCGGAACTTCTTAGCCCTGGGCCACAGACCAGCACCATTCACTGCTACTGATGAGTCAGCCCCACAGTCTGCTGGACCCTCTTCCTCCACTACTGCACCACCTACCCCTGCTACCACCACTGCACCTCCACCTGCCACAGAGCCCGTCTATCATCTGGTGCACCGCTTGTTCTGACGACTTGACCAGATGGAGTATCGCAACAAGCGGCGCTATGAGCACCTAAAGCTGATGATACAATCCGGCGACATCCCCTCTGAGCCCGACACACCATCCAAGGCATCTGAGGAGGAGGCAGATGCGCCCGAGGCAGAGACCCATCCCTAGGAGGCAGCACCAGCCGCACCACAGGCAGCGGTCCCACATCAGATTGAGGCTGCGGATCTTAAGATCCCGATCCAGTCAGCACCTCCTCCACAGCAGCCAGACCCTCAGCCCACCACCACCACTGAGACCCCCGCTACCATCCCTCCCAGTGATGACACTCCTTCACACCCGGCTTGATTGAGCATCGAGGACGATGCTTCCTTTTAAGTGTGGGGAGGTCGCCATCTCTGGCGTTTATTTTGGTGAACCACTACATACTTTTTCTTTTATTTTGGATATTTTTCTGTATTTTTCTTTTTACTGTTATTTTCTGAGTACTTATACATTGCTTTTATGTATTTTTACTCTATTTTCTGCATTTTGCATCTTTAGTTCATATTTTAGCCATTTAGTTCATTTTAGTTATTTAGTTTAGTTTGCAATTCTGATTTATTAGTAAATTAATTAGTATAGTTTACCCTTTCTAGCATAAGATAGTATAGTTTAAATTGAAAAATATAAAAAGGAAGTAAGCTAGGAAATTGAACATAACAGATTTAAATCCACAAACCTTGTATATAGCATTACATGATGTAGTTAAGCTGACAACATTTCATCAAGGAGGAACATTAAAACTTTAAAAGCCACCCTAAATAATTTTTTTATGAGAATAATGGAAATTTTTAACTAAACCTGCATACAATATATAAATGATATATGATGCTTGAGTTAGAGAACACACAGCCTGTGAGTCTTGAGCTTAAATTGTATGGTTGCATTCAAACCATAATTTCATTTTTGTGTGTTACATTTCTTTTTATTCTGATGTTCTTTCCTTTGCTTTAATCTATATGTCCAATTATAGAATATAGAATAGATACATACCAAGAGAATGATTGAGGCCATCATTTAATTTAAGCTCACTCACCCCAAATTAGCCTACCTTTTACATCACCCTTGTTAGCCCCCTTGAGCCTTTTAAAACTCCTTTATTCTATTTAGCCAAATTACTAGCCTTAAAGAAATAAAATAAATTTGGGAAGCATGTTCATGAAAAAAATCTAAGTAATTCAATTACCATGTGCAAAAAAAAAAAAAGAGAGTTATTTTTTCAGCATTTAATAAAAGGGGATCCAAAAGAAATTCCCCAATGCAAAATAAAAGCAATGCAAATAGAATAGAAAAAGCAAAAAAAAAGTGAAACATGAGCATGTAACAATAAGTGGGAAATATGGGAAAATAGGTAAAGAGATTTTGTTTTACTAAATATGTATGTTAGGTGAGATCTTAGTCTAATTAAGGATTCACTTATTAGCTCACTTGACCCTATACATAAAATCCTTACCCTTACCTTGACCTCATTACAACCTCAATAAAGACCTCATGACTTTTTGGTATGACTATATTCTATAATTATTGATTGGTTAGATGAAAGACAAAGCTATAGAAATTAAGAATAAAAAGAAAAATAGAGTGAATAAACCCAAGAAACACTGAGTGACTAGAGAGTAAACACAAAATCCGGTGAGGGTTCAATAACTCATCAACATATATCTGTGCTTAAATTTACTAATTGTTTTGCAAGATTGTACAAAGTTTTCTTTCCCATCTCATTTGCTAAAATGCTTTATTATTTAAGGGTTGGCTATATATATACATGACTCCCTGAGAATGTGAATTAACTTGACTACATGTAAGCTTTATATATGAGTGAATAAATTAGAGTTGCATGATGCATCATTCATTTAGGTAGTTGCATTTAAATTAGGTTGCATTGCATGAAATTCCATCACTTTAACCTTAATTATTTACTTTGGATTTAGCATGAGGACATGCTAGTATTTAAGTGTGGGGAGGTTGATAAACCCATATTTCATGAGTTCTTTTGTGCTTAATTTGAGTAATTTATACAATCCTTCACCTACTTATTACATTAATTGTATGGTTTCACTTTCCCTTCCTTATTATGTCATATTGTAAAAAACATGTTTCCTAAGCTTTAAAATTAATTAATTTAATTACCTTTATTTCCATTCGATGCCGTGATTAGTGTGTTGAGTAGTTTCAGATTTTCTAAGGCAAAATGACTTAAAGGATGGAAAAGGAAACATAC
>NC_029789.2:69938223-69960726 GCF_000816755.2 Arachis ipaensis | reverse complement strand
AGCGACGCGGCCGCATGACTGACGCGACCGCGCGCCTTAAGCAGAATGCATATGACGCGGTCACATGACTGATGCGACCGCGTGGCAAGGAAAAGCTCCAAATGACGCGACCGCGTGACCCACGCGGACGAGTGACAGAGGCCACGTATCAGAATTTACAGAATACGCCCCCAGCGAATTCTGAAGCCCTTTTTGGCCCAGATCCAAGTACAGACAGCATAGACCAGAGGTTATAAAGTGTGGGAATGCACCCATTCAAAGGGAGCTCGCATATTTTACCTTTCAATGATTTAGATTTAGTTGAGAGGGAGATCTTCTCTCTTTCTCTTTTAGGATTTAGGATTTCTTCTTGTTTTAAGAGTAACTCTGGATCCCAGGTTTAATGTTCTTTTATTTTAGTTTTACTTTTATTTATTTATTCCAATATTTGAATTGATTATTATAATTTGATCTAAGAATTCTTCCATGTTACAGACTATTATTTGAATTAATGATAATTGAGGTATTTTCAGTTTATGATTGTTCTCTTTGATTTAAGTTAAGTTACCATTGCTTCCCATCTAAGGACATTTTTATTATTCTAGTAATTTTACTTTTTCCCCTTTTGGTTCTAGTTAAGAATTTAGTAACTCAACAGTTATTAAACTCAACATAATTGATAATTGTTATCTTGCTAATTGAGCTGAACTTAAGTAATCCCAACCTTTTCTTAGGAAATAAATTGGATTCAAAGGTCAATTTAATTAGTCCCTTGACTTTTCTTGCCCTGGTACAGGTTGATCAAGTGGAGTTTAGATTCAACTTTCATTATAGTTGAGAGAGATAACTACGTTGGACCTCCAACTTCTCTTACCTTGCCAAAAGTTCGCTTTACAGTATTTATTTATTTTTAATTGCCATTTACTTTACCTGTCATTCAAATTACTTGCTTCTCATCTTCTAAACCCCGATTACAACCTCTATAGCCAATAATAAGAACATACTTCCACGCAGTTCCTTGAGAAGACGACCCGAGATTTGAATACTCGGTTAACAATTTCTAAAGGGGTTTGTTACTTGTGACACCCAAAACGTTTGTACGAAGGGATTTTTGTCGGTTTAGAGACTATATCTACAACGCAACTGTTTCTATGAATCTCTTTAGTGGTAAAAATCCTCTCGTCACCAACCTCTGCATCTCTCAAGACATATCCGGAATGCTATGGGACACGTACAAATTGCGGGCAACTTACCTTTCCCCGCCTTGGTCTCAAATCTTGTCTCAGCAGCCGGAGTCTCCTACAGAGCTAGGGACACCAAAGCCGTGCTTCCACGGGATGATCAGTATGTCCCTAACGGGAAATACCTCAAACTCCCAGCAGCCACTACCAGCCTTCTTACTACTTCAGTTGAAGATAATCCTTCTTCAACACCACAAGCACCGACAACTGATGAATTGCTCCAGCAGATAATCGAAAGGTTGGATCGGCAAGAACAGAAAGCAAAGATGAGAGAGCGCCGATTCAAACACCTCAAGGAGCTACTCAAGGGACACTTCAAGGACTCGGATACCCCGGACTCCACTTCTTTTACCATCACAGGGAGCTATAATGGTCCCGACTGCGGAGATACTGCCACCAGCCCACCCCTGTTCCTGACAGACGACACCGAGGACGGTGCAAAGCCTTAAGTGTGGGGAGGTCGGTCAGTACTGATGTGTAGAAAACGATCCAACACAAAACTCACCGGCAAGTGTACTGGGTCGCATCAAGTAATAATAACTCACATGAGTGAGGTCGATCCCACAGGGGTTGAAGGATTGAGCAATTTTAGTTTAGTGGTTGATTTAGTCAAGCGAATCAAGTATTGAGTTGAGTGATTTGTGATTGCAGAAACTAAATTGCTTGAAATGTAAAGGGAGAGGGGTAGATTGCAGGAAATTAAAGAGTAAAGAAAGTAAATAAGCTGAATCTTAAAGAACAAGTAATGTAAATTGCAGAAACTTAGATTGCAACAAATGTAAATGGCTGAATCTTAAAGTGCAAGAAATGTAAATTGCGTGAATTATCAAAGGAGTTGGGAATTGGGATTGCAGAAATTAAACAAGGAAAAGTAACTTGCAACAAGCAGGGAAGTAAAAGATGAATTTAATTGTAGTATATCTCAAACAGAAAATGTAAATTGCTTGAAGAAGCGTTCAACAGAGAAATCAAAAGGAAATTTTAGATCTCAGGACTCAAGAGACTAGATAACCAAGTCTAGATCTCAATACCTTCCTAGATCCACTTCAGAAATCAATTGCAAGAGAATTTAAAAATCAAACAGAAGAAGAAGTAAAACCATATTCAATTTCCAAAAGTTGCGGTAAAGTGAGACAGAGAGATCTCAAGGTGAGATTGAGACAGAATTTCCTCAATTCTTCAAACCCAAGACTCATAAAAAATGAGACTTGTTATTGCTTGGGATTTTTTTTTCTTTCTTGGCTGAGGCTTAATGCTATGCGGTAAGGCAACTTTTTAGAGTAAGCTTTCAGCCAACATTCCCGCCCCAGTTGGTTCAAGATACTAGGTGTTGAAACACCCCTATGGGCTTACTTGCTCAAGCCTCTCCTTAGCACACACACATCACAGGCATTTAGCTTGTTTTGTTCATCTCTGTTTGTTTTTTTTTTTTTGGAAATTGATGCCCAGCACCTCTTTGGGTTACTAAATGCTTTGTCTCAAAGTAGCTCTTGATGGTGGACTTTCGGTTGGCAATCCCGGGTTAGTTAACCCAAGTTGCCGGGTGATGAAGCACCCCTTAGAACCTAGTTATCCAAGCTTATCTTTGTACAAGAACATCACAAGCATTTATCCAAATTTGCAGCCATTGGTGCCCAGCCTTGTGTATTTCTTTTTGCTTCTTTCTTTTGCATTTTTTTCTTTTATTTTGGACCTTTTTCATTTGTCAAGTCTCATGAAATGTAACTCAAGTTCATATCACAAAGTCATGCCAGCATTTAGCCTTATTTATAAATCACCTAATGAACCAGCACATACCACCACATAATCTTATTTTGTCTCATATCATACCAGACTTTTACTCTTTCTCTATTTTACAGTTATTTTTCTTTTATTCAAGCATGAGGAACAAAGCATATAATTCAAGTAAGATGAAAGTGAATCAAGCACTTAGACTAGTAAGCCATAACAGCATGAAAACAAACAAACTTGCAGACAGTAAATGAATCTAGAAAGATACTAATCAACAGCGGACATTTGCACTTTCAATTAACATATTTGAACTAGAATCAGTCAGAGAACAATACAACCTCTTGGAGTCTATTTGTTTCATCTGTGTCATCATCATTGTTGGGTTCCATGTCCTTCCTCTGTCCATGATGATGTACCTTTTCCTCCAAGAGATTGAATGACTTCCTACAAAAGATATTGAAAGTTGCCTGTTCCCCAAGCACTTGAGAGGCAGTTAGCATGCATGTATGCTTGTGATTCTGTGAACCTAAGTTGGTGTGGGAACACCAAACTTAGTTCCTTGCCTACTTCTATATGTAGCAGAATAAATACATGCATGAAACATCAAGTACTTTTATTAAGGAAATAGACTATGGACTAGAAAACAAACTATGAACTAGAAAACAACTAAAAACTAGAAACATGACAATTGTTAAGCAGTTTCTCTGATGGTTTGGAGCCGATACTGATCATGCTGAAGGTGCAATGTGTTCTTAATGAAATTTTTTGGTGGAACACCAAACTTAGCATCCAACATTCACCCCTTAATTATTTTGGTGTGCAACACCAAACTTAGCTCTTTGCAATACAGAGAAATCTACTCAACTCTTTTATTAAATTAGCTATGAAGAAAAAATTATCTCAGGTTGGGTTGCCTCCCAACAAGTGCTTCTTTATTGTCATTAGCTTGACATTGATCCCCTTAGGGTGGTTGATGACTGAAATGTCGCAGCTTATCCCCCCTCATTGTAAGCCTTATTTGTATGCCTTGATGCTTAATTTCAATGTGCTCGAGAGAGAGTACTTGGTTAACAGTGTAGTGATCCTCAGTTCCCAGCTGTTGATATATTAATTGCACCTTGTCGCCTTTAGAGAATCCTTCAGTTGGGAATTTTTTATTCTTCCACACTTTGTGAGCCTTCTTCTTGTTTTTCTTCCTTTTTCTTGTTAACCTTTCTTCCTTGACAGCAGCTTTGGTTGTGGTACTTTCCTTCTTGTTTATCATCCTAATTCCTTTTTGAATTCCTTCTCCTCCTTGCACATGCTCATTCTTCTGCTCCCCTGTGTTGTTGGTTGCTTGCCTTGGAAAACAGTCGCTGACTACCTTGCTTCTCTTTTCACTAATTTGTGGTTCTGAAAATACTTTCAGGATAATGCTTTCCTCGTGCATCCTGAGAGTTAGTTCTCCCTGCTCTACATTTATGATGGCTCTAGCAGTGGCCAAAATTGGCCTTCCTAAGATGATTGAATTGTTTCCTTCCTCTTCGGTATCCAAGATTACAAAGTCCGCAGGAAAAATGAACTTGTCAACCTTAACTAAAAGGTTTTCAATCACTCCTTTGGGATGTACTACTGACTGGTCCACCAATTCCAAGGACATCTGTATTGGTTTCACCTTCCCTATGCCAATCTTTTTCACTAAAGATGATGGAATTAGATTTATGCTTGCTCCTAAGTCACACATCCCCTTGTTGATAAATAGACTTCCAATGGTGCAAGGTAGGAAGAAACTTCCAAGATCTTCCAGCTTGGGAGGGAGTCCTTTTCTGATGAGTGCACTGCATTCTTCAGTGAGAAGCACAGTTTCCTTCTCCAGCCAACTTCTTTTCTTGTTGATGAGTTCCTTCAAGAACTTGGCATATAGAGGCATCTGCTCCAACGCCTCAGCCAAAGGAATGTTGATTTCTAGCTTCTTGAAAGTTTCCAGGAAATTGCGGAAATGTTGATCTTTGGTTTCTTTGTTGAACCTCTGTGGATATGGTAATGGAGGAATGAAGGCTTTTTCCTTTTTCTGTTGTCCTTGGATTACTTCTTCCTCTCCCTTTTGTAAAGTGGTTGGTTGGTCTTCTTTCTTTCTTGGCTTCTCAGTGCTCTTATTTGGCATCACATCTTGATCATTAGCTTCCTCTACGTGTGTTGGCTTTTCCTCCTCTATTGGACTCTTGCTACTCTCCACTTGCTTCTTTGTAATATCGTTGTTACTCATCAATACACTCCCACTTCTTAACTGTATCGCCTTGCACTCTTCCTTAGGATTTGGAATTGTGTCACTTGGTAGTGAACTTGATGGTCTCTCTGTTGTAAGGTGTTTAGAGAGCTGACCAATTTGCCTCTCCATATTCTTTATGGAGGCTTCTTGGTTCTTGGCTGTCATTTCTTGGTGTTTCCACATTTTGTCTATCAAGGTTTCTAGGTTAGTGATTCTTTGAGATTCTGGTGATGTTTGCGGTTGGTTGTGAGATGTAAATGGTGGGTCGTAGGCATTTTGGTTGGTGGGTTGGTTATTGGATGGATAATGGTTAGAGTTGGGGTAGTTGTTTTGGGGTTTTCTGTAAGGGTTTTGGTTAGTTTGCTGCTGGTTGTGGTTTTGGTTGTTTCTTGAAGTGTTTTGATTTGAATTCCTCTGCCATGGTTGTTGGTTTTGGTTGTGATTGTCTCCCCACCTAAGGTTTGGGTGGTTTTTCCATGAAGGGTTGTAAGTATCACCATAGACTTCGTTTGGCCCAGAATTTTGATTGTGCATGTACTGGACTTGTTCTTGCTGTTGCTCCTCTTGAGTTTCTTCATTTTGCCCCCATGTGGATGATGGTTGGCTTGTGTTGACTGCTGCAACTTGGAGGCTATCAATCCTCTTGGCCATTTGCTCAAACTGTTGTTGAATTTGCTGCTGCATCATTTTGTTTTGAGCTAAGATTAAATCTACTCCTTCCAACTCCATCACTCCTTTCCTTTGTGATAGTTGGCATTGCCTTTGGTGAGCAAAAAAGTACTGGTTGTTGGCCACCATGTCAATGAGATTTTGGGCTTCCTCTGCAGTTTTCATCCGTTGTAAAGAGCCTCATGCTGAATAATCCAAAGCCTCTTGAGATTTCAGTGTCAAGCCTTCATAGAAATTCTGTAGTCTGTCCCACTCACTGAACATTCCCAGTGGACACTTCCTGATTAGAGCTTTGTATTGTTCCCATGCCTCATACAAGGGTTCAGCATCCATTTGAGTGAATGTTTGCACTTTAGTCTTCAATCTAATAACTCTTTGAGGTGGGTAAAACTTGGCAAGGAACTTGGTTACTAGATCATCCCAACTGTTGATGCTGTCTCTTGGGAAGGATTCCAACCATTAAGTGGCTTTGTCTCTAAGAGAAAATGGAAATAGCAGTAGCTTGTAACTGTCAGGGTGCACACCATTGGTTTTGACAGTGTCACAAATCCTTAAGAATGTGGACAAGTGTTGGTTAGGGTTTTCAAGTGGTCCTCCTCCATAAGAAAAATTGTTTTGAACCAAGGTGATGAGTCGTGGCTTTAGTTCAAAGTTATTTGCATTAACATTTGGGGTGAGAATGCTACTCCCACACTGTCTAGGATCTGCACATGTGTAGGAGGCCAAAACTCTTCTCTGTGGTGGATTATTGTTGTTATTGGCTGCTCCTTCTGCTCCATTTGGTGGATTTGTTAAGTGTTCCTCCATATCTTGGAATTCTTCTTCTGACTCCTCTTCTCCAATAATATTTTTCCCTCTTTCAACTCTTCTTAATCTTCTGAGGGTTCTTTCGTCTTGTTCATAAAAAGTGGGTGTAATTCTCTTTGTACCTGACATACAACCAAAGTATAAGAATCACTCAACACCAGGAAGGCAATAACACTTCAATCCATGGCTGAAGTGAAATGTTAGTTGGCTTAAGAAAAAATTCAAACAGTTAATGTGTTAGTCAAAAGTTAAAGAAACAGAAAAGAAAAAGTGCTTGATCTAGATCTCCACTTCACTTAATCATTGTCAATCTATTTCAATCCCCGGCAACGGCACCAAAAACTTGATGTGTAGAAAATGATCCAACACAAAACTCACTGGCAAGTGTACCGGGTCGCATCAAGTAATAATAACTCATATGAGTGAGGTCGATCCCACAGGGATTGAAGGATTGAGCAATTTTAGTTTAGTGGTTGATTTAGTCAAGCGAATCAAGTGTTGAGTTGAGTGATTTGTGATTGCAGAAACTAAATTGCTTGAAATGTAAAGGGAGAGGGGTAGATTGCAGGAAATTAAAGAGCAAAGAAAGTAAATAAGCTTAATCTTAAAGAACAAGTAATGTAAATTGCAGAAACTTATATTACAACAAATGTAAATGGCTGAATCTTAAAGTGCAAGAAATGTAAATTGCTTGAATTATAAAAGGAGTTGGGAATTGGGATTGCAGAAATTAAACAAGGAAAAGTAACTTGCAACAAGCAGGAAAGTAAAAGATGAATTTAATTGCAGTAGATCTCAAACAGAAAATGTAAATTGCTTGAAGAAGCGTTCAACAGAGAAATCAAAAGGAAATTTCAGATCTCAGGACTCAAGAGACTAGATAACCAAGTCTAGATCTCAATACCTTCCTAGATCCACTTCAGAAATCAATTGCAAGAGAATTTAAAAATCAAACAGAAGAAGAAGTAAAACCAAATTCAATTTCCAAAAATTGCGGTAAAGTGAGACAGAGAGATCTTAAGGTGAGATTGAGACAGAATTTCCTCAATTCTTCAACCCAAGATTCAAGACAAGTGTAAATGAAATTGAAAACAAGAAAACTAAAAGGAAGAGAATTCAATTCCCCTTCCCCAAGACTCAGAATCTCCAAATAACTCCCAACCAAAAGCTCTCCAAAACGACCCAGCAAAATTTTAAAAGAAAAAGCTCCCCGAAAACTTAAATTCTAAGCTATTTATACACTCTCTTCAAATGATCTTCAAGCCTTGAATTAGGCCCTTGCTCTTGATGGAATTGGGTTGACAAAAGCCTCTGTTGATTGCTCTTGGTGTTGGAAAGAAACCCACTTGTGAATCGGGCCAAGAACCATTTAAGCTTGAGTCAAAGTTTGAGGCAAACTTTGACTCTTTTCCTCACGTTTGAGCTTAAGTTTGAGGTAAACTTTAGCTCAAACGTGAGTCCTCCTTCTTGCCCTTGAAATCTTCTTTTCTTCTACCTTCTTCAAAGCTTTTTCACCTATCATCAATCAATCAAAAGTATCAAAGCTATGCTTAAAATCTTGAGATTGTTTCTCTTTCATAATATATGACAATTATAGCACAAAATCTCATGAAAATGCATTAATTTATCCATGATTGATTGAATCAAAGGAAACATGAAATTCTACCCAATTGGCTTACTTATGGCTCAAGAAAGTGCATAAAATCAATTAAAAACAAAAGAAAAAGACTAGTGAAACTAGGCTAAGATGACTTGTCATCAAGTACATGACTTTCGGAGGTAATTTCTCTTCTCTAGCACCAATAATTAGGATATTTTAGTTAGATTTTCTTTCTTTTATATAATAGAATAAATTGCATATGTTAGGATAGTTGCATGCATGTTCTACTTGATTGAAAAGACAATAAGTTTCTTTTAAGACTTTATCTTTGGAACAAAAATTTCACTAATTTTTCAAAATTTTTATGATAAATTTGCTTGAGTTGTATTTGGAACATGACATTTGGGCTAAAGAACACACAACCTGTGAAAGATTTGAGCCTTTATGTATGGTTACATTATTTAACCATAATTATTTCATTCTTGTGTGTTTACTTCTCTATGATTGTAATCTATATTTTGTTTTATCTTATATGTCCAATATTTATTATATTTGCATGCTTGCACATGATTGAGGCCATTATTTGTTTAAACCCACTTATCCAAATTAAGCCTACCCTTTTCAATTACCTTTGTTAACCACTTTGAGCCTTTAAATCCCATTTGTTCTATATTTTACCACATTACTAACCTTAAGCTGAAAAACAATTGTATATCCCAAATTGAATCTTTGGTTAGCTTAAAGAATTGTGTGTGCTAGTTAAGTATGGGAAATTGTGGGAACAAAAGTTGTTAAGGGAATGTGTCATGAGAATTTAATGGGAATTTGGATACCTACTCATGTGAAACTATAAGAATTAAAAATCTATGTGCATTGATAAGCTATATTTATTTTAATGTCAAAAAAAATTATATAAATAAATAAGGGGACAAAAATTACCCCAATGTTAAATTCAGAATTCAAAGATCAATGCACATATGATAGAACCAAATATAAAGTTGATACATGAGTATGGATAGAAAAAGGGAATTCTGGGTAGCTAGGTATGAATTTTAAGATTACATTAAAAATATATAGGTTGGGTTGAAGCTTGGGTTAATTAAAGATTCAATTTATTAGCTCACTTGACCAAATGTATGCCCCTACCTGTACCTTAGCCCCATTACAACCTTGAAAAGACCTCATGATGTTTGCATTGGTATATTAACTGTTGTTGATTGGTTAGGAGAAGAACAAAAAAAGGTTAGAAAGCATGATTAGAGAAGGATAGAGTGATTACCCTATACACTAGAGATTAGAGCGTACATACATTATCAGTGAGGATTCAATGCTTGAATTTTCATGTTCCCTGCTTTCATGAGCTATCTTCTTGCACTTTTATCTGTTTTATTGTATAATGATAGAATTAGTGGAATTTGATTTGTAATTGTTTTGAAGAGCTTATTTACTTTTGATCAAGTGGGCAAGAATCATATAGTTGCATTTATATATATATATATATATAGGCTTGCATTGCATTTCATGAATTTCTACATGTTCATACTTATTTCCTTATCTCCTTCAATTAAGCATGAGGACATGCTAATGTTTAAGTGTGGGGAGGTTGATAAACCACTATTTTATGGTTTATATTGTGTTTAATTGTGTGGTTTTATCATGATCCTTACCCACTTATTCATTAAATTAGCATGAAATTCGCATGGCTCACGCGATCGCGCGAAGGAGAGCAAATCGCAGTGACGCGGCTGCATGGCTCACGCGGCCGCGCGGATTGGAAAAGCTAAAGCGACGCGGTAGCGTGGACGACGCGAACGCGTGGCAAGGAAAAATGCGAATGACGAGTCCGCATGGATGACGTGATCGCGTGACATGTGAGATCTGCATAATCTGCAGAATTCGCTGGGGGCAATTTCGGACCTTATTTCGACCCAGTTTTCGGCCCGGAATAGCAGACTAGAGCCAGAGAATATGCAGAAACAAAAGACAACATTCATTCTACACAGTTTTGGAGTTTTTAGATCTAGTTTCACTCCTTTAGGTTTCTTTCTCTAGGTTTAAGAATTTTAATTTTCAATTGGTCTTAGCATTGGAACATTGAGAAGAGTTATTTCCTCATCAAGACTTTGTCATTCTAGTTCGTTCTCTTAACTTGGTTTTATTCTTCCATGTTCTTTGCTTTGTTCAATTTTGCATTTTAATACTTTCATGATTATTTAGTACAAGGATTATTTCTTCCATTTTAATTTATTTTCCATTCCAATAATCATGTCTTCTTTTAATTACCTTTCATGTGTTATGGATTTATTATTTACAATGAGTGAGTAGTTTCCTCACTTGATAGGGAGTTGAATGAAAGGAACTCTTGAGTTGGAAGGATTGAAAGAAAATTTGTAATTGGGTTAACTGTTGGATTGTTATCTAATCACTAACACCAATCCCTTTGAACTAAGTGGGTTGCAACTCGTGAACAGATCTAGCATTCCAACTTGTTTGTCTTTCCTTTACCTAGTAAATGATAACTAAACAGAACAACCATTAATTATAAATTAATCTTGAAATCATCCCATTAATGATAGAGATTCCAACTAATCAACTCCCAGTCAAGGGCTTTGTTCATATTATTTGAATTTTCTCAATTTAATTTTTCACCTACTTAACTCAACTTCTTGGAACATCTGATTAATAAAATAGCACACTTTTCTGCAACTCGTTGGGAGATGACCTGGGACTTAAACTCCCAGTAATTTTTAATTTAAACTCTCTGTGACATATTTCTAAATTGATAGCAGATTTTCGGTGAGTTAAGAACTATACTTGCAACGTAACTATTTTAATAATTTTTAATTCACCAACTTCTGTGTCTCATCAGTGGCATTTGTTCTAATGCCTCAACAAATGGTATGTTGATTTGGAGCCTCTTGAAGATCTCTAGGAACTTAGAAAACTGACCATCCTTCCCATCTTTTCTCAGTCTTTGTGGGTATGGTGCTTTTGCCACATAAGGCTTCAAAACTGGTTTTGGTGGAGGTGGAGAAGGGATCTCCCCTTCATCCTTGTTCTCATGCTTTGCTGTAACTTCTTCATGATCGTCTTTGCTTGGGGTTCCTTCCTCCACAACCTTCCCACTTCTTAGAGTAATGGCTTTGCATTCACCTCTTGGGTTAGCCATGGTATCACTGGGAAATATGTGTGTGGGAAGTGGGAATTGCTTGGATAAAATCCCCACTTGTGCTTCCAACTTTGAGATTGCTGCGCCTTGATTTTTCAGATTTGACATGTATTCTTCTTGATTAGCGTCTATCCTTCTTTCAGTTTGTGCTTGTCTGTCCATGAGGGTGGAGACTGTCCTTGTAATCTGTAAGGACAGTTGTGCTATTGCAGCCTCTATCCTCTCAAAGTTGCTCTTGATTTCACATGGTTACATAGTTGAGGATGGTGCATCTTGATTGAGGTTGTTGTGTATGGGTTAGTTACTACAGTATAATGTGTTTTGTGAGTTATGATAGGGTCTACGGTTCCCTGTTTGATGGTTGGGGATGTGGTTGGAATGCTGATTTGATGAATAAAGCTTGTTGTGGTCCTGGTTGTGGTTTTGTTGATTTCTCCACCCAAAGTTTGGGTGGTTTCTCTAACTTGGGAAGTCTTGGAGTGTGGGTCATATGGTGGTCTGGATGAATTGTTCACATAATTAGCTTGTTCTCAGTCACCTTTAGATTCTGGTGTATTCCCTTCTTGTTGAGGAGTTTGGTCTTGAATGACTGAGGCTTGATTGGCCTCCATCCTCTTAGTTAGAGCTGTAATTTGAGTTGCAATTGCCTTGTTCTGAGCTAACAAAGCATCTACAGAGTTGAGTTCTAGCACTCCCTTCTTCTGGGTCCTTTCTAAAGCATAGAAATACTCATTTTCAGCTACAGTCTCAATGACATCTATGGCCTCTTCAATGGTTTTCTTTTTCTTGAGTGAGCCTCCTGAAGAATGATCCACAGCCTTCTTTGCTTTATAGGATAGTCCCTCATAAAAGATATGTAGTTGTACCCACTCATTGAACATTTTTGGTGGGCATCTTTTTGTCAGATCTTTGAATCTCTCTCAGGCCTCATAGAGTGTTTCTCCATCTTGTTGTCTGAAAGTTTGCACCTCAGCTCTCAGCCTATTGATTCTTTGTAGAGGGTAAAATCTTGCAAGGAATCTGTTCACGACCTCCTCCCATGTAGTTAGGTTATCCTTGGGGAATGATTCCAACCACTTTGCTGCCTTATCTCTGAGTGAGAAAGGGAACAAGAGTAGTTTGTAGATGTCAGGGTGTACCCCATTGGACTTTACAGTATCACATATCCTCAAGAATATGCTGAGATGTTGATTAGGGTCTTCTTGGGCACTTCCTCCATATGAGCAATTATTCTGAACAAGTGTGATGAGCTAAGGCTTCAGATCAAAATTATTGGCATGAATTATTGGCTTCAGGATGCTGCTGCCATAATTTCCTGGGTTTGGGTTGATGTAGGAGCCTAAGAATCTCCTTTCTTGTCCATCATGATTTACTGGGCCTTCTCTGGCATGGTTGTGAGCTTCTTCTTCATGGTGGTTCTCCATATTCTCCTCCATGTCTGTTTCAAAATACTCTTCCTCTTTCTCAGCACCAATGACTCCCTTCCCTCTTGCTTCCCTCCTTAATCTAAGGAAGGTCCTCTCAGGTTCAGAATCAAAGGAAGTTGAAGCCCCGCTTCTCCTACCTGTCATACAACCAACAAGGCAAAAAGCAAGAAAGAAAATGAATGAAGAAATTACTCTTGTTGAAGTGGTTGTTAGTGTGAGTGGTGTAATTAATCAAACAGTTAGAAGAGTGAAAATACGGATGACGAATAAAAGTAATTAAAGAAGAAATAAATAGAACTCAAAATAAAAATTAAAATAATAAAAAATAAAAGGTGCTAAATAGAAGAAACTAAAATAACAAGGAATTTAAATTGCTTAATCTAGCTATCCAATCAATTTAATCACAATCAAATTTAAGCCAATCCCCGGCAACGGCGCCATAAAACTTGATGAATCCAATTCACACCCCCATTCAAAATTGGTGAATTAGTTCTTTTGGCAAGCGCACCAAAATTATCGTCAAGTAATAACCCACAGTAGAGTGGGATCGTATCCACAGAGATTGGCAAATTTGAGCAGTTTTAATTAATTGATGAATTAGTTAAGTGGATCAATAGGATTGTGAAGTACAGAATTGTAAATAACATAAATGTAAATGACTAGAATATAAAGAAAAGTAATAAAGTACAGAAATATAAATGGCAGAATGTAAAGTGCAGAATCATAAATGACTTGAATGTAAATGAAAATGGGGAATTGCTGAATGTAAAATTAAGCTGTAAAGAAATGGATAGATAAGAATGGGGAAATTCATTGAGATTGGGAGATGTTGTCTCTTTGGATCAAATCTAGCTTATATCCTCTTCAATCATGCAACTCATTGACCTCTTGGCAATCATGATTGATTGAGCCCCAATCCCTTGGTGACTCAATCTCTCAGATCTTGATCAATAGCCAATTCCTTGGTCTAATTGCTCTTGAAGAGAGATAGGCTTGGTCCCTGATTATACCACACACCATTATAGGTCCAAGTAGAGGGAGGATTATATGTCACATATCCAAACACCAAAACCCAGATTCTACTCAAGTGTGAGAAGGGATTTTAAGCATGGTTTCATGCTTCCTTTCCCAAGGTTCCCATGAAACCCAATTGCATTCAATCTCTTTTCCAAGATAATTGAATACTAAGCATTAAGAACAAAATTCCCTCTAGCAAATCAAAGAAAAGATGAAGAGAAGAAGAATTTCACTATTATCAATCCATCAAGTACAACAGAGCTCCCTCTCTCAATGAGAGGGAAGTTAGCTACTCATAGCTCAAAAAGTACTCAAAAGTAAAGTGTAAAAGTGGATCTAACACTAACTGCTTAACCCCCTCTTCATTACTCCTTGGGGGTATTTATACTACTCCTAGTAAAATAAAAGAATTACAAAAGTGAAAAAGGAAAATTACATTTTGGAGGGAAAAGAAAACACTCAATAAGCTTGACTTTCCAGCTGGCATGTGGCTGCCGCTTTACTGGCGTGTTACGTGCCCTTCATTTCTAGCTTGGCGTGCCACACCTAATACTTTAAGTGGCACGCTTATCTCTCTATCAACCTTGGTGTGCCACGCCTTCGAACTCAAGTTGCACGCCATAGTGGAATTCTTGTGTTGGCGTGCCACGCCTTCGAACTCAAGTAGCACGCCCTTTGCCTTTTTCCACCTTTCCTTGCCTCTGGAAACTTGAACTGGCGTGCCACACCCAGGGTCTGGCGTGCCACGCCCTTGTCTATGCTTGGCTAAGTCTTTCTAGAAAGTTGCACTAGCGTGGCACGCCCAGGATCTGGCCTGGCGTGCCACGCCCCTTTTGTGAGTGAGTGATTCCTCTGTTTGGCGTGCCACACCACGAACTCAAATGGCACGCCCCAATGCTTCTTTGCTCTCTAAATGACACTGGCGTGCCACACCTGGTTGCTCAAGTGGCACGCCCAAGTGAAGAATGGTGAGTGGCGTGCCACGCCTTTGATACCAAGTGGCACGCCCCATGTAATTGGCCTCCTTCATCCTCCCTGGAAACTTATACCAGCGTGCCACGCCCATGATCTTGTCTTGGTTCCAGTAGTTGGCGTGCCACACCTCAGCCTTCAAATGGCACGCCATAGTGACATGATTGGGTTGGTGTGCCACACCTTCGATACCAAGTGGCACGCCCAGTCTTCAATTTTCTTCAGCCCCTTCTCTGGATTATTGTACCAGCGTGCCACGCCATGCTGTTCAAGTGGCACGCCCATGGATTTGTGAACTCTTCAGGCTTGGTGTGCCATGCCTGGGTTCTCAAGTGGCACGCCCAAGTGACTTCTTGGAGCTGGCGTGCCACTCCTTTGATACCAAGTGGCACGCCATAGTGGAGGTTCTTCTTGGAATGGTGAGTTGGCGTGCCACGCCCCTTTGCTCAAGTGGCACCCCCATGATAATTGATGGGTCAGGCGTGCCACGCCCAACCTGGCGTGCCACGCCCAGTCCCTGGCGTGCCACGCCCACATGCATGCTTGGACTTCTTCTATGTACTTTAGTACTGGCGTGCCACGCCATTGCATTTTTGTGGCGTTTGCTCCCAAGTGACACGCTGGTTTCACACGCCCGGCTTCTTGTTTGTCTTATACCCATTTTTGTTGCCTTTTTCACCTGAAATTCAGCACAACTCATCTCAAAGTAGTGTACCATAATATTCATCAAATAATACATGAATTGTACTGATCAAATGAGATTTATGCTCTTTTATGGTCTTCTTTATGCAAGAAAGAAGGGTAGATGATGTAAGTCATCACATCCTCAGCCCAGAAGTGTCCGAGGTCAACCTCCTCAGCGTAACATTAGAAGATCCCTCCCCAAGACCTTTGGTTGAGATATTCTCGGCAGTAGTTGCCTTTCTCGCCCTCTTAAAAGCCTTCATGGAGTCAGTAGTCTTCACCATCTCTGAAAAAAATAAAGCAGCAAAACCAAAGTTGCAAGTTAGAAAGAGATGGATTGACAAAACTAACAAAATAACAAAGACAAAGCTAAAAAAAAATTGGCAGCTACCCAATTCAGTTCGAAGGAGGGAAGGATTCCCCAAGAACCTCTTTGTATCGAGATGGGAAGGCTCCCCCCAATTCTCCTCTAGTACATGTACAAAAGCCTGCTCAACCTCATCCAACATTTCCCAAGTATATCTAGACACTACCATATTCTGTTGCCAACATAAGGGGAAGGCAAGCTTATTATTCTGTTCCAAGAAGAAAGGCCGAGCTCCTTCAGTAGCTCGGAGCTTGAAGTAATAGTTTTTGAAATCCCTAAAAGATTCATCATACATAGAAAAAACTTTCTTTTCCTGGGCAGCTCAGAAAGAAATCCAAGAAGCCTTCTTCTTAGCTGCCCCAGGCTTCGTCAAAACAAAAAGGTAAAGAAAGAGAGTTTAAGAAGGTCGGATATCCAGTTCTTGGCAAAATAATTGGAAGATCTTTATAAAGCCCCATGAGTTCGGGTGAAGCTGAGAAGGAGCAACGTTACAGGACCACAACAAGTCGGTCTAAAAGGAAGTAAAAGGAATGGTGATGTTCATTTGGCAAAAAAAGTAGTCATAAGCAAAAAATAAGGGGCGTTCCCCCTGAGTCAGAGAGGGAAAACAAACTCTCTCATCAGGGTCAGGTGCTATCAACTTATAATCCTTTTCCTAATCTCTATTACTACAAACCCTGTGATGTCTCCTAAGCTGCACGCAATACTCAGAATTAACCACAGAAATACACATCAAGACGAGGGAGTCCAGACAGTCAGACATGCCCCCGCGGACTTTGGAGGACGTCTCGACAATATTTTTGTGAGTAGACATGGGTCAACTAGTCCTACAGTGAGAAAAGGGAAAAAATACGTTACTAATCAAACAGCTCAGACAAGACAGAAAACATCTCAGACAAATATGGAGATAACTTGGACAATAGAATGCAAAAGTTAAAAGACTCAGAAACAGTAGTAAAAGGAAACCCCAGAACTTACACGAAAGTCCAGGAGCATCCTTTGGAGGCAATAACAAAGTAAGAACCCAGGAAAAGGAGGGAAATCAACAGTCTATATCCCGACACCTCTCAAACAAGAAAACAACCCCCCTTTGACAGTGACACCCCACAAAGAAAGTCACAGTTCACAAAAAAGGAATCAAAGTCACGAACTTTTCACAGTTTATCAGCAAAGGGATTTCCGTCGTGTAACAACCCTAGTTTTTGAAAATCAAATAATTAGTTATTTGTGATTTATTTTAAGAAAATTATTTTGTTAAAGGTAATTAAATAGGGTTTCATGATAATTAGAGTTTAAATTAATTAAAATTTTTATATAATCTTTATTTCTAAATATTTTTAATAGAATACATTTGATTTTAAAATTATTCTACCCTTTAATTTTATCAAAATATCTATTCATAGCTATCTTTTATTCTTTTATAAAATTCTAATTTCTAACCCTTATCCCAAAATCCCCAAATTCATTCAGAATCCCTAATTTCCCTAATTTCTAACCCTAACAGATGCAGCCTCACCCTCCCCCTTCAACGTAACAAACACACACGAACTCACCCTCTCTCCCTTAGCTTCACCGTGGCACACACACACTCAGACACTCAGCGGCGTCGCCAGTGTTGAGGTCAGCCACTCCACTACCACCGTCGAGCCTTGTTTGGGGCTGGTGCTTCTCTTGGAGGTTGGGAGGAAAGGAGGCAAAACCGCTGAGTAGAGGGGCCACTGTGGTCTGCCGTCGATCTGCACGCCGCCTCTGCCGTCAGAGACCACCGTTAGAATCGCTGCCGTTTTGGTAAGCTTGCCCTGTTTCTGGTTCCTCCTAGTTCTGCCAATTCAATTTTACTTTGAAGCTTGTCCTTGAAACTGTAACACTCTTGCTCATGCTCTGTTTCCCGAATCTATTTCTCTACCATATTTTGTTTTGATTACAGTAGTATATGTTAATGTCTCTGTTTTGTATTATCGTCCTTATCCGGAACCACTGATGTCACCGCTATAGAGATGATTGGGATAGGCGCGATTGTCATTGTTGTTGCTGCCCCAGAAGAAGTGAGGCTGCTGCTGCTGCTGTTTGGCTGAAGCTGAGACCTTTCACCATCACTGAAGCTGCCCAGAATCATCATGGTAGCTGCTAAGAGAGCAGAACGGGTGTTAGAGCTGCTAATGGAGCAGCTGCGTTTAGTGATTTCCGCGAGTTTCGACTTTGAGGTAGGGGATTTAACGTTTTTAATTTAGAATACCTACCAAGTTCTTGGATAAGTGCAAATGGTTAACAATGGTTAAGAATTTTTTAATTGACATGAATGAGTTGAAATGCATTTGAAATTAGTTAGTTGTTGTCATTATTCTGAGCTGTGATTGAATTTAGATGCTGTTGTGAATAATGATTAATTTAGTATAGTTTATTAAATTGAAATATGCTGAGTTAATTATTGAAAAGCTGTGGTATGTATAACTGATGAATTGAGTTTTGATTATTGTTGTGAATGTAATTAGTTTTGTTGTTATGAGAGACTAATTGATAGAAATAAGCTTGGTTTGAGGTTGTGAAATTTGGAGTAAGTTTGATGATGTTTTAGTGCTTCAATTGGATTATTGAATGCAGGTTAAGGCTGCGAATGTCTTTGGGCTTTGTTGTGAGTGTTTGAAGTTGTAATTGATATTGTTTTCTCTGATATGGATGGAATTGAGTTGAATTATAACTGTAGTTGGTGATTGATTTGATGATTGTGCGTACTGAATGTTGTCAGGGATAGAATAAATGGTGTTACTTGTGTTGCTGAGCTTGCTGGTGTGAATTGATGAGTTATTGTGTGTTTGAATGATGTTGAGTGTATATGAAAAATTATGCTTGGCATAGTGTAGAAAAGAAAAGGTTTGATGATGCTTAAGTACTTGACATCGTGTGAATTATTAATTCTGGGTTCTTGGGCTGTGTTGGCAATGAAGACAATTTTGAATAACTGGAAAGAGGTTAAACGTGTGATTTTGGAAGGGTTATAAGTTCAAATGTGGTTTTTGATAAGTAAGGTTGTTGAAAATGCTTAAGGCAGAATTTCTGCATACATGACAGTAGAAAGAATCAATTTCTGGGAGCATCCCAGGTCATATACTTGAATGAAACTATTTTTTCATGAAACTTTACTGTGTTTTGAGCATCTCATAAAAAATTCAGAATTTATTGATGAGTATTTTGGGAGAAATGAATTTTTGAAGATTGATGGTTTCTGCAGAAAATTCTGTTTCTTTACTGCAGAAGCACCAACTTCCAACTCACTTAACTTACAATTCTGGTAAATATTTGAGCTGAAACTAACGGCATTTTCAAGCTTCCTGTGTCCACAATCTTCATTTTAAATTTCATGTCAATATCCTATTTAACCAAGTAGATATGTTGAAAAGAGTATGGATAACTCACTGGATTTTGGAAACCGAATTCTAAAAGGTCTGGCTGTGTTTCTCACTTCATAACTTTTTCATATGACATGGTATTAATCTGGAATTTGATTCAATAAAAAGCTAAAAGAGTCTTGTTTGAGGTCATGAATTTTGAAAGGCATTGGGTGAAAACTGGATTTTTAAGGAATTTATCAAACTTACTACTTGCTGCTGTTTTTCTGCATTTTCTTAGGAAACAATAACAGAATTTTAAGAGAGATGGTACAAGTTTTTATTGTGACCAAATTACCTCAACACCAAGTTTCTTGGAATACTAGTTTATTGAGTTTAATTTTGAAAGAATCCTATGATAAGTGAAAGTTAGTTACGAATTGATGAGGTGAAAGTTGAATTGATGGGTTATGTGGGAATTGTGGGTTATGACCGAACTGTTGGCTATTGTAAATTGAGAATTTTCTTACTGATTTTAGAACCTCTTATTTGGTAGTTGTTGAGGAAAGGAGGAGACTTGTTGAGAAAGAGGGAACCCGTAAGGGTGGCTAAGTCTGAGTTTTAGGGGAGGTGCTGCCGAAATTTTATAAAATTTGAGGTTTTATTTGAGAAGTTATTTTAGAAGATTTGGATTTGAAAAATGATTATTTAAGTTTTATTTGATTACTTCTAATGAGAGGTTATGTTTTGAAAGGTGTTTAATGAAATTAAAATAAATGATTTTCTTGAGTCTTTTGATAGAAGACTAAACTGAAAAATAGTTTTAAAGTTGGCTTGACTCAAGGTTGCTAAAGCAGAGATTATGAACTGAATTGATGATTGAGATTTTTGCGAACGAATGCTTGAGAAAGTTAAGAAAGGTTTAATAAAATATGTTAAGGATTCAAAGGGAAAAGAGAATGAGGAATTGATATATGGATTGTTGAGTTTTAGAAAGGAAAATGAAAAGTGATAAAATACGGGAAAACCCCAAGAACTGTTAGTTGTTTAACTACGGGGAAAATTCTTGAATTGATAATTGGTAAAATTCGGGAAGTACCCACGAACTGAATGATCATTGATTTCGGGGAAAACCTATAGATTGTTATTTGTTTTATATGCGGGAAAAACCCACGGACTGATAATTATTGATTACGGGAATAACCCATGAATTGTTGTATGTTGATCTCGGGTATAGCCCATGAACTGAAGATCAATATTTGCTGTGTATTGATCTTGGATATAACCCACGAACTGAAGATCGCTATGTTATTGTGTATTGATCTCGGGTATAACCCACGAACTGAAGATCTCTGTTTTGTTTGTGAAATGATCTCGGGGACGCCCACGAACTGAGGATCACTGTTTTTCCTTGTGCGTATATAATGGGGTCGGGCTTCGCGCCGACTGCCAGTAGTCACGAAGGAGTGGTATTCTTACCACCGACACATATGCACTAAGGACACAAAGGGAAGCCATATCTGGGACTTGTTCCTAGGTAATGTCGGGCTGTAGGGTGTAAACCGACACGTGAGCTCATGGCCTGATTAGGACAGACATGCATCATATTGGTTGTGCATTTGCTTTTGGTTGTGTTTGCTTGTATTACTTCTCTGCGATTGTGTTGTTTGTTTTATTGTGATTTGTTTGTCTGTTGAATTGAGTTTCTTACTTGTGCTAGTAGTCTTTGAATATATAGAACTGATTAATAACTGTTTGTTGTGACTGAGAATCAATTGTGACTGAGATTCAATTATGTGGCTAAAAGATATTTAATACGACAAATTGTGATTGAGATCTGTTTTGGGTTTAGAAATTTAAAGAAAGTAATTATTTATCTAAAGTAATATTAAAAAGTACTTCAAAAGATTTGACTAAGATGATTTATTAAGCAAAGTTAATTATTTGCATGTTAATCATTACTTTTACGGCATTCCCATTCCCTACTGAGAACGTGTGGTTTGTTCTCACCCCAAAATCTTCCACCCTTTCAGTGACACAGGTACGAAGATTCAGTTTGAAGCTGCGGGCAATTCTAGAATTTATTTACGAGTTAAGTTTATGACTTGAGATTCTTTCATAGAATTCCCTCGCCCTTACTGCTTAAGGTTTTATTTTATGCAGAGGGATAGTTGTACCTGAATTTTATTTAAATTCTTTTGTATAATATTACTATTATTAATAATTATGTGTTTATTATTACTTGGTGATGTTTGCTTTATGATTTTGATTAATAAAAACAAAAAAATTTCTGGTATTTTTACTAAAATTGAATCGCGATATCGAACTAAAGGCTTAATAGTAAATAGTTAATAAGGAAAACAGGTCAGTAATGCCTTACTTTTGGTACGATCATGACGTATTGGAAGTTGGGTCGTTACAATATGGTATCAGAGCAGTTCGTTCCTGTTAGAGCCTTGGAAATGGACTGACTATGCTTCATTGCATACTCTGAGTGTCTGTCATGCTTTGTGACTTGTTCTAATAACAAGAGTTTGAGTTTTATGTGCATGACTGTCTAATGATCAACGTTGTTAGTTTACCATTACATTCCTCATGGTATTAGGTCTGGCCAACTTAATACTAATGATTTATGTATATGGGAACACTAATGGGTTATCATAGACGAAATAGAAGAATAAGTAATGCAATTCACGGGGTTTGGGAGCGTTAGAAGTTATAAAGTTAGTTTCGTTTTGACGTGTAATCTTTATTCGTGCCACGCAAACTCGTGCCATCTTTTTCTTCGTTACTTTCATTGGAATTCTCTAGTTTGAATTTCCTTCTTAGAATGTGATTTACTTGTTTCCCAACCATACTTTGTCATTCTTGTATACCTTTGCTTGCCTATGACTCTGATTGCTTACTTAACTCTTTGAATATTCATCCTTGACATTGCCTATACTTTTGTCCATATATTTTACTTTCTTTGATTTCAGTTTGAACTTATTTTATTCTAGTAATTTTCGAGGGCGAAAATTTTTCTAAGGTGGGTAGAATGTAACAACCCTAGTTTTTGAAAATCAAATAATTAGTTATTTGTGATTTATTTTAAGAAAATTATTTTGTTAAAGGTAATTAAATAGGGTTTCATGATAATTAGAGTTTAAATTAATTAGAATTTTTATATAATCTTTATTAGATATTTGGTATAATTGAAATTATAATTTTGGTTAATCAAAAAATAAGAAAGAATTGTATAATTTAATTTAAATAAATTCTATTTT
>NC_029789.2:69877873-69937523 GCF_000816755.2 Arachis ipaensis | reverse complement strand
TATAATAATTTTAATAAATACTTTAAGTTTAAGTCAATTAATATTTGTGTACAATTTTTATTATAATTAGTTATTTTATAAATTGAAATTAAAGTTTTGGAGATAGAAAATTAATGAGAAGTTATATTATTTAATTTGAATAATTAATATTGAGTTTAAACTATATTTTATAGAAATATGATTAATATGTTCATTTTATAATGTAAATTAGAAATAATTGATTGAACTTAGCAATATGTTGATAAATAATGTTTCTAAATATTTTTAATAGAATACATTTGATTTTAAAATTATTCTACCCTTTAATTTTATCAAAATATCTATTCATAGCTATCCTTTATTCTTTTATAAAATTCTAATTTCTAACCCTAAATCCCAAAATTCCCAAATTCATTCAGAATCCCTAATTTCCCTAATTTCTAACCCTAACAGATGCAGCCTCACCCTCCCCCTTCAACGTAACAAACACACACGAACTCACCCTCTCTCCCTTAGCTTCACCGTGGCGCACACACACTCAGAACACTACACCCACTCAGCCCACACTCCTTCCGTCACACACCCACACACTGTGAATGGAGTTACATTGCGTTCAGCCCGCTGCCACTGCGCCGTCCTTGTCACAGCCACTCCCGCCAGAACTCATGCCGCCGATTTGTCACTCGAGGAGCCGCCGTTTTTGCTCGTCGTTTTCCCCCGGAGTCGTCGCCGTCGAGGGCCAGCAGAGGAAGAGCGAACGACCGCGAGCCAGGTTCACCAGCGAGGAGAGGGGCTGTGTGGCACGTCACTGTTGCGACCCATTTCACGACCATCACGGCGAGGGCTCTGTTGCCGTCGTCCCAACGTCGCCGTTCGTGCCCCTTTGTCGCCGTCGCTATTCTGCCCGGCGTCGCCAGTGTTGAGGTCAGCCACTCCACTACCACCGTCGAGCCTTGTTTGGGGCTGGTGCTTCTCTTGGAGGTTGGGAGGAAAGGAGGCAAAACCGCTGAGTAGAGGGGCCACTGTGGTCTGCCGTTGATCTGCATGCCGCCTCTGCCGTCAGAGACCACCGTTAGAATCGCTGCCGTTTTGGTAAGCTTGCCCTGTTTCTGGTTCCTTCTAGTTCTGCCAATTCAATTTTACTTTGAAGCTTGTCCTTGAAACTGTAACACTCTTGCTCATGCTCTGTTTCCCGAATCTATTTCTCTACCATATTTTGTTTTGATTACAATAGTATATGTTAATGTCTCTGTTTAGTATTATCGTCCTTATCCGGAACCACTGATGTCACCGCTATAGAGATGATTGGGATAGGCGCGATTGTCATTGTTGTTGCTGCCCCAGAAGAAGTGAGGCTGCTGCTGCTGCTGTTTGGCTGAAGCTGAGACCTTTCACCATCACTGAAGCTGCCCAGAATCATCATGGTAGCTGCTAAGAGAGCAGAACGGGTGTTAGAGCTGCTAATGGAGCAGCTGCGTTTAGTGATTTCCGCGAGTTTCGACTTTGAGGTAGGGAATTTAACGTTTTTAATTTAGAATGCCTACCAAGTTCTTGGATAAGTGCAAATGGTTAACAATGGTTAAAAATTTTTTAATTGAAATGAATGAGTTGAAATGCATTTGAAATTAGTTAGTTGTTGTGATTATTCTGAGCTGTGATTGAATTTAGATGCTGTTGTGAATAATGATTAATTTAGTATAGTTTATTAAATTGAAATATGCCGAGTTAATTATTGAAAAGCTGTGGTATGGATAACTGATGAATTGAGTTTTGATTATTGTTGTGAATGTAATTAGTTTTGTTGTTATGAGAGATTAATTGATAGAAATAAGCTTGGTTTGAGGTTGTGAAATTTGGAGTAAGTTTGATGATGTTTTAGTGCTTCAATTGGATTATTGAATGCAGGTTAAGGCTGCGAATGTCTTTGGGCTTTGTTGTGAGTGTTTGAAGTTGTAATTGATATTGTTTTCTCTAATATGGATGGAATTGAGTTGAATTATAACTGTAGTTGGTGATTGATTTGATGATTGTGCATACTGAATATTGTAAGGGATAGAATAAATGGTGTTACTTGTGTTGCTGAGCTTGCTGGAGTGAATTGATGAGTTATTGTGTGTTTGAATGATGATGAGTGTATATGGAAAATTATGCTTGGCATAGTGTAGAAAAGAAATGGTTTGATGATGCTTAAGTACTTGACATCGTGTGAATTATTAATTCTGGGTTCTTGGGCTGTGTTGGCAATGAAGATAATTTTGAATAACTGGAAAGAGGTTAAACGTGTGATTTTGGAAGGGTTATAAGTTCAAATGTGGTTTTTGATAAGTAAGGTTGTTGAAAATGCTTAAGGCAGAATTTCTGCATACATGACAGTAGAAAGAATCAATTTCTGGGAGCATCCCAGGTCATATACTTGAATGAAACTATTTTTGCATGAAACTTTACTGTGTTTTGAGCATCTCATAAAAAATTCAGAATTTATTGATGATTATTTTGGGAGAAATGAATTTTTGAAGATTGATGGTTTCTGCAGAAAACTCTGTTTCTTTACTGCAGAAGCACCAACTTCCAACTCATTTAACTTTCAATTCTGGTAAGTATTTGAGCTGAAACTAACGGCATTTTCAAGCTTCCTGTGTCCACAATCTTCATTTTAAATTTCATGTCAATATCCTATTTA
Organism: Arachis ipaensis; assembly: GCF_000816755.2. Lineage (NCBI taxonomy): Eukaryota > Viridiplantae > Streptophyta > Magnoliopsida > Fabales > Fabaceae > Arachis > Arachis ipaensis. Next base: position 69,934,864 of record NC_029789.2, on the reverse strand, counting down.
ACCAAGTAGATATGTTGAAAAGAGTATGGATAACTCACTGGATTTTGGAAACCGAATTCTAAAAGGCCTGGCTGTGTTTCTCACTTCATAACTTTTTCATATGACATGATATTAATCTGAAATTTGATTCAATAAAAAGCTAAAAGAGTCTTGTTTGAGGTCGTGAATTTTGAAAGGCATTGGATGAAAAATGGATTTTTAAGGAATTTATCAAACTTACTACTTGCTGCTGTTTTTCTGCATTTTCTTAGGAAACAATAACAGAATTTTAAGAGAGATGGTACAAGTTTTTATTGTGACCAAATTACCTCAACACCAAGTTTCTTGGAATACTAGTTTATTGAGTTTAATTTTGAAAGAATCCTATGATAAGTGAAAGTTAGTTACGAATTGATGAGGTGAAAGTTGAATTGATGGGTTATGTGGGAATTGTGGGTTATGACCGAACTGTTGGCTATTGTAAATTGTGAATTTTCTTACTGATTTGAGAACCTCCTATTTGGTAGTTGTTGAGGAAAGGGGGAGACTTGTTGAGAAAGAGGGAACCCGTAAGGGTGGCTAAGTCTGAGTTTTAGGCGAGGTGCTGCCGAAATTTTATAAAATTTGAGGTTTTATTTGAGAAGTTATTTTAGAAGATTTGGATTTGAAAAATGATTATTTAAGTTTTATTTGATTACTTCTAATGAGAGGTTATGTTTTGAATGGTGTTTAATGAAATTAAAATAAATGATTTTCTTGAGTCTTTTGATAGAGGACTAAACTGAAAAATAGTTTTAAAGTTGGCTTGACTCAAGGTTGCTAAAGCAGAGATTATGAACTGAATTGATGATTGAGATTTTTGCGAACGAATGCTTGAGAAAGTTAAGAAAGGTTTAAGAAAATATGTTAAGGATTCAAAGGGAAAAGAGAATGGGGAACTGATATATGGATTGTTGAGTTTTAGAAAGGAAAATGAAAAGTGATAAAATACGGGAAAACCGCACGAACTGTTAGTTGTTTAACTACGGGGAAATTCCATGAATTGATAATTGGTAAAATTCGGGAAGTATCCACGAACTGAATGATCATTGATCTCGGGAAAAACCTAGAGATTGTTATTTGTTTAATATGCGGGAAAAACCCACGGACTGATAATTATTGATTACGGGAATAACCCATGAATTGTTGTATGTTGATCTCGGGTATAGCGCATGAGCTGAAGATCAATGTTTGCTGTGTATTGATCTCGGGTATAACCCACGAACTGAAGATCGCTATGTTATTGTGTATTGATCTCGGGTATAACCCACGAACTGAAGATCTCTGTTTTGTTTGTGAAATGATCTCGGGGACGCCCACGAACTGAGGATCACTGTTTCTCCTTGTGCGTATATAATGGGGTCGGGCTTCGCGCCGACTGCCAGTAGTCACGGAGGAGTGATATTCTTACCACCGACACATATGCACTAAGGACACAAAGGGAAGCCATATCTGGGACTTGTTCCTAGGTAATGTCGGGCTGTAGGGTGTAAACCGACACGTGAGCTCATGACCTGATTAGGACAGACATGCATCATATTGGTTGTGCATTTGCTTTTGGTTGTGTTTGCTTGTATTACTTCTCTACGATTGTGTTGTTTGTTTTATTGTAATTTGTTTGTCTATTGAATTGAGTTTCTTACTTGTTCTAGTAGTCTGTGAATATATAGAACTGATTAATAACTTTTTGTTGTGACTGAGAATCAATTGTGACTGAGATTCAATTGTGGCTAAAAGATATTTAATATGACAAATTGTGATTGAGATCTATTTTGGGTTTAGAAATTTAAAGAAAGTAATTATTTATCTAAAGTAATATTAAAAAGTACTTCAAAAGATTTGACAAAGATGATTTATTAAGCAAAGTTAATTATTTGCATGTTAATCATTACTTTTACGGCATTCCCATTCCCTACTGAGAACGTGTGGTTTGTTCTCACCCTAAAATCTTCCACCCTTTCAGTGACACAGGTACGAAGATTCAGTTTGAAGCTGCGGGCAATTCTAGAATTTATTTACGAGTTAAGTTTATGACTTGAGATTCTTTCATAGAATTCCCTCGCCCTTACTGCTTAAGGTTTTATTTTATGCAGAGGGATAGGAGTTGTACCTGAATTTTATTTAAATTCTTTTATATAATATTACTATTATTAATAATTATGTGTTTATTATTACTTGGTGATGTTTGCTATATGATTTTGATTAATAAAAACAAAAAAAAAATTTCTGGTATTTTTACTAAAATTGAATCGTGATATCGAACTAAAGGCTTAATAGTAAATAGTTAGTAAGGAAAACAGGTCACTAACGCCTTACTTTTGGTACGATCATGACGTATTGGAAGTTGGGTCGTTACAATATGGTATCAGAGCAGTTCGTTCCTATTAGAGCCTTGGGAATGGACTGACTATGCTTCATTGCATACTTTGAGTGTCTGTCATGCTGTGACTTGTTCTGATAACAAGAGTTTGAGTTTTATGTGCATGACTGTCTAATGATCAACGCTGTTAGTTTACCATTACATTCCTCATGGTATTAGGTCTGGCCAACTTAATACTAATGATTTATGTATATGGGAACACTAATGGGTTATCATAGACGAAATAGAAGAATAAGTAATGCGATTCACGGGGTTTGGGAGCGTTAGAAGTTATAAAGTTAGTTTCGTTTTGACGTGTAATCTTTATTCGTGCCACGCAAACTCGTGCCATCTTTTTCTTCGTTGCTTTCATTGGAATTCTCTAGTTTGAATTTCCTTCTTAGAATGTGATTTACTTGTTTCCCAACCATACTTTGTCATTCTTGTATATAAGAACCAACTCATCAAATCCACTGGTTGATCGGAGATCCCTAAAGCTTGCTAAACAAGTTGGCCTTTTGGACAATCCCGAATACAATGTAAAACCGATTCCTGACCTGAGAAACATCGTGGACAGCTATCCATGTGCGAAATGTCCCTCCTAAAACGAAATGCAGCAGTAGGAAGAGCCTCCCGAAGACATAGCCAGGCCAAAATTTTGTGCTTTTCTGGAACATGTTGACGCCAAAGCCAAAGCCAATTACCCCTATCCTCCCAACTAAACATCTTCTTACTGAGCCACAAATAACCACTATGAGCATCATAAACCTTTGAGGCCGCACCAGTCCAACACCAACCGACCTCTGAACCAGCTTGAACATCTGGGTTGTAAGAGTTAACATTGCTCTGCAGAGACTGATTCAGATGAGAATAGATATTCTCAAGGTTCCACTGTCCAGATGACCAAAGGTCCAAGATCCTGAGATCCGAATCAGAAATGTGAACATAATCCATCTCCTGACATAGTCGCCCCTCTCTTCTCCATTTAGAAAACCAAAAGTTCTGTTCCAAATCCCCAATGCACCAACTAAAACCTTCCTTCAGGATATCCCAAGCTCGACATATACTCTTCCAAACATAAGATCCCCTTCCTCGAGACCGACTAAAACAATCAGCCTTAGAAGAATGGTATTTCTCCGTCAACAGTTGAACCCATAGCTTGTCGGGATGATGAAAAAGTTGCCAAACTAGTTTTCCAAGAAGAGCAATATTGGCACAAAAAGGATCTCTAATTCCCAGACCTCCAAACTTCTTAGGAGTGACCAACACTTTCCAGTTAACTAGATTCAGGCCTCTACCATCAGCTTGACCCTTCCATAGAAAGTTTCGCATAATGGATTCTATCTTATTAGTTACCCCTTTAGGGAAGAGAGATACTTGCATGCGATAAGTAGGAATCGCAGTCACTACCGAGTTGAGCAAACAGAGTCTACCTGCCTTATTAAGCAATCTGCCTTATTAAACAATGTGAATTAATAAGGTTAAAAGAGTAAATTAATCTTAAATTTAATTAATAGCATTAAATTAAGATGTAATATATTTTTATTTAATTGGTGGTTGGTTATATTGTTCAAAATAGTCATTGTTTATCTAGTATTTTTTTATAAAATCACATTATTTACCTGAACCTCAACTGTAACACACTGATCGAAAGCATCAACCCATTTGCAGTGAACACCCTGTATTGCAGAAAGGAACCAAATACCCCCCTTGTGTCTTGACGCCTCCACTATACCAATAGGGTGATAACCAAGTCTTTCCCAGAACAGTTTCAAGTGTTGAACTTAGCAATATGTTGATAAATAATGTTTCTAAATATTTTTAATAGAGTACATTTGATTTTAAAATTATTCAATCCTTTAATTTTATCAAAATATCTATTCATAGCTATCCTTTATTCTTATATAAAATTCTAATTTCTAACCCTAAATCCCAAAATCCCCAAATTCATTCAGAATCCCTAATTTCCCTAATTTCTAACCCTAACAGATGCAGCCTCACCCTCCCCCTTCAACGTAACAAACACACACGAACTCACCCTCTCTCCCTTAGCTTCACCGTGGCACACACACACTCAGAACACTACACCCACTCAGCCCACACTCCTTCCGTCACACACCCACACACTGTGAACGGAGTTACATCGCGTTCAGCCCGCTGCCACTGTGCCGTCCTTGTCGCAGCCACTCCCGCCAGAACTCATGCCACCGATTTGTCACTCGAGGAGCCGCCGTTTTTGCTCGTCGTTTCCCCCCGGAGTCGTCGCCGTCGAGGGCCAGTAGAGGAAGAGAGAACGACCGCGAGCCAGGTTCACCAGCGAGGAGAGGGGCTGTGTGGCACGTCACTGTTGCGACCCATTTCACGACCATCACGGCGAGGGCTTTGTTGCCGTCGTCCCAACGTCGCCGTTCGTGCCCCTTTGTCGCCATCGCTGTTCCGCCCGGCGTCGCCAGTGTTGAGGTCAGCCACTCCACTACCACCGTCGAGCCTTGTTTGGGGCTGGTGCTTCTCTTGGAGGTTGGGAGGAAAGGAGGCAGAACCGCTGAGTAGAGGGGCCACTGTGGTCTGCCGTCGATCTGCACGCCGCCTCTGCCGTCAGAGACCACCGTTAGAATCGCTGCCGTTTTGGTAAGCTTGCCCTGTTTCTTGTTCCCCCTAGTTCTGCCAATTCAATTTTACTTTGAAGCTTGTCCTTGAAACTGTAACACTCTTGCTCATGCTCTGTTTTCCGAATCTATTTCTCTACCATATTTTGTTTTGATTACAATAGTATATGTTAATGTCTCTGTTTAGTATTATCGTCCTTATCCGGAACCACTGATGTCACCGCTATAGAGATGATTGGGATAGGCGCGATTGTCATTGTTGTTGCTGCCCCAGAAGAAGGGAGGCTGCTGCTGCTGCTGTTTGGCTGAAGCTGAGACCTTTCACCATCACTGAAGCTGCCCAGAATCATCATGGTAGCTGCTAAGAGAGCAGAACGGGTGTTAGAGCTGCTAATGGAGTAGTTGCGTTTAGTGATTTCTGCGAGTTTCGACTTTGAGGTAGGGTATTTAACGTTTTTAATTTAGAATGCCTACCAAGTTCTTGGATAAGTGCAAATGGTTAACAATGGTTAAGAATTTTTTAATTGACATGAATGAGTTGAAATGCATTTGAAATTAGTTAGTTGTTGTGATTATTCTGAGCTGTGATTGAATTTAGATGCTGTTGTGAATAATGATTAATTTAGTATAGTTTATTAAATTAAAATATGCCGAGTTAATTATTGAAAAGCAGTGGTATGGATAACTGATGAATTGAGTTTTGATTATTGCTGTGAATGTAATTAGTTTTGTTGTTATGAGAGACTAATTGATAGAAATAAGCTTGGTTTGAGGTTGTGAAATTTGGAGTAAGTTTGATGATGTTTTAGTGCTTAAATTGGATTATTGAATGCAGGTTAAGGCTGCGAATGTCTTTGGGCTTTGTTGTGAGTGTTTGAAGTTGTAATTGATATTGTTTTCTTTGATATGGATGGAATTGAGTTGAATTATAACTGTAGTTGGTGATTGATTTGATGATTGTGCGTACTGAATGTTGTAAGGGATTGAATAAATGGTGTTACTTGTGTTGCTGAGCTTGCTGGTGTGAATTGATGAGTTATTGTGTGTTTGAATGATGATGAGTGTATATGGAAAATTATGCTTGGCATAGTGTAGAAAAGAAAAGGTTTGCTGATGCTTAAGTACTTGACATCGTGTGAATTATTAACTCTGGGTTCTTGGGCTGTGTTGGCAATGAAGACAATTTTGAATAACTGGAAGGAGGTTAAACGTGTGATTTTGGAAGGGTTATAAGTTCAAATGTGGTTTTTGATAAGTAAGGTTGTTGAAAATGCTTAAGGCAGAATTTCTGCATACATGACAGTAGAAAGAATCAATTTCTGGGAGCATCCCAGGTCATATACTTGAATGAAACTATTTTTGCATGAAACTTTACTGTGTTTTGAGCATCTCTTAAAAAATTCAGAATTTATTGATGAGTATTTTGGGAGAAATGAATTTTTGAAAATTGATGGTTTCTGCAGAAAATTATGTTTCTTTACTGCAGAAGCACCAACTTCCAACTCACTTAACTTTCAATTCTGGTAAGTATTTGAGCTGAAACTAACGGCATTTTCAAACTTCCTGTGTCCACAATCTTCATTTTAAATTTCATGTCAATATCCTATTTAACCAAGTAGATATGTTGAAAAGAGTATGGATAACTCACTGGATTTTGGAAACCGAATTCTAAAAGGCCTGGCTGTGTTTCTCACTTCATAACTTTTTCATATGACATTGTATTAATCTGGAATTTGATTCAATAAAAATCTAAAAGAGTCTTGTTTGAGGTCGTGAATTTTGAAAGGCATTGGGTGAAAACTGGATTTTTAAGGAATTTGTCAAACTTACTACTTGCTGCTGTTTTTCTGCATTTTCTTAGGAAACAATAACAGAATTTTAAGAGAGATGGTACAAGTTTTTATTGTGACCAAATTACCTCAACACCAAGTTTCTTGGAATACTAGTTTATTGAGTTTAATTTTAAAAGAATCCTATGATAAGTGAAAGTTAGTTACGAATTGTTGAGGTGAAAATTGAATTGATGGGTTATGTGGGAATTGTGGGTTATGACCGAACTGTTGGCTATTGTAAATTGTGAATTTTCTTACTGATTTGAGAACCTGTTATTTGGTAGTTGTTGAGGAAAGGGGGAGACTTGTTGAGAAAGAGGGAACCCGTAAGGGTGGCTAAGTCCGAGTTTTAGGGGAGGTACTGCCGAAATTTTATAAAATTTGAGGTTTTATTTGAGAAGTTATTTTAGAAGATTTGGATTTGAAAAATGATTATTTAAGTTTTGTTTGATTACTTCTAATGAGAGATTATGTTTTGGAAGGTGTTTAATGAAATTAAAATAAATGATTTTCTTCAGTCTTTTGATAGAGGACTAAACTGAAAAATAGTTTTAAAGTTGGCTTGACTCAAGGTTGCCAAAGCAGAGATTATGAACTGAATTGATGATTGAGATTTTTGCGAACGAATGCTTGAGAAAGTTAAGAAAGGTTTAAGAAAATATGTTAAGGATTCAAAGGGAAAAGAGAATGAGGAACTGATATATGGATTGTTGAGTTTTAGAAAGGAAAATGAAAAGTGATAAAATACGGGAAAACCCCACGAACTGTTAGTTGTTTAACTACGGGAGAAATCCATGAATTGATAATTGGTAAAATTTGGGAAGTACCCACGAACTGAATGCTCATTGATCTCGGGGAAAACCTATAGATTGTTATTTGTTTTATATGCGGGAAAAACCCACGGACTGATAATTATTGATTACAGGAATAACCCATGAATTGTTGTATGTTGATCTCGGGTATAGCCCATGAACTGAAGATCAATGTTTGCTGTGTATTGATCTCGGGTATAACCCATGAACTGAAGATCGCTATGTTATTGTGTATTGATCTCGAGTATAACCCACGAACTGAAGATCTCTGTTTTGTTTGTGAAATGATCTCGGGGACGCCCACGAACTGAGGATCACTGTTTCCCCTTGTGCGTATATAATGGGGTCGGGCTTCGCGCCGACTGCCAGTAGTCACGAAGGAGTGGTATTCTTACCACCGACACATATGCACTAAGGACACAAAGGGAAGCCATATCTGGGACTTGTTCCTAGGTAATGTCGGGCTCTAGGGTGTAAACCGACACGTGAGCTCATGGCCTGCTTAGGACAGACATGCATCATATTAGTTGTGCATTTGCTTTTGGTTGTGTTTGCTTGTATTACTTCTCTGCGATTGTGTTGTTTGTTTTATTGTGATTTGTTTGTCTGTTGAATTGAGTTTCTTACTTGTGCTAGTAGTCTGTGAATATATAGAACTGATTAATAACTGTTTGTTGTGACTGAGAATCAATTGTGACTGAGATTCAATTATGTGGCTAAAAGATATTTAATACGACAAATTGTGATTGAGATCTGTTTTGGGTTTAGAAATTTAAAGAAAGTAATTATTTATCTAAAGTAATATTAAAAAGTACTTTTGCTATATGATTTTGATTAATAAAAACAAAAAAAAATTTCTAGTATTTTTACTAAAATTGAATCGCGATATCGAACTAAAGGCTTAATAGTAAATAGTTAATAAGTAAAACAGGTCAGTAACACCTTACTTTTGGTACGATCATGACGTATTGGAAGTTGGATCGTTAAACGTCGCATCTAAAGGAAATCATCCATGGCATACAAAGCAGCATACCATCAAACATCAAACAAACCGCGCAGAAATCATCAAGAAAGATCCAACCTTTTTGAAATCCTTTGGAGTTCACTACGTCAAACTACAAACTGACAGCCGAACAAAAATGGCGATTCATACAAATAAAAAAACCCTCAGAGCACACATTTTTAGCGATAATCAGACACAACAAAAGCAGAGAAAGATGCAAACTTTCCAAAACGAATTCAAGCAAAAGAATAAAACTTTTCAGAATTAGAACAATGCAAACATGAAAAATGGCGTGGAAGGTAAAAGAGAAAGAAGAAGAAAACCAACCTGCAGACAAGAAGGAGACGATTAGAGATTGAAGCAAGCGACACCGGCCAATCACCTCTCGAGTAAAAGAAAAGGGAAGCGCGAAAATGCAAAAACGAAAAAAAAAGGAGAAGTTACAGCGAGCAAGAGAAGAGAAAATTGAAGGAAGCTTTGAAAAATTCAAAAGTGAGATACAAAAGAGGGAAACAAAGGAAATGGCAAGGGAGTTAATGGGTTTTACTCTCGCACATTCCCAAGGAAAGGCAAAACGGACGTTGCAATTAAAAAGGGGGTGAGAAAAACGCTCCGCATTCAAGCCACTCTACAATGAGATCAAGATGCTCGAGCTCGGCTTCCCCAACAAAGGAGACCGAAGTCTAAAAAAGGACACAACTCCAAAAGGAAGACCGTGCTCAACCAGGGCACTGTTCATGCCCTGGGTCGAGCTATACGACCCGAGCTGATTAAAGAAAATTTGACCGACCTCCTCAGGTCTGGAATTTCCCAACCTCTTCTCAAAGAGTTCGGCCAAATCGCTATAGAGAGCCTAGACAGGCCCAAATAAAGGGACACAGCCCAATCTAAAGGCAGCCAAAGCCTAGAAAGATAAGGGCGGTCTCCCAAAAGATAAGATGAATTCACTCAAAGATAAGATAAAATAAGATAATTATCTTATCTCCAAAAAGGTCACTCTACACTACTATAAATACACTGGAGCACCCAGGTATAACTCATACTCTGATTCTACTAAAAACCTGCTTAAAGCCCATGCTAACTTAAGCATCGGAGTCTCTTTCATGTACTACCACCCTCCGGTGACGAAGGATCAACAGCATTTCTAGCTCCACCAGCTCCAACAAGTCAGACATGACTGCTCCGGCCACCACAGCAGATCTCAACCGAGATCGACCTACAGTTTCAGGTAACCCTTGGAACAGTTCTCAAATTGACCACTAAGGGTTCTCAAATCACCAATTCAATGAGACCTAATGACTCAAGGTCACTCAATTCCCTTAGCCTAGGCCAAGAGTAAAGAAAACTACTCAAAAACTAGAGAAAACATTTTATCAAACACCTAGAATGCAATAAAGGTAAATATCATAAAATGTAAGAATTAACAAAACCCATAACTATCATAAGTAAGAAATCAACAATAGGAATGAAGATAAACATAAAAGAAGACATGGAAACATAAAATTGCATTAGAAGAAATCAAGATCCAACAATGGTTCATCAACATAAAAGAGAGAAAAATAAGAAATTAACAAGAGAAGTGACTAAATTAAAATGCTAGAACGAATAAAAGTAATGGAAAACTAAAATGAAACAAGATTAAAATCTAGATCAAAAAAGAAATGGAAATAAAAACCCTAAATCTAGAGAGAGGAGAGAGCATCTCATTCTAGAATTCTACCCTAAAATGTTATGGAAACTACACTATGACTACTTGGTTCATTTCCCCTTCAATCCCAGGTTCAATAGCATCAGAAATGGGTTGGATTGGGCCCAAAATGCTTCAGAAATCGCTGGTCACGTGTTGCCTTTAAGTGAGTCACGCTCATCCTGCGATGCACATGCATGGGCGACGCGTGCGTGTCACCTAACTGCAAAGCAACTATGGCAAATTGTATATCATTTTGAAGCCTCGGATGTTAGCTTTCCAACGCAACTAGAACCACCTTATTTGGACCTTTGTAACTCAAGTTATGATCATTTTAGTGTGAAGAGGTCAGGATTGAAAGCTTAGGAATTCCTTCATTTCTTCATGAGTTCTCCATTTTTACATGCTTTTTCTTCATTCCTTCAATCCAATCTTTGCCTTCTAAACCTGAATTCACTTAACAAATATATCAAGGTATCGAATGGAATTAAAGTGAATTAAATTTATCAATTTTTGGGTCTAAAAAGCATGTTTTCACTCTTAAGCACAATTTAAATAGAATTTACAAAACCATGCTATTTTAGTGAATAAATGTGGAAAAAGTTGATAAAATCTCCTAAAATCAACACAAGATAAACTATAAAATTGGGGTTTATCAGCTACTAGCTCTGATCTGAGGTATGCTAATACTTCTTTCATAGAAGTCAGCAGTGGGATTTGTGTAAGATCCCAGAGTTCTCCTAAACTCTTCATTCCCACTTGGGTTCATAATGAAGGAGGGTAGAAGAAGAGGAAGAAGAAATAGGGATAGGGGAAGAAATAGGAATATAAGAGATGAATAAGAATTAAAATATTTTTATTTTTATTTTATTTATTTATTTAGTCCGAAATTAAAATTAATTAATTAAAAAGAATTTAAAATTTAATTATTAAATTTTGAAAATAGAAGAGAGAGAAGAGGAAGAGAATTTTTGAAAATCAGAGGGGGAAGAATTAGTTAGGAAGTTTTGAAAAAGAGGAGAGAGAAGATAAATGATTAATTAAGAATGATTTGAATTTAAAATAAGATAAGAGATAAGATAAGATTTGAAATTAAAATTGAAATTTAAAAATTAAATTTTAAAATTTTCAAAATTGAAATTGAAGTTTGAAATTTAAAATTTTAAATTTTGAAATCTTAAATTTTGAATTTTTGAAAAAGTCAACAGGATAGGAAAGAGATTTGAAAAAAAAAGATTTGATTTTTGAAAAGGTTTAATTTTAAAAATTGAAATTTGAAATTTAAATTTAGGAGTTTGAAATTTGAAATAAGATAAGATAAGATTTTGAAAAAGATACGATTTTTTATTTTGAAAAGATTTAATTTTTGAATTTTAAAATTAAGATTAGATAAGATAAAAAATTTTAAAATTAAAATCTGAATTCTTTGTGTAAAATTTTCGAAAAAATAATTAAAAATAAGAAAAGATATTTTTTTATTTTTGAATTAATGAGGAGAGAGACAAACAAGTAAAAGATACAAGACTTAAAATTTTTAGATCTAGTGCACCCAATTTTCGAAAATTTGGAGGAAAAACACAATGGGACACCAAACCTAAAAATTTTAAGATCAAAACACAAATAAAATACAAGAACACATTGAAGACTAACCAGAACGCAAAAAACAAAATTCAAAGACTCAAAGAATTCAAGAACATAAAAAGAACACCAAACTTAAAATTTTAACCCTAAGCCGAAACACAATTTTCGAAAATTAAAAGAAAAGTAATAAGGAAACACCGAACTTAAAGACTTGACACAAGATTTAAACAAAGAAAAATTATTTTTGAAAACTTTTGAAAGAAAGATACCAAAAAATTAAAAATTGCTGTAAAGAATAAAAATAAAGACTCAAAGAAACGAAAATTTATCAAGAACATAAACAAAAAGACTCAAAAACCAAACTTAAAAATTGAAACAAGCTTCAAACAAAAAGACACTAATTTTGAAAGATTTTTAGAAAAAGGACTCAAACAGAAAGCTAAGGATGCTTGAAAATAAACTGCATGCAAAGGTTCTTTGGAAAAGTTTTAAAATTTTTTTGTAATTGAAAAACAGGAACATGTAAGACTCAAACCAAGAACAAGAATTAAACAAAGAAAAGAAAAATATTTTTGAAATTTTTTTTTTTAATTTTCAAAAAAAAATAGAGAAGAAGAAAATAGAAATAAAAGACTTAACAAGAACACAAGACTCAAATCAAGAACAACAATTAAAAAAAGAAAAGAAAAATATTTTTGAAAATATTTTTGATTTTTCGAAAATTTGAAGAAGAAAATAAAAATAAAAGACTCAATTAAAATAATGTAAAATAAACTACCTAATCAAGGGAGCAAGACAATCCTTCTATTTATTCAAACTCAGCAATCCCCCGCAACGGTGCCAAAAATTTGGTAGCACAAAACCCACACCTTTTCGTACTCTTGTACCAGCAAGTGCACTGGGTCGTCCAAGTAATACCTGATTGAGTCAGTGTTGATGACAAGTCATCTTAGCCTAGTTTCACTAGCCTTTTTCTTTGTTTTTATTAGGTTTTATACACTTTCTTGCAGTCTAAGTAAGTAATTTAGAATGGAAATGCATGACTTCTTTGAATCAAACAACCACCATTTAATTGATGCTAAATCATGAGGTTTAGGCTAAATTTCATTGATTTTTTATGATTTATAAACCTTGTGAATTTGGTGATACTTTGATTGGTTGTTTTGATTAATTGTAGGTGAAGAAAAGAAGAAAAGAAGAAAGCGTGGCCTAAGAAGCGTGGCCAAGGAAGGAAGAAGTGTGGCTCAACAATGAAGGAAAACCATGAAGCTCACTCCAAGAGCACCATGCTCACCAAGGGAGCGCTACATTTTCTCTCAAGGAACCAAGGCACAATGCTCTGCTCACTTTGTGAGCTGAGCACAATATGAGGCCAAGAAACAAGGAAAGGAAAGATCAAGCTCAGCTCACCAAGTGAGCATTATTGGGCACTCATCCAAACAAATTCAAGGAAATTGTTTGCCAAGTGCCTCCTCCAAGATTCGAACCAAGGACCAAAGGGGAGTGGGGGAGCGCTACTCACAAGGAAAACAAGCCAAAAATTGGCCAAATGCATCTCCCAAGGTTCGAACTCAACACCTTGAGGAAGTAAGGAGCAAGGAGCTACAAGGAAACCAAGAAAATACCACCAGCGCATGCTTCCCTCAAGTTTCGAACCAAGGACCTCCCTTGGAAGCACCAATGCTCAGCTCACTTGGAGAGCAAAGCGCTACTCATGGTACACCACACACATGCTTGACACGGTCCAGGAAGCAAGACACGCAACATTTGACAAGGCAAGGAGCACAAGGCACGCACAAGACATGCACCAAGGCACCAATGCTCAACTCACTTTGTGAGCTGAGCATTCCCCTGATGCCTTCTCCCAGCAAGGTACGCAACAAGGATCCTCACACTAAGCCTCAATGCTCAGCTCCCCACTTGAGCTGAGCATCCCCCTGGAAGCAATTTCCCCATGGGCTGAAAATTGAATTAAAAATCCAACTTAATTCATTTCTTCACCAAATCAAAAGCCCATCCAAATTCCAAAATCCAAGAATAGAAAGTGTATAAATAGGAGTTAGTTTGATGTAATTAGAACCTTTTGACACCTCTAGACTTTACTTTGAATTTTTCCTTTTAATTTTCATTTTCATTTGGAGCTTTTACTTTTGAATTTATATCTTAGAGAATTGGGAAGGAGAATTGATCTCTCTTCTTCCTTGTTCTTGCTTGAGCACTCTTTACTTTTCTTGCTTTGGATCTTGGGTGAAGAATTGAAGAACTTCTGTTTTAATCTCACCTTGAGATCTCTTGTTTAATTCTTCTGCATAATTGAATTTTAATTACTGTCTATTGCATCCTCTTCTACTCTCTGCAATCTTCTTCTGCAATTTACTTTTCTTTATTTCTTTTGCAATTAATCTTGTTGGATCAAGGAAGGATTTGAAATCTAGACTTGTTTTCTAGTCTCTTCCACTCCTGAGATCTTCAACCACTTTTAAATTTGCTGCAAATTAAGCACAAGTCATTTTCTGTTTTCATTCTTCAAGCATTTTTATCTTTCTATTTGAGATCTATTACACTTCAACACATCTTTAGTTCTTCTGCTTGTTGCAATTTACTTCAGTCTTGTTTAAATTCTACAATTCCAACTCCCAATTCCTTTTATAATTCAAGTCATTTACATTTCTTGCACTTTAAGATTCAGCCATTTACATTTCTTGCAATCTAAGTTTCTGCAATTTACATTACTTGTTCTTTAAGATTCAACTTATTTACTTTCTTTGCTCTTTAATTTCCTGAAATTTAGCCCTCTCCCTTTACATTTCAAGCGATTTAGTTTCTGTCAATTATAAACAACTCAACCAATACTTGATTCGCTTGACTAAATCAACCACTAAACCAAAATTGCTCAATCCTTCAATCCCTGTGGGATCGACCTCACTCATGTGAGTTATTATTACTTGATGCGACTCGGTACACTTGCCGGTGAGTTTCATGTTGGATCGTTTTCCACACATCATGTTTTTGGCGCCGTTGCCGGAGATTGAATTAGATTGACAATGATTAAGTAAGGTGGTGGTCTAGATCAAGCACTTTTTATTTTCTGTTTCTTTAACCTTTAACTAACACACTAACTCTTTGAATTTTTGCTTAAGCCAATTAACATTTCACTTCAGCAATAGATTGAAGTGTTATTGCCTCTCTGGTGTTGTGTGATTCTTATACTTTGGTTGTATGTCAGGTACAAGGAGAGTTATACCCACTTTTTGTGAACAAGACGAAAGAACCCTCAGGAGATTAAGAAGAGCCGAAAGAGGGAAAAGCATTGTTGGAGAAGAGGATTCAGAAGAAGAATTCCAAGATATGGAGGAACATTTAACAAATCCACCAAATCAACCAGAAGGAGCAGCCAATAACAACAATAATCCACCACAAAGAAGAGTTTTGGCTTCCTACACATGTGCAGATCCTAGACATTGTGAGAGTAGCATTCTCACCCCAAATGTTAATGCAAATAACTTTGAACTAAAGCCACAACTCATCACCTTGGTTCAAAATAATTGTTCTTATGGAGGAGGACCACTTGAAGATCCTAACCAACACTTGTCCACCTTCTTGAGGATTTGTGACACTGTCAAAACCAATGGTGTGCACCCTGACAGTTACAAGCTACTGCTATTTCCATTTTCTCTCAGAGACAAAGCCACTCAATGGTTGGAATCCTTCCCAAGAGACAGCATCAACAACTGGGATGATCTGGTAACGAAGTTCCTTGCCAAGTTTTACCCACCTCAAAGAGTTATTAGATTGAAGATTGAAGTGCAAACATTCACACAAATGGATGCTGAACCCTTGTATGAGGCATGGGAACGATACAAAGCTCTAATTAGGAAGTGTCCACCTGGAATATTCAGTGAGTGGGACAGATTGCAGAATTTCTATGAAGGCTTGACACTGAAATCTCAAGAGGCTTTGGATTATTCTGCAGGAGGCTCTTTGCAACTCATGAAAACTGCAGAGGAAGCCCAAAATCTTATTGATATGGTGGCCAACAACCAGTATTTCTTTGCTCACCAAAGGCAACGCCAACCATCACAAAGGAAAGGAGTGATGGAGTTGGAAGGAGTGGACTCAATCTTGGCTCAAAACAAGATGATGCAGCAGCAAATTCAACAAAAATTTGAGCAAATGGCCAAGAGGATTGATAGCCTCCAAGTTGCAGCAGTTAACACAAGCCAACCATCAACCACATGGGGGAAAAATGAAGAAACTCAAGAGGAGCAACAGCAAGAACAAGTCCAGTACATGCACAACCAAAATTCTGGGCCAAATGAAGTCTATGGTGATACGTACAACCCTTCATGGAAGAACCATCCCAACCTCAGATGGGGAGACAACCACAATCAAACTCAATAGCCATGGCAGAGAAACTCAAACCAAAACAATTGAAAAAACACAAACCAAAACAACCAACAGAACAATAGCCAAGCCACATACAGAAAACCACAAAACACCTACCCCAATTCTAACCATCATCCATCCAATAACCAAGCCTCAAATCAAAACACTTACCCTCAACCCTCAACACCCCACAATCAACTAATCTCACAAGACTCTCAGAGGATTAACAACTTGGAGCTCTTAATGGAAAGGATGATGAAGCACCAAGAGATGACATTAAGGAACCAGGAAGCCTCCATGAAAAATATGGAAAGGCAAATTGGAAAACTCTCTAAGCAAATTACCATTGAAAGGCCATCAAGCTCACTACCAAGTGACACCATTCCTAATCCAAAAGAAGAGTGCAAGGCAATACAACTAAGGAGTGGAAAGATCCTGGTGAAAAATGAAGAAGCAACCAAGAAACCAAAGGAAAGTGACAAGAAACAAGCTGAGGAAGAGAAAGCCAATGATAAAGAGGTAACAACAGGCAAGCAAACCTCAGAGGAGCTCAAAGAAAGGGAATTAAGGAAAGAGAAGGAAGCAATGAGAGAGCCAACCAAGGAACAAAGGCAGGGAGTGAACTTTACACCACCTTTGCCATATCCTCAAAGGTTCAACAAGGAGACTAAGGACCAACACTTCCCAAAATTTCTTGAAGTCTTCAAGAAGTTTGAGATAAATATTCCCTTAGTTGAGGCACTGGAGCAAATGCCCCTGTATGCAAAGTTCTTAAAAGAACTCATCAACAAGAAGAGGAGTTGGCAAGAGAAGGAAACTATACTTTTCACTGAAGAATGTAGTGCTGTGATTCAAGGAGTTATCCCACCAAAGCTCAAAGATCCAGGGAGCTTTGTAGTTTCATGTACCATAGGCAGAATGACCCTAGACAAAGCTCTCTGTGACCTTGGTGCTAGCATCAATCTGATGTCGTTATCAATGATGAAAAAGCTTGCCATAGAGGAACTCAAACCTACCAGGATGTCTTTGGTGATGGCTGACAGATCAATCAAGACACCCAATGGCATTGTGGAAAACCTGTTAGTGAAGGTTGGGGAGTTTATCTTTCCAGCAGACTTCATAATTCTGGATACAGAGGAAGAAGGAAACAACTCAATCATCTTGGGAAGGCCATTTTTAGCCACAGCCAGAGCCATTATTGATGTAGAGAAGGGAGAAATGATTTTTAGAGTACATAATGAGCGAATGGTAATCAATGTCTTCAAATCAATGCAACACCCTCCTGAACAACAAAATTACATGAAGGTGGACATGATAGAAAGTCTGGTGGAGGAAATGTTAGAAACCATTTGTCATGAGCAACAGGAAGAAGAAGTGGTAGAAATCTCTAGTGAAGACAAGGAGAAAGAGAAGCCAAAACAGGAATTGAAACCTCTTTCCCCTCACCTCAAATATGTGTTCCTGGGAGAAGAAGAGACCCTACCAGTGATCATTAACTCCTCCTTGAATATGGAAGAAGAAACAAAGCTGATTGAAGTGTTGAAAGCTCACAAAGCAGCCTTGGGTTGGACAATTGATGATATCAAAGGTATTAGCCCAGCCATTTGTATGCATAAAATTTTGCTAGAAGAAGAATCAAAGCCTGTGGTTCAGCCCCAAAGAAGGCTTAACCCAGCCATGAAGGAGGTAGTTCAAAAAGAAGTCATGAAGTTGTGGAATGCTGGAATAATTTTCCCAATCTCTGACAGCTCATGGGTGAGCCCGGTTCAAGTTGTACCAACAAAGGGAGGAATGACGGTCATCACCAATGAGAAGAATGAGTTGATCCCTACTAGGACAGTGACTGGGTGGAGGATGTGCATAGACTATAGAAGATTGAATGATGCCACAAGGAAAGACCATTTCCCTCTCCCATTCATTGATCAGATGCTGGAAAGATTAGCAGGCCATGCCTATTATTATTTCTTAGATGGGTATTCTGGTTACAATCAAATCGTGGTGGACCCTAAAGATCAAGAGAAAACTACCTTCACACGTCCATTTGGAGTTTTTGCATATAGGAGGATGCCATTTGGGCTGTGCAACACCCCAGCCACATTTCAGAGGTGTATGCTTTCCATTTTCTCGGATATGGTTGAAAAATTTTTAGAAGTCTTCATGGATGATTTTTCTGTCTTTGGCAATTCATTTAACACCTGTTTGCATCATTTAACTCTTGTTTTGAAAAGATGCCAAGAAACTAACTTAGTCTTAAACTGGGAAAAATGCCATTTCATGGTTCCTGAAGGGATAGTTCTTGGGCATAAAGTGTCATGGAGAGGTATAGAAGTTGATAAAGCTAAAATAGAAATTATTTAAAAACTTCCTATACCCGTTAATGTGAAAGCAGTAAGGAGTTTTCTTGGGCATGCTGGTTTCTACAGAAGGTTCATCAAAGATTTCTCAAAAATAGCAAAGCCATTGAGCAATTTGCTAGTGATTGACAACCCTTTCATCTTTGATGGCAACTGTAAGCATGCCTTTGAAACCTTAAAGAGAAAACTCATCACAGCACCAATCATCACACCCCCTGATTGGAACTTGCCTTTTGAACTTATGTACCTTGCCATTGGTGCTGTGCTGGGACAAAAGAAAGATAGATTGCATCATGTCATATATTATGCCAGCAAAGTGTTAAATGAAACACAGAAAAATTATATTACCACAGAGAAAGAACTTTTGGCAATTGTTTATGCATTTGATAAGTTTAGGCAATACTTGATTGGCTCAAAAGTTATAGTATACACTAATCATGCTGCTCTCAAGTATTTAATGTCTAAATAGGATTCAAAGCCAAGGCTTATTAGGTGGCTACTGCTACTTCAAGAGTTTGATATTGAAGTAAGAGATAGAAAGGGAAGTGAAAATCAAGTAGCAGATTATTTATCAAGAGTACCACAAGAAGCCTGTTAAGATAGACCACAACAAGTAAATGAGAACTTCCCTGATGAACACCTGTTCCAAGTTCAACAAACACCCTGGTTTGCTGACATAGAAAATTACAAAGTGGGAAGGAAGATACCTCAAGAATGTTCTAAGCAACAACTGAAGAAGCTGCTCAATAAAGCGAGGAAGTTCTTGTGGGATGAACCCTTTTTGTTCAAGAGGTGCTCTGATGGAATGATTAGGAGGTGTGTCTATGAAAATGAAATGAGGGACATATTGTGGCATTGTCATGGTTCAGCATACGATGGACACTTTGGACCAGAGAGAACAGCTGCAAAGGTATTACAAAGCAGTTTCTATTGGCCAACTATCTTCAAGGATGCCAGAGAGTTTGTTCACCAATGCAATGAATGCCAAAGAGCTGGAGGATTGACAAAAAGGAATGAGATGCCTCAGAATTTCATCTTGGAAGTTGAGCTATTTGACTTATGGGGCATTGATTTCATGGGACCTTTTCCCCCTTCTTATTCTTTCAGATACATCTTGGTAGCAGTAGAGTATGTCTCAAAATGGGTGGAAGCCATAGCCACAACCACTTGTAATGCACAAATTGTCCTTCAATTCCTTAAGAAGCATATCTTCACTAGATATGGAGTGCCCAAGGGTCTTGTCAGCAATGGTGGTGGTCACTTCTGCAATAAACAAATGGAGAAACTCCTCCACAAATATGGAGTAATCCATAAAGTAGTCACACCATACCATCCTCAAACTAATGGCCAGGCTGAATTAGCAAACAGAGAGTTGAAGAGAATTTTAGAAAAAACAGTGGAAAGCACAAGGAAAGATTGGGCCAGGAAGTTAGAAGATGCACTCTGGGCATACAGGACAGCTTTCAAAACTTCCATTGGAAAGTCCCATTTCAGCTATTATATGGAAAATCTTGTCACCTCCCTGTGGAGCTTGAACATAAAGCTTTTTGGGCCGTTAAACTCCTCAACCTTGATTCTCAAGCAGCAGAAGAAAAGAGGCTGCTACAACTAAATGAGTTGGATGAGTTTAGACTAGAAGCTTATGAGAATGCTAAGATATACAAGGAGAGAGCTAAGAGGTGGCATGACAAGAAGATCTCAAAGAAAGAATTCAAGCCAGGACAGCAAGTGTTCCTGTATAACTCAAGGCTCAAGATCTTCCCTGGCAAGCTCAAGTCCAAATGGACAGGTCCGTATCTAGTAACAAAAGTTTTTCCTTATGGAAGTCTTGAGCTGCTAGATGAAGCTACACAGAGCCACTTCACAGCAAATGGGCATAGAGCAAAGCCTTATTTAGGAGGACAATGGGACAAGGAAAAGGAAGTTCAGTATCTAAACTGAACAAACACAGAGGATGTCAAGCTAGTGACAATAAAAGAGCGCTTGTTGGGAGGCAACCCAACCTGAGGTAGTTTTCTTTTTCATAACTATTTCAATAAAAAGGTTAATTAGCTTTATCTATATTGCAAAAGGCTAAGTTTGGTGTTGCACACCAAAACAATATAAGGGAGAATGAAGGATTCTAAGTTTGGTGTTCCACCAAAAATCCCATCATAAAACATATTCTCACCTCCTGCATAATGCTAGCTTTGAGCATTTAGATAAACTAGTTAACTATTTTGCTGTTTCCAAGTCATTAGTTTATTTCTTTTAAAAAAGAAAAAGAGTTCACATATAATTTGTTGCATGAGAAATATTGGCAAAGAACTAAGTTTGGTGTTCACACACCAAGTTAAGTTCGAGAGACCACACATAAGCTTTGCAAATTTACCAATACCTAAAAGGGTTGAACAGCAAGCAACATTTGAGGAGCAGGCAGAAAAATAGCCGACAAATTAAAAGAACACCTGAATTACAACTCAAAAGGAGAAAATAGAAGGAAGAATGGAAAATTACAACTCAACAGGTTGTATCTATTCTTGATCCTTGTTGTTATGTAATGATTTAATTCAGAGAGTCCTTTATGTCTGGCTGAAATGATTATTTAGTTGCAAGTGGAAGTACATGTTGAAGAAAGCCATCTGCATAATAAATGTCATCACTCATTAACTTGAATACTTTGTTTTGTTCCCCCTTGCTGTTTGAATAAAAGAGAGATATTTGGTTTAGAAAAGTAATTGTTCAATGTTGCAAAAGTTAGAATAAAAGTTAGTGGTGGTATATGTGTTTGATTTAATTGATAGCTCATAGAATAACTGCTGCAAAATGACTTGTTACTTGAAGCCTAAGCTAGTTTGCTGCTATTATTTCTCAATTATTGAAGGTCCCTCGAAAATAAACCAAAACAGAAAGAAAAAGAAGAAGAAAAGCCAAAAGTTGGCAAAGAAACAAACAATAAGGCTAGACACCAATGGCTTGGACTCTAGGACATATGCCTGTGGTGTTTATGTACTAGGATATACTTGGACAAGTAAGTTCTAAGGAGTATCTCAAAACTTGGCAACTTAGATCAACTGATTTGGGATTGCCAACTGAAAGTCCACAATAAAGAGCAACCTAGCTACAAAATATTTAGTGATCCAAAGAGATGCTGGGCATCAATGATCCTAGGAAGAAAAAGGTGAGCCATGTGTCTGTGGTGAAGAAATGTTGAGTGAAATTAAGCCAAAGGCCACTGCAACATTTACCACCAAGCCTTCAATAAGTAATAAGCTCTTTATGCAAAAGAATAAAAGGAAAAACTAACAAGGGAAATGAGCAAAAAGTGAGGAGTTATAGCAGCAACCTTGGTGAACCCTTAAAGAAACATTGTTTGTTTTGACAGCAAGCAATAAATGAGCTACTTTTGATCTGCACAAAATCCCATAGACCAAATTCAACTATCTGCTAAATAAGAACATATAGCCTTATCTATTTCATTCTATCTTCTCTTATGTTTGATGCTTGCTTGGGGACAAGCAAGTTTTAAGTTTGGTGTTGTGATGACAAGTAATCTTAGCCTAGTTTCACTAGCCTTTTTCTTTGTTTTTATTAGGTTTTATACACTTTCTTGCAATCTAAGTAAGTAATTTGGAATGGAAATGCATGACTTCTTTGAATCAAACAACCACCATTTAATTGATGCTAAATCATGAGGTTTAGGCTAAATTTCATTGATTTTTTATGATTTATAAACCTTGTGAATTTGGTGATACTTTGATTGGTTATTTTGATTAATTGTAGGTGAAGAAAAGAAGAAAAGAAGAAAGCATGGCCTAAGAAGCGTGGCCAAGGAAGGAAGAAGTGTGGCTCAACAATGAAGGAAAACCATGAAGCTCACTCCAAGAGCACCATGCTCACCAAGGGAGTGCTACATTTTCTCTCAAGGAACCAAGGCACAATTCTCTGCTCACTTTGTGAGCTGAGCACAATATGAGGCCAAGAAACAAGGAAAGGAAAGACCAAGCTCAGCTCACCAAGTGAGCATTATCGGGAACTTATCTAAACAAATTCAAGGAAATTGTTTGCCAAGTGCCTCCTCTAAGATTCGAACCAAGGACCAAAGGAGAGTGGGGGAGTGCTACTCACAAGGAAAACAAGCCAAAAATTGGCCAAATGCATCCCCCAAGGTTCGAACTCAACACCTTGAGGAAGTAAGGAGCAAGGAGCTACAAGGAAACCAAGAAAATACCACCAGCGCATGCTTCCCTCAAGTTTCGAACCAAGGACCTCCCTTGGAAGCACCAATGCTCAGCTCACTTGGAGAGCTGAACGCTACTCATGGTACACCACACACATGCTTGACACGGTCCAGGAAGCAAGACACGCAACATTTGACAAGGCAAGGAGCACAAGGCACGCACAAGACATGCACCAAGGCACCAATGCTCAGCTCACTTTGTAAGCTAAGCATTCCCCTGACGCCTTCTCCCAGCAAGGCACGCAACAAGGATCCTCACACTAAGCCTCAATGCTCAGCTCCCCACTTGAGTTGAGCATCCCCCTGGAAGCAATTTCTCCATGGGCTGAAAATTGAATTAAAAATCCAACTTAATTCATTTCTTCACCAAATCAAAAGCCCATCCAAATTCCAAAATCCAAGAATAGAAAGTGTATAAATAGGAGTTAGTTTGATGTAATTAGAACCTTTTGACACCTCTAGACTTTACTTTGAATTTTTCCTTTTAATTTTCATTTTCATTTGTAGCTTTTACTTTTAAATTTAGATCTTAGAGAATTGAGAAGGAGAATTGATCTCTCTTCTTCCTTGTTCTTGCTTTAGCACTCTTTACTTTTCTTGTTTTGGATCTTGGGTGAAGAATTGAAGAACTTCTATTTTAATCTCACCTTGAGATCTCTTGTTTAATTCTTCTGCATAATTAAATTTCAATTACTGTCTATTGCATCCTCTTCTACTCTCTGCAATCTTCTTCTACAATTTACTTTTCTTTATTTCTTTTGCAATTAATCTTGTTGGATCAAGGAAGGATTTGAGATCTAGACTTGTTTTCTAGTCTCTTCCACTCCTGAGATCTTCAACCTCTTTTAAATTTGCTGCAAATTAAGCACAAGTCATTTTATGTTTTCATTCTTCAAGCATTTTTATCTTTCTGTTTGAGATCTATTACACTTCAACACATCTTTAGTTCTTCTGCTTGTTGCAATTTACTTCTGTCTTGTTTAAATTCTGCAATTCCAACTCCCAATTCCTTTTATAATTCAAGTCATTTACATTTCTTGCACTTTAAGATTCAGCCATTTACATTTCTTGCAAACTAAGTTTCTGCAATTTACATTACTTGTTCTTTAAGATTCAGCTTATTTACTTTCTTTGCTCTTTAATTTCCTGAAATTTACCCCTCTCCCTTTACATTTCAAGCAATTTAGTTTCTTTCAATTATAAACAACTCAACCAATACTTGATTCGCTTGACTAAATCAACCACTAAACTAAAATTGCTCAATCCTTCAATCCCTGTGGGATCGACCTCACTCATGTGAGTTATTATTACTTGATGCGACCCGGTACACTTGCCGGTGAGTTTCGTGTTGGATCGTTTTCCACACATCAAGTGTCGATCCCACGAGGATTGTAGTTTGAAGCAAGCTTTGGTTATCTTGCAGGTCTTAGTCAGGTGGAATCAGAAGGTTGTTGGATAAACTTTGAATGATTATATGTCATATATAGAGTTGTAAGAGTAATGTGTGAAAGGGGTAAAACCAATTAGATTAAATCAATGAGAGGAATAGAGTTAAGGATTGGAGTTGCTTTGCCTTGCTGAAATAACTCTTTACTGTCTTCTTTGCTTGTGAATGATCTTCTTCTATGGCAGGCTGTATGTGATCAAAGCCATTGTCCATGGTCATTGATCTCCTCTGCTACAGAGGGTGAAGCTCTAGCAGTGCATTCTCTTGGCAATCCTACCCAAAATGCCACAGACAAGGTCGAAACTTCCAGATCAGAGAATGCTGCTTCTATAAATTCTAGCCTATACCACGGAGACCCTAATCTCCCTAGAAATTGGCTGAACTGGTGTCTCGAGAAGTCCCCAACGAAGTCGTGGATTAACCGTATGAGAGATGTATAAATATAGCCGTTGGCTCGTGCTTTCCGGCCACGTATTCACACGAACCCAAATAGACGCGGGTGTTTGTCAGGCACGTTCATCTTAATGTGATGAACAGATCTAATTTGTCAGATCATCCTATTCACCACGATGAAGATCGGATATACATCTTAGAAGTAAATCAAACACGGATCGAAGAAGAAATAGCAATACTTTTATTAATTCATAGGACTCAGTAGGGCTCCTCCCCTCAACCTAGGAGGTTTAGAAACTCATACTGAAAGTAAAAATATAAAGGAAAAACGAAAATAGGGCTGAATGATGTGCGTGATGTCTGTAGATTAAGTAAAATACACTTTAAATACTAAACAGATGACTAATAAGGGTAAAAGAGTCTTTTTAGTGCTAAAATCCACTTATGGGGCCCACTTGATGAGTATTTGGGCTGAGCTTTGATGAGATCCACATGCTATGAGGTCTCTTGGGTGTGGAACACCAGCTAGGTGGTCCTCATTGGACGCTAGTTTCTACTTTTGGGCGCTGGATGCCTGGAAGGGGGCAGGAAGCTGGCGTTGGACGCCAGTTTTGGGCGTTCTAATCCAAAGAAAAGTATGGACTGTTATATATTGCTAGAAAGCTCTGGAAGTCATCTTTTTATAGCTCTTAAGAGTGCTCCATTAGAACTTTCGTAGCTCTAGAAAATCTCTTCTGAATGCAGGGAGGTCAAATCCGGACAACATCTACAGTGCTTTCTCTGTCTTTGAATTAGACTTCTGCTCTAGCTCCTCAATTTCTGCCAGAAAATACCTGAAATTATACAAAAGCATAAAAACTCATATTAGAATCCAAAACTATGAATTCAACACTAAAATCTATAAAAACTTAATAAAAACTAAACAAAAACTACTAAAAACTATATGAAAATGATGTCAACAAGCGTATAAAATATCCGCTCATCACCTGCTCCCATAGAAGTCAGGAGTGGGTCTGTATAAGACCCCAAGGTTCTTCTTGGTTGTGCCTCTCCCTCTAGATCCATAGTGCACTCTTTCGGACCTTGCATATTGATAAACCCCAATTTTGTGGTTTATATTGTGTAGAATTTAGGAGGGGTTTTGTGAATATTTTCCACACTTATTCATAAAAATTGCATGGTTTTGTGTTCTCTTCCTAATTTTGCTTCATGATGGAAAACATGCTTCTTTTGCCTTAAAAATGCCATATTTTGATCCTCTTCTATTATCATTCGATGCCGTGATATGTTTGTTGAGTGATTTCAGAGTTTGTAGGGCAAGAATGACCCAGAAGAGAGAGGAGAAGCATGCACAAGTGGAAGGAACATGAAAAATTGAGCTTTGGAGAATCGGCTGCAATGTGCACGCGTAGCCCACGCGCATGCGTGGGTGCAAGGAGCTAGGCATGGCGCGCTAGAGTGATGCATTCGCGTGGATTTGCAAATTCCCCATTGACGCGTATGCACGCTTGATGCGTACGCGTGAATCGCGAAACTCAGGCGACACGTACGTGTGACCCACCCGTACGCGTGACGAGCAGCACGTGACCTCATTAATGAAATCGTGGCTGGCGATTTATGAGGAGCTCCAGGCCCAAATTCAGCTGGATTCTGCATGGAAAAGACTCAGGAACTCTAGAGGGAGAGGGGGAGATCATTCATTGTAGACTGGACACATATTTTGGCTTGTTTTGGTTCTTATGTTCTAGAGAGAGGAACTCTCACTCTCCTCTAGTTCTAGTTTGATTTGATCTTCCCTAGTTGAATTCTGAATTGGTTTTTGTTAATTCTAGTTTTAGTTGTTCAATTTGAATTCTCTAGCATACTTTTGTTTAGATCTTGTGTTTGAATTGTGGATGTTCTTGTTAGTTCTCATTTTCTTCTGACTTTATGAATTTTGTAGATCTTGAATTCTCACTAGTACATTGATGTTTTCCATGATTAATAGTGTTGTTTGGATTATTTTCCATTGATAATTGTTAGTGGGTACTTGTAGTTTTCAATTAATTTGCAATTTAAATATGTTTTTTTGCTAGTGCATACTATGTGTTTGATGAAATGTTTCCTTTGATTATGGAGTAGTTTTCTTAACTCTTGGTCTAGGCTAAGGGAATTGGGTAAACTTGAGTTATTGGGTATAATTGAATTGGTGATTTGAGAACCCTTAGTGGTCAATTTGATAATCATTGACACTAGCTTACTACTAAGTCAATTAGTAGCTAGGTTAGGATTTATGGATTGATGTTGACTAAGACATTTGACATACTTCAAGTATAGAGGTAAACTTAATGAGCTTGGTTCCTCACAATTGTCAAGATATGGTTATTAGACTAGGATGATGACCCCAATTTCTATGCCTAGCCAAGAGTTCCTTTTATTATTCATATTTGAAACCCAAAAAATACCAATTGTTAGTTCTTGTTATAGCTAGTTTAGTTGGTTACTTAGCTTTAAAATAGAAGTAGTTTATATGCTTTCTTGCTAGATTGAAATTGCTTACACTTTGCCTTAGTTACTTGATTTAATTTCTTACATTTTAAGATTCCTTGCATGTTAAGTTTAGTAGTTTAAATTCTTGCTCATGACTCCCAACCCCTGGAATTCTAACCAATATTGATGCACATGTTTGTCCATTTCTTGTGAGACGACCCGAGGTTTGAATACTTCGGTTACTTTTATTGGGGTTGAACTTTGTGACAACCAATCTTTAAAATTTGATTGAGGATTATTTTTCGGTTGAGAGCTATACTTGCAACGTGAATATTTTGTGAAATTCTTTACCGACGATAGTCCTACTATCAAATACACAGACAAGAGACAAAGAAAAGTGGGAGTTTCTATGTCAGAGTATAGAGATCTCCGAGTGAGACACCAAAAAGAAGAAAAGAGACCAGAATTAATTTTTCTTTCGAAAATTAAATAAATAAATAAAATAAAAATGGAAAACTAATTTGAAAATAAAGAAAATAATAAGTTAAAAATTTGAAAGAATAATAAAAGGAAAGATTAAGAAAGATATGAACAACCAATTAACTAACAAGATTTAAAATTAAAGAGAAAATTTTCGAAAAGTGGAAAGAAAAAGTCAAATAAAGATTTGGAAATTCAATTTTAAAAGAAAGTAAAGATATAAAATTAAAAAAGTTTTTAAATTTAAAAAGAAGATAAGATAAGTAAGTTTTAAAATTTAAGAAGAGAGATAAGATAAAATTTTTAAAAATATTAAGAAAGATATGAAGAAGTAAAAAATTAAAGGTTTGAAAAAGATTTGAAAGATAAGATAAGATTTTATTTTAAAAATTTAAAGTTGGAAAGAGAAAGTCAAACAAAGAAAGATAAGATTTGAAAGATCTGATTTTAAAATTTGAAGATTGAATTTTGAAAATTTTAAATTTTGAAATTTGAAAAAAGAATTTTGAATTTGAATTAAGGTAAGATAAGATCTTAAAATTTGAATTTAAAATTTGAATTTAAAACAAGATAAGATAAAATTTTGAATGTAAAGAGAAAGATAAGACAAAGATTTGAAATGATAACAAGAAAGTTTAAAATTTGAATTTTTGAATTTTTGAAATTTGAAAAATTAAAAAGACAAACATTAAAAGACACCAAACTTAAAATTTTTTTGAAATCTAAGGACAAGATTTTCGAAATTTTTGGCGGACAAACACAAAAAGACATCAAACTTAAAAATTTTAAGATCAAACAAAGAAAAATAGCAAGAGCAATTTGAATACCAAGAAGAACACCAAGAAAAATTTTCGAAAAATTAAAGAATAGAAAAACCAAGAAAAACCAAAAACACACCAAACTTTAAATTTTTAAGATCAAAGACTCAAAATTTTTGAAAATTAGTAGAAAAACACAAAGTGACACTAAACTTAAATTTTTTGAAATCAAACAAGGAAAATAACCAAGAATAATTCGAATATCAAAAAGGGAAACAGGAAAAAATTTGAAAATTTAAAGAAAAAGAAAAAAACAGACGGGACACCAAACTAAAAAACTGACACAAGACTCAAGCAAAAGACAAAGATTACTAAAGAAAAGAAAATGTTTTGAAAATTTTTTGAAAAAGAAAACAAGAAAAACAAGTAAAAGAGCAATGAAACCTTAAAGAATGCCTCATCTAAGCAACAAGATAGTTCGATAGTTTGTAAATCCCAGAACAATCCCCGGCAACGGCACCAAAAACTTGATGCACAAAATTGACTCCGCAATATTCGCACAGATAGACCGGCAAGTGCACCGGATCATCCAAGTAATACCTCAGGTGATTGAGGGTCGATCCTACAGAGATTGTCGGATTGAGCAAGCAATGGCTATCTTGTAGATCTTAGTCAGGCAGATAGAAAATATTGTTGTTGTAGAAAAATGCATAAAAACGGAATAAACAAAGTATTACTGGATAGGTGTGAAATCAGTGATGAGGGAACGGTTGAGGCTTCGGAGATGCTTCTTCTTTTTGGATCAACTTTTCTCACTGTCTACTTCAACTTCTGATAATTCATTCCCTGGCAGGCTGTAAGTGATTAACGACAGGTCAGTGGTCATTAGTCTCCTCTGCTTCAGATCAAACGCGACGTCAATGGTCATCCAATCTGAACGGGGGTGAAGCTCCTGCAGTCCATTCCCATGGTGATCCTACTCAAAGTGCCACCGGCAATGTTGGATCTTCTGGATCAGAGAACGCTGCATCTTAATTCAAGCCTCTACCACAAAGGCCCTAATCGTCCCATACCTCGGCTGAACTGATGTCTCCAAGTCCCCAATGAAGTCGTGGATTAGCCGTCTAAGAGATATATAATCAAGCTTGTGGTTCAATACTATCCCGTCAAGGACTCGCACAAACCCATGTAGAATAGGGATGACGGTCAAGTTACACTCCTAATTCATTAGGAAGAAGAACGAAGATACATCTTAGGATGGAATCAAGCACAAATTGAAATAGAAGAGTGATATTATTAATTCATAAGAATCAATAGAGCTCCTAACCTTAACCTAGGAGGTTAGTGACTCATAGCTTACAGAAAGTAACAATGTATTTGAATGGGGGAGGAAGAAGATCCTAACAAGGGTGATCTTCTCCTTTATATACTAATATAATAGTTAGGGTTTACAGAAATAAGATAAACTAGTATTGTAGTGCAAAAATCCTCTTTCCAGGCCCACTTGGTGAGTATTTGGGCTGAACTTGGGATGTCTCCACGACTTGGTACTCCCTCTGGGGCATTGGACACCAGCTTTGGGCTCCTTTTTGGGCGTTGGGCACCAGCTGCTCCCTTTTGGGCGTCCAACACCAGGAATGAGGTTGGTAGCTGGCGTTGAATGCCAGTTTTGGGCCTTCATTTCCAGAGCAAAGTATAGATAATTATATATTGCTAGAAAGCTCTGGATGTTAGCCTTCCAAGGCCGTTGAGATCGTGCCATTTGAACTTTTTTAGCTCCATAAATGCTCCTTCGAGTGCATGGAGGTCAGAATCCAACAGTATCTGCAGTCCTTTCTCTATCTCTGAATCAGACTTTTCCAAAGCTCCTCAATTTCAGCCAAAATTTACCTGAAATCATCATAAAACACAAAAACTTAAAGTAAAATCCAAAAATGTGAATTTTGCACTAAAACCTATGAAAACATATTGAAACTTAAACAAAACATAACAAAAACTATATGAAAATAATGCAAAAAGCGTATAAAATATCCACTCATCAAATGCCCCGACCTGGTGTTTAGCGCCAGTTGCTCCGTAACTCGTGCAAGGACCTCACGCTAGTGGTGCTAAACACTGAGCATGGCGTTTAGCGCCAGGAAGACAACAACGCCACAAATCTTCTCTGCCTCAGTGATGCTAAATGCCGAGCCTGGTGTTTAGCGCCAGTAGCACAAATCCGAATTCCAAAGAAGGGTTTTGAAGCTGAATCTTTTGTTAATAATTAATTTCTTTTATTTTATTTTCATTTAAAGTTAAAACAAAACACAATATTTTGGGCTTTGTGTAGATTATTTTACTTTAGTTTCAAATCAATTAGGCTAGATATAAAAGGGAAAAAGATTCAGCCCTTCGGGCTCTTCTCCTTCTCTCCTCTTTTCCTCATTCTGCACTTCACACACTTTTAGGAACCCTAGTTTTCTCTGAGCCATGAGCAACTAAACCTCCTCTGTTAAGGTTAGGAGCTTTGTTTATTCTATGAATTAATATTATTATCAATATAATTTCAATCAATGTACTAATTTAGGATTACTTCCTTTCTTTATCTTATGAATTTAAGTACATTGGAAGATAGCTCTTTTTCTACGTGAATTCTTGTTGATTCTTGAAAAAGTTAACTCACCGGAATAATATCTTGAAGGTAACTCCTCCTAAATCTTTAATTGCCTAAACTTAATGTGATACGTATCATATAATCATCTTATATTTGGATAATTAGGGTTTATGGGGCTAATAAACTAGAATTGGACCTAAACCTCTAACCTACATTAAGTGACCAAAGAATTGGTGGTTAATTAGATTAGAAGATATTAAATCACTAAGTAATTAGAAATTAATCAATTAAAGTTTGTCATGACTTAAATCTTGCATGATTAAGGTAGTTGGTAAGAGTGGTTAATTCGGAAAAATAAACAACTCTAAAACATTAACTGTTTCTCATATACTTTTCACACCGAAGCTATTATTTGCGTTCTTAATTCCTGAATTATTGTTTAAGGTTTTTGAACACAAAACACCTCTTTTTGCTTGTTTGACTAAGTGAATCACTCAATCATTGTTGCTTGGGCCATCAATCCTCGTAGGATTTGACTCTCACTTACCTAAGGTATTACTTGGTACGACCGGTGCACTTGCCGGTTAGTTTGTGGTTTGAAAATCCGCATCAAGTTTTTGGCGTCATTGCGGGGATTGACTATGATTAATAACTAACCGTTGTTTGATCCCTTAGATTAGACGTTTTACTTTAATTTCGTTTAATTTTTCTTTTTATTTTTTTTGAAAATTTTGAATTAATTTGTTTAAAATTCTTCCCTTTAATTTTGAAATTAAATTTGGTGTCCCCTTAGTTTCTTTGTTTTATTTTTCCTATTTATTTTTTTCTTTCATTATTTTTGAAATTTTCATCATATTTTTCCTTAATAATTTTTGAAACTCTAGTACTATTTTATTTAGTTTATTTTATTTTACTTCTTGTACTTAGGTTACCTCACTGGAAATTCTCTTCACTCTGACATTGAGATTCCCACTTTTGCTTGCTTTCTATTTGTTTATGAGCAGGAATAGGAACAAAAAATCTCTTCTAGAATTTGATCCTAAGATTGAGAGGACTTTGAGAAGGCAGTTACAGCAGGCTAGAGCTTACAAAGCTGCTGAGAATCTCAAGAACAATTTTGAAAAAGAAGGTAAATGATCTACTATGGATCCAAACAACAATAACAATGTTGTTAATCCTCATGGTCTCAATGCTCCTAATATGCATGAGCAACCTACAAGGACATTGGGCTCATACACTACTCTTAGCCCTAAATTCTATGGCAATAGCATCATTGTACCTCCTGTGGCTGCCAACAACTTTGAGCTGAAGCCTCAACTCATCTCTCTAGTGCAACAGAATTGTCAGTTTCATGAACTCCCGCAGGAAGACCCAAACTTGTTTATCTCTAATTTCCTGCAGATTTGTGACACTGTGAAGACCAATAGAGTTCATCCAGATGGCTATAAATTACTTCTCTTTCTGTTTGTTGTGTAGGACAGAACCAAGCAGTGGCTAGATGCACAACCCAAGGAGAGCTTGGATACTTGGGATAAGTTCGTTAATAGATTCTTAACCAAGTTCTTTCCACCTCAGAAACTGACTAAGCTGAGGACTGATGATCAGACTTTCAGGTAGAGAGAGGGTGAATCCTTTTATGAAGCCTTGGAGAGATACAAGATGATGCTCAGAAAGTGTCCTCCTGACATGTTTTCAGACTGGATTCAGTTACAGATATTCTATAATGGAGTCACTGAAGCTGCCAAAATGTCTCTGGATAATTCTACAGGTGGGTCTCTTCACAAGATAAAGATTATTGAGGAAGCTTTTGATATGATTGAGATGGTTGCTAACAACCAGTACCTATAATCTTTTGAGAGGACCTCTGTGAGAAAAGGAGTCATGGAATTAGATGCTTTGGATGCCATTCTTGCTCAGAACAAGGCCATGTCTCAATAGATTAATGCTATTACTCAACACTTGAGTGGGATGCAAGTCTCAGCCATCAATACTTAATATACATCCTTTGACATCAGTGGTGGCTTCCCTCAAGGTGAGAGTTATAATAATGGCTAATTTCCCCCTGAATAGGTTAATTACATGAGAAATTTTTCTAAACCCCCAATAATGATCCTTTTTCTAAGATCTATAATCTGGGATGGAGGAATCACCCTAATTTTGGTTGGAAAAATCAATTACAGAGGCAACAGAATTTTTGGCAACAATTCTCAGAGAAATTTCAATCAGAACAACTTCAACAACCACCAATTTCTGCCCTCTCAACCACAACAAGCACATTTTAAGCCTCAGAAATTTGACTTAGAATCTATTGTTATAGAAATCTCTAAGAGTACTCATAGTTTTATGCAGGAAACCAGAGCTTCACTCAGAAACTTGGAGATTCAAGTGGGTCAGTTGAGCAAGCAAGCACTTGAGAGGCCTCCTAATACTCTTCCTAGTGATACAGTGGCTAATCCAAGGGAAGAATGCAAGGCCATTCATTTGACAAGTGGTAAGGTAGCAGGTTCAAAAGCAAAGGTTAATGAGGAGGTTGAAAAAAAGCTCAGGAGGAGGATAAGAGCAAGGAAGAGAACACCCCTCCAAGACACCCAGATAACCCTTTTCTGGTTGATCTTGAGAAATATCCGGCGTTGCATAAAGCACCCGAGTACAAGCCCAATATACCATATCCTTAGAGGTTTCAGAAAGCCTCCAAAGACAAGCAATTTCCCAGATTTTTAAAGGCTTCAGGAAGCTTCAGATTAACATTCCTTTTGTAGAGGCCCTTGAAAAAATGTCTCTTTATGCCAAGTTCATGAAAGAGTTATTAAGATTCCTTTTCCAAATTCTGAGGGGTGTGTGAGAGTTGATCTTATTCAGCCATTAATTCATGAGGTTCTTGAAGCTGAAGAGCCTGTTCCTTTATGCAAGTTCATGAAAGAGTTATTAAGATTCCTTTTCCAAATTCTGAGGGGTGTGTGAGAGTTGATCTTATTCAGCCATTAATTCATGAGGTTCTTGAAGCTGAAGAGCTTGATGAGGTTTTAGAACCCCCTTTAGAAGATGATTTACTTGAGATTGATGACTCACTACCTCTAAAGGGGAAGGGCCTCCGAAGCTTAAGTTGAAACCCTTGCCTCCCTCTTTGAAGTATGCATTCCTAGGCGAGCATGATTCTTATCCAGTGATCATTAGCTCCTCTTTGAGGCATGAAGAAGAGGAAGCACTACTTGAAGTGCTCAAGAGGCATAAAACGACTCTTAGATGGACCATTAGTGATTTAAAAAAGATTAGTCTAGCTAAGTGTATGCACAAGATCTTGCTTCAGGATGATACTAAACCGATGCTGCAACCATAAAGGCAACTAAATCCAACCATAAAAGAGGTGATCCAAAAAAAAGTAATAAAGCTTTGGGAAGCCAGGATAATTTACCCAATTTTGGATAGTCCGTGGGTGAGTCCTGTGCAAGCGGTTCCCAAGAAAGGAGGGATGACAGTGATCAAGAATAAGAAGAATGAGCTTATTCCCACAAGGACTGTCACAGGGTGGCGTATGTGTGTTGATTTCAGAAGGCGCAATAATGCAATAAGAAAGGATCACTTTCCTTTGCCTTTCATTGATCAGATGCTTGAAAGGTTACCGGTCATGCTTTTTACTATTTTCTAGATCGATATTCTGGCTATAATCAGATTCCCCTTCGCGGTATTTACTTACCAGAGGATGACATTTAGACTGTGTAATGCCCTAGCAACTTTTCAGAAGTATATGCTTTTCATATTTTTTGACATGGTTGAAAAGTTCATTGAGGTATTTTTGGATGATTTTTCTGTATTTGGTAATTCTTTTGATTCTTGCCTGTGAGACCTTTCCTTGGTCTTGAAATGGTACCAAGAAACAAAACTTGTTTTGAATTGCAAAAAAATGTCATTTTATGGTAACTGAAGGTATTATTCTTGGACACTAGATTTCAAGTAAAGAAATTGAAGTTGATAAAGCTAAGATGGAGGTAACTGGAAAATTACCACCACCCACTAATGCAAAGGCAATCTAGAGTTTCTTGGGACATGTAGGATTTTATAGAAGATTTATAAAGAATTTTTCTAAAACTACTAAACCTTTGAGCAACCTCTTGGTTGCGGACATTCCTTTTAATTTTGACAATGATTGTTTGCATGACTTTGAAACTCCGAAAGCTAGACTTGTCTTTGCTCCTGCTCATACCCTGGCTCGAACTGTCCAATCCGGGATGTTTAGACGACAAGTCAACCGACCTCTTCAGGTCAGAATTATCCGACCTCTTCTCAAATAGCTCGGCCAAATTGCCAGGAAAATCCCAAATAGAGCCCAAACAGAGGAACACGACCCAAATCCAAAGGCAGTCCAAGCCTACAGAGATAAGGGCAGTTTCCTTGAAGATAAGATGACCTCACTCAAGGATAAAATAAGATAAGATAACTATCTTATCTCCAGAAAGGTCACTCTTCATCATTATAAATACACTGAAACACCCAAGTATAACTCATACTCTGATTCTACTAAAAACCTGCTTAATACCCTTGCTAACTTAAGCATCGGAGTCCCTTGTAGGTTCCACCACCCTCTGGTGACAAAGGATCAGCAGCATCGCCAGCTCAACAAGTCAGCTCATCGGAGTCCCTTGTGACCGGACACGTCATCTCTGATTAGCAAAGAAGATCTCGTTCGAGATCGACCCACAGTTTCAGGTAACCTTCGGAACATTGGCGCCGTTGCTGGGGACCTGGAAGTCATCCCATCATCATGGTGGACAACCTTGACAACGACCACAACTCTGATTTGGAGAACAGAATATCGCATAAGAATGCGGAGGTCACAATAGACGACACTTCTCAACCTAACAAAGACAAGAATTCACCAAACACGGGAACCATGGAGGCACTTCAGGACCGCTTAAAACAACTCAAAAAATAGGTCGAGTATCAACGGAAAGCTGAGAGAGACCTATGAAGGGAAGCTAGGCGACGTCGTGAACTAGAGGACAAGCTCTTAAAGATCGAAGCCGATCTCAAAGCTAAAAATACCAGATCCAGCCACGAAGATAGCTCCCACAAAGACCAAGACCCGTTCACCAAGGAGATTATGAAGGCCAAAATCCCAAAAGACTTCAAACCTCCTGACATGACTCTATACGATGGCACGATAGACCCCAGCCATCATCTTAGCAATTTCTGAAGCAGGATGTATCTCACTGGCGCCTCAGACGCAACTCGGTGTAAAGCCTTCCCCACTACTCTGACAAAGACGGCAATTAAGTGGTTCGAAAACCTACCCCACAGGTCCATCTCAAGCTTTGACGACCTGGCTAAAAAATTCCTAGCCAGATTCTCCATCCAGAAGGATAAAACTAAACATGCCCCAAGTCTACTAGGGATCAAGCAAGGAGATCGGGAAAGCCTTCGCAATTACATGGAAAAATTCAACAAGGCATGTTTGGATATACAAAATTTACCAACAGAAGCAGCCATTATGGGCCTCATCAATGGCTTACGTGAGGGACCCTTTAGTCAATCCATATCAAAAAAACATCACGCATCTCTAAATGAAGTCCAAGAACGAGCAGAAAAGTACATCAACATGGAGGAAAACTCCCAATTAGGAGAGACCTCAAAATCTAGATTCACCTATAAACATAAAGAGACTAAGAAAAAAGAAGATCAGCAGGGGGAGAAGATAAAAAAATACCACAATTACACCGTTCTTCGGGTGTCTCTTGTGGATATCTATAGAGAAGTATGCCACACTGAAAAGATACCCCCACCCCGTCCACTCAAAATCAAGAAAGGAGGAGGAAATCGGACAGAATACTGTGAATACCATCGAATCTATGGACATCTCACCAACGAGTGCTTTGATTTAAAGAACATTATAGAAAAATTGGTAAGAGAGGGGAGGCTAGATCGATACCTAGCCAACAAAGCAGATGAGCCATGAAAAAGAAGAAGGGACGAAGAGGTCGGACAAACTGAACGACCACCTCGTACCCCGGAAAGGCATGTCCACATGATACATGGAGGATTTGCAGGAGGAGGGGTCTCCAAATCATCTCGCAAAAGACATCTAAAAGAGATATATCATGTCGAAGGAGGAGAAGGAGCACCCGAACTCCCCACTATCACATTCACTAAAGAGGACGCAGCTGGCATCATCTCAGGGCTTGACGACCCCATGGTCATCACTATCATAGTGGCCAATGCTAATCTCCACCATACGTTGGTGGACCAGGGAAGCTCGGTGGACATTTTATTCAAAACGGCCTTCGACAAGCTCGACCTAGATGAAAAAGAGCTCAAAGTATATCCAAACATCCTATTCGGGCTGGGAGACACTCCAATCCAACCACTTGGATACAACTCCTTACACACCACCTTTGGAAAAGGAAATCGGTCAAGGACACTCAGCATAGACTACATAGTGCTCGATGTAGGTACATCCTACAATGCCTTGATAGGTCGGACCACGCTAAATCAGCTCGGTGCGGTAGTCTCAACTCCACATCTGTGCATGAAGTTCCCGACCATAGAAGGAATTGCAACAATAAGAGCAGACCAGAAGACAGTGCACCGCTGCTATAACGAAAGTCTGAACCTCAGAGGCAAAGGAGAAGAAATTCACACCATTGATCTCGGGAGAGTTCGAGGACGGGAAGAACTTTGTCCACAACCTGAAGGCGAAACAGAAAAAGTTCAAATCGGAGATACTCCAGATAAAACAACCAATATTGGCACAATCTTAAAAGGGGACGAAAAGGAGTCCCTGATACAGTTCTTGCGAAACAATGTCGATCTCTTTGCATGGAAGGCCGCAGACATGCCGAGCATAGACCCTGAGCTAATGTGCCACAAGCTGGCAGTTTACCCTAGGTCTCGGCCAGTACAGTAGAGACGTAGAAAGCTCAGACCAGAATGATCCCAAGCTGCGGAAGAGCAGGTACAAGCCCTACTGGAGGCAGGATTCATAAGGAAAGTCAAATACCCACTATGGCTAGCTAATGACGTCTTGGTGAAAAAATCGAATGGAAAATGGCGGATATGTACCGACTCACAACAAATCCTGCCCAAAAGATCCTTACCCACTCTTAAGTATTGACGCCCTGGTGGATGCCTCCTCCGGATACAAATACCTCTCATTTATGGATGCCTACTCGGGATACAATCAAATCCCAATGTACCCTCCTGACCAAGAAAAAACCTCATTCTTAACTCCGAAAGCAAACTACTGCTATATAGTCATGCCATTCAGACTCAAAAACGCAGGAGCGACTTATCAAAGATTAATGATTAACGTCTTCGTAGACCACATCAGAAAAGTCATGGAAGTTTATGTGGACGACATGTTAATAAAGACACAAAGAGAAAAGTCGTTATTGTCCGACCTCACTCAAGTGTTCGACACTATAAGAAGGCATGGCATGCGACTCAACCCAGCAAAATGCACCTTCACAGTAGAAGCCGGTAAATTCTTGGGTTTTATGCTCACACAAAGAGGAATCGAGGCAAATCCGGATAAATGCCGGGCTATACTCGACATGAAGAGTCTGACCTGTGTCAAAGAGGTACAACAACTCAATGGAAGATTGGCAGCCTTGTCCAGATTCCTAGCCAGATCGGCAATAAGATCTCTACCCTTCTACGCTATTCTACGGAAGGAAAAGAGGTTCGAATGTACAACGGAGTGTGAGCAGGCATTCCAGGACTTCAAAAGGTTCTTGGGACAACCACCTATTCTAACTCGACCACAGGAAGGAGAACCACTTGTACTATACCTTGCAGTAGGAAACCGGGCAGTAGCCTCAGCACTGGTCCGAGAAGACAACAACGGACAACAACCCATATACTTCATTAGCAAAGCACTACAGGGGTCCGAACTAAATTACCAAAAAATAGAGAAGTTTGCCTATGCTCTCATACTAACATCTCGACGACTTCGCCCGTATTTCCGAGCCCACATCATCAGGGTTCGGACCAATCAGCCCATAAAAGGCATCTTACAAAAAACAGACTTGGCAGGAAGAATCTTGCAATGGGCAGTCGAGTTGTCCGAATTCGACCTTCAATATGAAACTCAGACAGCCATTAAATCATATTATCTGGCTGACATCCTTGCCGAGTTTATGGACACCCTGAAAATCCCTACAGAATGAAGTCTATACGTAGACGGTTCTTCAAACAAAATGGAAAGTGGCGCAGGCGTGATACTAGAAAGCAATCAGGGAACCCAAATTGAACCTTCCCTCAAATTCGAGTTCCCCGCTTCAAACAATCAAGCCGAATATGAAGCACTACTAGCTGGTTTGAAGCTGGCTAAGGAGGTTGGAGCTCAAAAGCTTACCATCTTCAGTGACTCACAAGTAGTCACCTCACAAATAGCAGGGAGCTACCAAGCCAAGGATCCCACCATGAAAAAGTACTTGGACAAAACCAGGGAACAGCTCGGATAACTCAGGGAGTATGAGGTCCGTCACATACCTCAGGAACAGAATGCTCGAGCTTATGCACTCTCAAAACTAGCTAGCACCAAACCAGGGGGCAACAATAGAAGCCTCATACAGGAAATGCTACAGAACCCATTAATCTCGGAAGAAAAGGTCTTAGCCATAACAAGTTTGGATCAAGGATGGATGACTCCTACAATCAACTACCTCAAAACAGAAACACTCCCTACAGATAAGAAGGAGGCAAAAAGGTTAAAACGGGAGGCACAATACTACACCATCATAAACAACACTCTATATAAGAGAAGGATCTCAACATCACTGTTACAATACGTGCCGACTTCCAACACAAAGGAAGCTTTAAAATCCGAGGTGGTTGCCACAGATGCCACTATGTACTTCTTCTAAAACTTCCTTTGTGTTGGAAGTTGGCACGCATTTTAACAGTGATGTTGAGATCCTTCTCTTATATAGAGTGTTGTTTATGATGGTGTAGTATTTTGCCTCCCGTTTTAACCTCTTTGCCTCCTTCTTATCTGTAGGGAGTGTTTCTATTTTGAGGTAGTTGATTATGGGAGTCATCCATCCTTGATCCAAACTTGTTATGGCTAAGACCTTTTCTTCCGAGATTGACGGGTTCTGTAGCATTTCCTATATGAGGCTTCTATTATTGCCCCCTGGTTTGGTGCTAGCTAATTTTGAGAGTGCGTCAGCTCAGGTATTTTGTTCTCGAGGTATATGTCGGATCTCGTATTCCTTGAATTGTCTGAGTTGTTTCCGGGTTTTGTCCAGGTACTTTTTTATGGCAGGGTCTTTAGCTTGGTAGGTCCCTACTATTTGCGAGGTGACGACTTGTGAATCACTGAAGATGACAAGTTTTTGGGCTTCGACCTCTTTAGCCAGCTTCAAACTAGCCAATAACGCCTCCACACCCAGTTTTATTTGAAGAGCCATCCACGTAAAGATTCCAATATGTAAGGATTTCTGGGGTGTCAGTATACTCTGCGATGAAATCAGCCAGATATTGGGATTTGATGGCTGTCTGAGCTTCATATTGAAGGTCGAATTCAGACAACTCGACCGTCCATTATAGGATTCTTCCTGCTAAATATGTTTTCTATAGAATGCTTTTCATGGGTTGGTTGGTTCGAACCTTGATGGTGTGAGCTTGAAAATATGGGCGAAGTCGTCGAGAAGTTAGTATGAGAGCAAAGGCGAACTTCTCTATTTTTTGATAGTTCAGCTCAGATCCCTGTAGTGCTTTGCTGATGAAATATACGGGTTGTTGTCCACTTTAATCCTCTCTGACTAGTGCTGAAGCTACTGCCCGACTTCCTATTGCAAGATATAGTATGAGTGCTTCTCCTTTCCGTGGTTAGGAGAGAATGGGTGGTTATCCCATGAATTTTTTAAACTCCTGGAAGGCTTGTTCGCACTCAGGTGTCTACTCAAACTTCTTTCCCTTCCTTAGAGTGGCGTAGAAGGGGAGAGATCTTATGGCAGATTCGGCTAGAAATCTGGATAAGGCTGCTAGTCGCCCGTTGAGTTGTTGCACCTCTTTGACATAGTTCGGGCTTTTCATGTCGAGTATGGCCTGGCATTTGTCCGGGTTTGCTTCTATTCCTCTTTGTGTGAGCATGAATCCCAGGAATTTGTCGGCTTCTACTGCGAAGGTGCATTTTGCAGGATTAAGTCTCATACCATACTTTCGTATGGTATTGGACACTTGGGCGAGGTCAGATAGTAATAACTCCTCGCTTTGTGTTTTTAATAACATGTCGTCCACATATACCTCCATAAGTTTCCCGATATGGTTTGCGAAGACCTTGTTCATTAGTCTTTGATACGTGGCTCCTGCATTTTTGAGTCCGAATGGCATGACGATGTAGCAGTAGTTTGCTTTTAGGGTTAAGAATGAGGTTTTTTCTTGATCGGGTGGATACATCGGGATTTGATTTGTCGGCTTCTACTGCGAAGATGCATTTTGCAGGATTAAGTCTCATACCATACTTTCGTATGGTATTGGACACTTGGGCGAGGTCAGATAGTAATGACTCCTCGCTTTGTGTTTTTACTAACATGTCGTCCACATATACCTCCATAAGTTTCCCGATATGGTTTGCGAAGACCTTGTTCATTAGTCTTTGATACGTGGCTCCTGCATTTTTGAGTCCGAATGGCATGACGATGTAGCAGTAGTTTGCTTTTAGGGTTAAGAATGAGGTTTTTTCTTGATCGGGTGGATACATCGGGATTTGATTGTATCCCGAATAAGCGTCCATAAACGAGAGGTATTTGTATCCGGAGGAGTCATCCACTAGGGCATCGATACTTGGGAGTGGATAGGGATCTTTTGGGCAAGCTTTGTTGAGATCGGTATAGTCGGTGCACATCCGCCACTTCCCATTTAATTTCTTTACCAGGACAACGTTGGCTAGCCATAGTGGGTATTTGACTTCTCTTATAAATCCTTCCTCTAGTAGAGCTTGTACCTGTTCTTCCACAGCTTGGGATCTTTCTGGTCTGAGCTTTCTATGCCTCTGTTGTACTGGCTGAGATCCTGGATATACTGCCAGTTTGTGGCACATTAGTTTGGGGTTTATGCCCAGCATGTCTGTGGCCTTCCATGCGAAGAGGTCGACGTTATCTTTTAAGAACTGTATCAGGGGCTCCTTTACATCTCTTTTTAGGATTGCGCCAATATTGGTTGTTTTATCTGGGACATCTCCTATCTGGACTTTTTCTATCTCGCCCTCAGGTTGTGGACGTAGTTCTTCCTGACCTCGAATTCTCCCGAGTTCGATGGTGTGGATTTCTTCCCTTTTGCCTCTGAGGTTCAGACTTTCAATGTAACAGCGTCGCGCTATCTTCTGATCTCCTTTTATCGTAGCAATCCCTTCTGGAGTTGGGAATTTCATGCATAGATGCGGAGTGAAAACTACTGCTGCGAGCTGATTTAATGTTGCCCGACCTATCAGGGCGTTATAGGCTGAACTTATGTTGACTACAATGTAGTCTATATTGAGTGTCCTTTACCGGCTTCATTTTCCAAAGGTTTTGTGTA
Organism: Arachis ipaensis; assembly: GCF_000816755.2. NCBI lineage: Eukaryota > Viridiplantae > Streptophyta > Magnoliopsida > Fabales > Fabaceae > Arachis > Arachis ipaensis. The sequence continues at coordinate 69,892,353 of NC_029789.2, read as the reverse complement.
GTGAGATGTATCCAAGTGGTTGGATTGGAGTGTCTTCTAATCCGAATAAGTTGTTAGGGTATGCTTTGATCTCTTTTTCCTCTAGGCCGAGTTTGTCAAAGGCAGTTTTAAACAATATATCAGCCGAGCTTCCTTGGTCCACTAGTGTGCGGTGGAGGTTAGCGTTGGCCAATATGATAGTGATGACCATGGGATCGTCATGTCCCAAGATGATGCCAGCCACATCCTCTTTAGTGAAAGTAATAGTAGGGAGGTCAGGTGTTTCTTCTCCTCCATCGACGTGATATACTTCTTTAAGGTGTCTTTTGCGAGATGTCTTTCTGGGGTACGAAGTGGGCGTTCAGTTCGTCCGACTTCTTAGTCTCTTCCTCTTTTTCTGGCTTCATCTGTTTTGCTGGCTAAGTACCGATCTAGTCTCCCCTCTTTTACCAATTTTTCTATGACATTCTTCAGATCGAAGCACTCGTTGGTGGCATGTCCATATATTCGATGGTAATCACAATATTTTGTTCGATTTTCACCTCCTTTCTTGCTTTTAATTGCTCAAGGTGTCGGGATCTTTTTAGTGTGGCATACTTCTCGGTAAACTTCCACAAGAGATATCCGAAGGGGGGTGTAATTGTGGTATTTCTTAATCTTCTCTTCGTGTTGGTCTTTTTTTTTTCTTGGACTCTTTCTCCTTATCTCGGGAGGAGTAGGAAAAACAGGATTTTGATGTTTCTCCTAATCGAGAGTTTTCCTCCATGTTGATGTACTTCTCTGCTCATTCTTGCACTTCATTTAGAGATGTGGGATGTTTCTTTGATATGGAGTGACTAAAAGGTCCCTCTCATAGGCCATTGATGAAACCCATAATGCCTGCTTCTGTTGGTAGACTTTGTATGTCCAGACATGCTTTGTTGAATCTTTCCATATAATTGCGAAGACTTTCCCGATCTCCTTGCTTGATCCCTAATAAGCTTAGGGCGTGTTTGGTTTTATCCTTCAGGATGGAGAACCTGGCAAGAAATTTCTTGGCTAGGTCATCAAAATTTGTGATGAATCTTGGAGGCAGAGAGTCGAACCACTTAATTGCCGCTTTTGATAGGGTTCTTGGGAAGGCTTTGCATCGAATAGCGTCCGATGTGTCGGTGAGGTACATCCTGCTTCTGAAATTACTGAGATGATAGATTGGATCTGATGTGCCTTCGTACGGGGTCATGTCGGGAGCTTTGAAGTCCTTTGGGACTTTGGCTTTCATGATCTCTTTAGTGAATGTGTCTTGATCTTTGTGGGGCTTATCTTCGTGACTGGATCGGGTAGTCTTGGTTTTGAGATCGGCTTCAAGTTTTTGGAGCTTGTCCTCTAATTCTCGGCGTTGCTAGGTTTTCCTTCAAAGGTCCCTCTCGGCTTCCCGTTAATGCTCGGCCTCTTTTTTAAGCTGTTTGAGGTGATCTTGTTGAGCTTGAAGTGCATCCATGATTTCTGAACTTAGCAAGTTCTTGCTTTTGTTTGGTTGAGAACTATCTTTTTGTTTAGTGTCCGCGTTTTTGTGCGGCGTCTTGTCTTCTAGATCAGAGTCGTGGTCATTGTCAAGGATGTCCGCCATGATGGTGGGATGACTTCCAGGTTCCCCGGCAATGGCGCCAATGTTCCGAGGGTTACCTGAAACTGTAGGTCGATCTCGGACAATATCTTCTGTGCGGGTCGGTGCTGATGTGTCCGACTTGTGGGTAGTGGACGGAACCGCCGTGTCCGACTTTGTTGGACTTGTTGGTGATACTAATTGATAAACCACTATTTTATGGTTTATAATGTGTTTAATTGCGTGGTTTTATCATGATCTTTACCCAGTTATTCATATGATTAGCATGCATTTATATTTCCTTCCTAAAATTATTACATGATTGAAAACTTGCTTCCTAGAGACTTTTAATTATGTATTTTAATTCTCCTTTATTCCATTCGATTCTGTGATCTGTGTGTTAAGTGTTTCAGGCTTTACAGGGCATGAATGAGTTGGAGATTGGAAAGGAAACTTGCAAAAAATGGAAGGAACACAAGAAATTAAGGAGATTACCAGTGAGAAGTGACGCGGCCGCATGGCTCACGCAACCGCGCAGAAGAGAGGAAATTGCAGTGACGCAGTCGCATGGCTCACGCGACCGCGCGGATTGGAATAGCACAAGTGATGCGGAGGCGTGGACAACGCGCCCGCGTGGCAAAGCAAAACGCCGCATGACGCGTCCGCATGAATGACGCAATCGCGTGACATGCGCGATCTGCATAATCTGCAGAATTCGCTAGGGGCGATTTTGGGCCCTGTTTTGACCCAGTTTTCAGCTCAGAAAAGCAGACTAGAGCCAGAGAATATGCAGAAACCAAAAAACAACATTCATTCTACACAGCTTTTAGTTTTTAGATCTAGTTTTACTCCTCCTCTAGGTTTTCTCTCTACACATTCATAGTTCTTAGGATTTTTATTTCGATTGCTCTTTGATTGGGATATTGAGAAGAGTTATTACCTCATCAAGACTTCGTCATTCTAGTTCGTTTTCTTTACTTGGCTTTACTCTTCCATGTCCTTTAATTTACACAATTTTACTATTGGATTATTTTAGAATTTATTAATACAAGAGTTACTTTTATTTTTAATTGATTTCCTTGAGTTTTATTTATCATGTCTTTCTTTAATTCCCTTTCCTATGTTATGAGTTCTACATTCACAATGAGCGAGTACTTCCCTGACTTGATGGGGAGTTGATTGAAAGGAATCCTTGAGTTGGAATGTTCAAAGGAGAAATTGTAATTGGGTTTATTGTTGGATGGCTCTCTAGTCACTAACGCCAATCCTTCCAAGTAAGCGGATTGGGACTTGTGAGTAGAAACATCATTCTAACTTGTTTGACTTTCCCTTATTTAGTAAGGGATAACTAAACAGAACGACCTTCAATTATCAATTAATCTTGAGAGTACTGCAACAAGAATAGGGCTTCCAACTAATCTACTCCCAGTCAAGGCTTTTAATTAAATTACTTAGTTTCCCCAATTTAGTTTTCTGTTTATTTAACTCAAACTCTTTCTGAAAATATTTGATTAATAAAATAGCACACCTTTCTGCAACTCGTTGGGAGATGACCTGGGATTCATACTCCCATTATTTTAAATTTTAATTTTTGTGACAAGCTTTCTATATTGATAAGCGGATTTCTGGTTGGTTAAGAACTATACTTGCAACGCACAACTTATATCAATTCTTAATTAGCCAATTTCTGCAACGTCAATTTTTGGCGCCGTTGCCGGGGAGTTGCAATAGAGTGCTAAAGTTATTGATTGGATTTTATTTATTTGCATTTTATTTTATCTTGCTACCCTGAGCTGCTTGTTTCTTTCATTAGATGACGCGTTCACTTCCTGATCCAAACTTGCTCGTATTCGATCCTGAGATTGAAAGAACTTTTTCATGAATAAGGCAAGCTCGGCGTCGGTTAGTCCTTTCTGAGGGCGGATCTGAAATGTCACTTGAGAAAGAAACCAGCCCCCGTTCTACTGATTTGGTTGATTTACGTGCAGGTAACATGGCAGCAGCTAGGAGAGTTACTATCCAGGAGGCTGGAGCCCCTGATTTTACAATGCAACCATTTCAAGCGCATCACCCAGCGGTGGCTACAGACTTTGAAATAAAGACCGCACTGCTCAATTTGATGCCCAAGTTTCATGGCTTGCCTGCTCAAGAGCCTATCAAGCACCTGAGAGATTTTCAAGCAGCCTGTTCTACTGTCAGGCGTGATGGTGCAGATTAAACTTCAATTTTGCTGAAAGCTTTCCCGTTTTCTCTTGAGGGGTAGGCAAGAGAGTGGTACTACACTCAACCAGTAACAACTGTATCCAACTGGGATATACTGAGAAGGGAATTCTTGGAAAAATTCTTTCCAGCCGAAGTTACTGATAAACTGAGGAAAGACATTTCCATGATTGTTCAGGATGAATCTGAGACTCTCTATGAATACTGGGAGCGCTTCAATAATCTTCTAGAAGCATGCCCCCACCATATGATTGACAAGATTGTATTACTCGGTTATGTCACACAAGACATGAGGCCCCAAGATAAGACCACATTGGAAAGTGCTAGCAATGGGTCTATGAAAAAGTACAAGACCACTGATGAGGCATGGCAATTGATCAGCAACTTAGCTGAATCTACTCGGAATCACAGGCAGAAACAAGGCCGTTCAAAAGCCGTTGCAGTAGTATCCTCTAGCAGAGAGACTGCTGCTCTAACTCAGAGTATCTGTGAAATGACCAACTTGCTGAAGCAGATGCAATTGAATCAACAACAAGTTCAGCAAGCTCAACCTTCTCCACCACAGCAAAACCAACAGTTAGTCCCACAGAGAGTTTGCAGAATCTGTGCTGATTATAGCCACTATACTGATGAGTGTCCGCAGCTCCAGCAGGAAGACAACACCGTAGCAGCCACTCATAACTTCTATGACCGTCCCAACCAAGGGTACAATTAAGGTGGCAATTACAACCATGGATGGCAGGACAATTCTAACCAGAATTGGAGGGACATCAACAATAGAGGAGGTAGAGACAATCAGGGAAATCAGAGGTGGAATAATAACAACAACAGGCAGCAGAACCAGAACCAGCCTTACAGAGTGCCTCACCTGAGACAGTCCCAAGGACCACAGAATACCCTACAGCAGACCTCTCAAATTACTTATCCTTCCTCATCTTCTAATGATGATTTACTATAATCCATTGATCGGAGACAATAGACCATGGAAAATAACATTAATGCCACTCTAAATGGTCTGAACGCTACTTTGCAAGCTCTTGTCTCACAGATTGGATCAATGAATAACTCCAATAACCAGCCTTTGAGCTCCAGTGGAATTTCCTCTCAACCATTACCCAATCTCAAGGGTGGCATTAATGCCATCACCCTGAGGTCTAGAACCACACTGCAGGAGAGGAATCAAGAGGAGCCAAGCCTACCAGAACACGCCTCAGCTGAAGAGGTAGTGGAAATAGAAGATGCTGAAGAGGAAGAGGACATACAGGACATAGCTGAAAAAGAAGAATTTCAACCACAGAAGGGAGCACCATAGGGCGCAGATACTGCAGAAGACACCACTCCTATCCCCTTTCCACAACTTGCAAGAAAGCCCAGGAAGCAGCTGGAACCTGATCCCAAAATGGTAGAGATATTCAAAAAAGTTGAGGTAAATGTTCCTCTTTTCAATGTTATTCAACAGGTACCTAAATATGCAAAGTTTCTAAAAGATTTATGTATACATAAAGACAAAATTAATGAATTAGAAACTATTCCTTTAGGTAGTTCCATATCTGCTTTAATGGGAGGTTTACCTGAAAAGTGTAGTGACCCAGGTCCTTGTATAGTTAATTGTACTATTGGTGGTGTGATAATTCCTGACTGCATGTGTGATTTAGGAGCATGTGTGAGTATAATTCCTTTGTCTATATATGATATTTTGAGGCTCCCTCCCATAAAAAGGTCGGCAGCTCATTTTGTGTTAGCAGATAAGAGCATTATTACAGCGGTTGGAGTTGTTGAAGATGTATTAGTGGGCATTAAGGGACTCACATTCCCCACTGATTTTTATATTCTGCAGATGCCCCAAAATGACTCAGAGAAGCCATAATCAATCCTACTTGGAAGACCTTTCCTGAAGACATCAAAGTTCAAATTGGATGCTTTTTCAGGAACATACTCTTTTGAAATAGATGGCCGATTAGTAAGTTTCAACCTGAATGGAGTTATGAAGTACCCTCCAGAAGATCATTCTATCTTCCAGTGTGACATCATTGATGAAACTGTAGCTAAAGTTCACCAGGAGGAATTAGAGGAGAAGCACACAGGAAAGGTCCAAGTGTGGGGACATTCTCAGAGGACAATGACAGTGCTTTTCCATTGTTGCCAGCTCCAGACAACCCAAAGCCTGACCATGACCAGAAGATAGAATTAAAACCCCTTCCTCCACACCTCAAATATGCTTTCCTTGAGGACAAGCAACAGTGTCCAGTTATCATTGCAAGGGAACTCACTTCTCAACAAGAAGAGCAGTTACTTAGTGTGCTGAGGAAGCACAAGAAGGCAATTGGGTGGAGTTTGGCAGATATAATAGGCATCAACCCTCAAGTATGTGAGCACAGAATATTTTTAGAAGACGGAGCAAGGCCCGTTCGTCAACCCCAGAGAAGACTGAACCCCACTATCTTAGAGGTTGTCAAAAAGGAAGTGACCAGACTACTGGAGGCAGATATCATCTATCCCATCTCAGACAGTGAATGGGTAAGTCCAGTACAAGTAGTACCAAAGAATTCTGGAGTCACTATAGTGAAGAATGAGCACGGAGAGCTCATAGCAACCAGAGTACAGAACGCTTAGAGGGTCTGTATTGACTACAGACGCCTCAACCAAGCAACCCGTAAGGATCACTATCCTCTTCCATTCATTGATCAAATACTGGATCGCCTGTCAAGTAAATCACATTATTGTTTTCTAGATGGTTACACAGGTTATTTCCAGATTCATATAGCTCCTGAGGATCAGGAAAAGACTACTTTTACATGCCCTTTTGGGACTTATGCTTACAAGAGAATGCCCTTTGTCTTGTGCAATGCACCAGTTACCTTCCTAAAGTGCATGATGAGTCTTTTCTCTGATCTTATTGAGGACTGTATGGAAGTTTTTATGGATGATTTTAGTGTTTATGGCGATTCCTTTAGCCTTTGCTTAGATGGATTATCTAAAGTATTAGATAGATGTGTCAGTACAAACCTTGTATTAAATTTTGAAAAATATCACTTTATGGTTAAACAAGGGATTGTACTAGGACATGTTGTGTCTAATACTAGCATTTCTGTAGATCCAGCAAAGGTGGATGTTATTTCTAGTTTACCTTACCCCTCTTCTGTGAGGGAAGTCCGCTCGTTCCTTGGCCATGCAGGTTTTTACAGGAGATTCATTAAGGACTTCAGTAAGGTAGCACTTCCCTTATCCAGACTACTGCAGAAGGATATTGAGTTCGAGTTCAGTGATGATTGCAAACAAGCGTTTGATAAGCTGAAACCGCTCTGACTCAAGCTTCAATTGTGAGAGGACCAGATTGAAGCCAGCCATTCGAAATAATGTGCGACGCTTCCAACCATGCAGTAGGGGCAGCATTGGCTCAGCGTGAAGGTAATGATCCTTTTGTTATTGCTTATGCGTCTAAAACTCTAGATGCAGCACAGTCCAATTACACTACTACTGAGAAAGAGCTTCTTGCTATTGTTTTTGCTCTGGATAAATTCCGAGCCTATTTACTTGGTACGAAGGTAGTAGTGTACTTAGACCACGCAGCTCTAAAGTATCTATTAGCTAAAAAGGAGTCCAAACCAAGGCTTATACGTTGGATACTGCTATTACAAGAATTTGATTTAGAAATTAAGGATAGGAGTGGTAACCAGAATTTAGTGGCAAACCACTTGGGTCGCCTTGAGCACATTTCAGATGACCCCACTCCTATAGCTGATAATTTCCCATTTGATAACCTGCAAGCAGTATCCGAGGTAGTCCCTTGGTATGCACCTGTAGCTAATTATCTAGTTAGCCGCACTTTTCCTCCAAACTTTTCTAAGCATCAAAGAGACAAGCTGAAAAGCGAGTCTAAATATTATATATGGGATGAACCATATTTATGGAGATGTGGCACTGACCAGGTAATTAGACGATGTGTGCCTCAATCAAAATTCCAGTCCATCTTAGAGGCCTGTCACTCATCTGAGTGTGGAGGACATTTTTGCCCTCAAAGAATAGCTAGAAAAATCTTAGACTGTGGATTCTGGTGGCCTACACTTTTTAGAGACACTGCTGAATTTTGTAGATCTTGTTTTCCATGCCAAAAATTTGGTAATATATCCAGGAGGGATGAGATGCCTCAACAAATTATGCTTTTCTGTGAAATTTTTGATGTTTGGGGCATTGACTTCATGGGTCCATTTCTAAATTCTAATGGTTATTTTTATATATTGTTAGCTGTGGATTATATTTCCAAATGGGTGGAAGCAATTCCTACCCGCACTGATGATGCTAACACTGTTGTTTTCTTTGTGACAAACCACATTATTTGTCGCTTTGGATCACCACGAGCAATCGTGAGCGATCAAGGCACCCATTTTTGTAACAGGAGACTAACAGGATTAATAAAGAAGCATGGAATAATTCATAAGGTTGCAACAGCCTACCATCCTCAGACTAATGGGCAAGCTGAGGTGTCAAACAGAGAGATAAAGCATATCTTGCAGAAGATAGTCAAACCTCATAGAAGAGATTGGAGCACCAGGCTACAAGATGCACTTTGGGCGTACATAACCGCATACAAGACACCCATTGGGATGAGTCCTTTCCGCTTAGTCTATGGAAAAACTTGGCATCTCCCTGTTGAAGTCGAGCACAAAGCCTTTTGGGCAGTAAAGGAGTGCAACATGGGAATTGAGAAAGCCGGAGCTGAAAGGAAATTGCAACTGCAAGAATTGGAAAGCCTTCGCCTAGAAGCTTATGAAAACTCCAGACTATACAAGGAGAAGATGAAGGCTGTACATGATCAGCACATTAAGAGAAAAGAGTTCCAACCTGGGGACTTAGTCCTTTTTTACAAATCTCGACTGAGACTCATGCCATGCAAGTTGAGATCAAGATGGGATGGTCCATACAGAGTAGAGAAGACCGAACCGTACGGAGTTTATCACCTAAGCCATCCTTCCAGCTCTGAACTTATCAAAGTTAATGGACATCGTTTAAAGCTGTACCATGGAGAGTGGATGCAGAAAAATAAGGAGCTCGAGATCTTCCTCTTGGAAGATCCTCACATAGCCAAAGATTGAGCTAATGGAGCGTCCAACTTATGGATGTTAAAGCAAAGTGCTAGGTGGGAGACAACCCACCATGGTATGATCATTTTTTCTTTATTTTTAGTTTTTTCTATTTAATAACCCTTCTCTTTATTAGTACATTTCGTGCATCTGCTTTTACATACTTTTATTTTTAATTGAAAAAAAAGGGGTTACGCGACGCGACCGCATCATTGACGCGTCTGCGTCGCAAGGAGATGGGAGAAAATAAAAACAAACAGAGAGTCACGCAGGAGCGTGGCTGGAGGCGTGCCAATGGCACAAATTGTCCCACGCAACCACGTCGCCGACGCGTCCGTGTCACATGGAACATTGGCCTCCCACGCGACCGCTTGACCCACGCGGCCGCGTGCCCTAGAATTCGACGTCAAAAGGGTGCACGACCGAAAGTTGTGCTAGAGTGGTGCTGGATTGGTGCTGAACGCACAATCCTTCCCACACGGCCGCGTGACCGACGCGACCGCGTCATATCCTTCTAATGGCCACTCACGCGATCGCATGCCCCATGCGATCGCGTCATCCAATATTTGGCAATTAATGATTTTGAACAGAGAGTTGTGCGAGTGCGAGGCTGCCATCGCGCCAGTGGCATAAAACGGGTCACGCGACCGCGTGACCGACGCGACCCGTCAATCAGTATCAGCGCAAGTTGCGCGACCGCGTGCCCTACGCGACCGCGTGGCCTACGCGACCATTTGCCCTACGCGACCGCGTCGATTGCGCCGCACAACTTCCCTGATTTGCCACTTATCTTATCTTTTTCTCCTCAAATCCTATTTTCTCTTTTCCCTCCTTATTTCTTCTTCCTTCCTTCTTCCTTCTTCCTTCTTTCTCACTTTTTACACCCTCACTCTCTCTCTCTCTCCCCCATTAACAAGGTTTTCTTTTTCTTCTTCTGTCCTTACTTTTCTATTTTTATTCTTATTTTTCTATGTTATCTTCTTTTCTTTTCTTTTTACTTTTATTATTCATATTTTCTTCCTTTTTACTTGGTGTTAGAATTTATTTGAGTCATTATTTCTCATTATATGCTTGTGGATTGTTCTAAATTTGTTTGGCAATTATATATTACTTTTTAAAGGGTTGCTTTCATGTTCAATTTAATACTTTCCATACATTATTTCACCATGCATGCTATGTGTTTGTGAAAAAGCCCATATGGCATTTTGCACTTTTCTCCATTATTCTACTCTACTATTAAATGCCCGTTTTTCACAAAAACCCTTTTATATTTTATTCGTTATAAATAATTGTCAATACAAACGTGATGGTTTGTTACGAGTGATGCTTGATCTATGCTACTCATGCCTTTTCCAGCATGCCAATAAACACCTTGCATTCACTTGTCATCATATGCACTAACTATTTTTCATTGATGACTTTCCACATGTAGTCATGACCATGTGATAACATCATTTACCTTTTATTGTTCATTCATAACCACCCTTTTCCGTTCTCTTCCTTGCTCTATCTCTTTGAATTTAATTTACTTTCTCTTCCCTTTTTTAGAATGGCCACCAAGAAAGGAAAAGAGAAAGCTACTCCCAAATCCATAGCAAGAAGAGGAACAAAAAGAGAATTAGTGGCAGAACCCTCTTCAACTGCGGTTAAACCCTCAACAAAGAGACTTAAGAGGATTATAAAGGTTGATGATAAAGAAAAAGCCTTCCCAGCAAAGGACACTGCACGATTTCCCAATCGCTACTGTGAGCAGATGTTCCCCATCCTGGCAGAAAGGAGCTACAACAACGAATACCTTCTTCTCCTCCCAAACCATATTGCTACCTTTGTTGAGCCGCAAATTGCACAAAGACAATGGGGTTTCCTACAGAGACAGCCGAGGCAGGTCAATCTTTCTTGGGTAGTCGAGTTCTACTCCAACTTCCACTTACCAACCCTGCAGTCTGTCTTTGTCCGTCAGAAGCAAGTCCCTATTACAGAAGAGGCCATTCAAAAAGCTCTAGGTCTTCCCCCTATTCCATAAGGTTTGAAGCCGCACTCAAGCGCCAGATGTACCAATTTGACTGGGACGTCATTCTCAGAGTTATTGCACTACTTGGCAGCCGACGGATCTACAGATACCATCGTACCTGCCCTAAGGGAATTTTGGCTTCAGCACTACCTTGGAGGCTCGCGTATGGGCACAGATCATGTCCCATTACGTCTTTTTGAGCACTCACGAGTCCTCCTTCACTGCGGACATGGCCGTTCTACTATGGTGCATCCTTACAGACCAGCCTCTGAACCTACCAAGACACATCCGGAATGCCATGGGACACGTACAAATCGCGGGAAACTTACCTTTCCCCGCCTTGGTCTCAGATATCGTCTCAGCAGCCGGAGTCTCCTTCAGAGCTGGGGACACCAAAGCCATACTTCCACGAGATGATCAATATGTCCCTGATGGGAAATATATATCAGATCCTCAGCAGCCACTACAAGCCAGCCCACTGAACCGGCTCAGGACATTCCTCCTTCCGTACCACAAGCACCTGCCACAGACCAACTGCTCCATCAGATACTCGAAAGGTTGGATTGGTAGGAACACAAAGCTAAGATGAGAGAGCGCCGTAACAAGCGCCAATTCACATACCTCAAGGAGCTGATTATGGTAAAATTGAAGGACTCAGACACCCCGGACTCCACTTCCTTTACCAGCACAGGGAGCCATGATGGTCCCAACTGTGGAGATACTGCTACCAGCCCACCCTTGTTCCTAACAGATGGTACCGAGGACGGTGCAAAGCCTTAAGTGTGGGGAGGTCGGTCAGTACCTGACTTTCAGAGGTAATTTCTCTTCCCTAAACACCAATAAATTAGGATATTTAGTTAGTTTTTCTTTTATAGAATAGGATAAATTGCATAGCAATAGATTAGTTGCATGCATGTTCCACTTGATTGAAAAGACAATAAGTTTCTTCTAAGAATCTAGTTTTGGAACAAAATTTTACTAATTTTAATTAAATTTTTATGTTAAATTTGCTTGAAGTTGTATTTGGAACATGATTTTTGAGCTAAAGAACACACAACCTGTGAGATTTGAGCCTTTATGCATGGTTACATTATTTAACCATAATTATTTTATTTTTGTGTGTTTACTTCTCTATGATTGTAATCTATATTTTGTTTCATCCTATATGTTCAATATTTATTATATTTATATGTTTGCATGTGATTGAGGCCATTAATTGTTTAGCTCACTTATCCAAATTTAGCCTACCCTTTCAATTACTTTTGTTAGCCACTTTGAGCCTTTAAATCCCATTTGTTCTATATTTTACCATGTTACTAGCCTTAAGCAGAAAAATAATTATATATCCCAAACTGAATCTTTGGTTAGCTTAAGATAGAATTGTGTGTGCTAATTAAGTATGGAAAATTATGGGAACAAAAGATAATAAGGGAATGTGTCATGATAATATAATGGGAATTTGGATACCTACTCATGTGAAACTATAATAATTAAAAATCTATGTGCATTAATAAGCTATGTTTATTTTTATGCTTATATTAAAAAAAATAAAAAATAAAAAATAAATAAAAAATAAAAAATATTCAATAAATAAATAAGGGAACAAAATTACCCCAACGTTAAGTTAAGAATTCAAAGGTCAATGCATGTATGATAAAATTAAAATAAAAGTTGATACATGAGTATAGAATGTGAAAGAGAAATTCTGGGTAGCTAGGTATGGATTCTAAAGTTATATAGAGTATATATATAGGTTATGTTAAAGCTTGGGTTAATTAAAGATTCAGTTTATAAGCTTACTTAGCCATATATGTATCCTTACCATTACCTTGGCCCCATTACAACCTTGAAAAGACCTCATGATGTTTGCATTGGTATATCAAATGTTGTTGATTGATTAGGAGAAGAACAAAAATTAGAAAGCATGATTAGAGAAGGATAGAGTGATTGCCCTTTACACACCAGAGAGATTAGAGCGTACATACATCATTAGTGAGGGTTCAATGTTTAAAATTCTATATTCCCTGCTTTCATGAGCTGCCTTCTTGCATTTTTATCTATTCTTACTGCATGAGAATTGAATTAGTGGAATTTGATTTGTAATTATTTTGAAGAGCTTATTTATTATTGATCAAGTGGACAAAAAAAATCATATAGTTGCATTCATATATATAGGTTGCATTGCATTGCATGAGTTTTACATGTTCCTACTCATTTATTTGATCTCCTTCAACTAAGCATGAGGACATGCTAATGTTTAAGTGTGGGGAGGTTGATAAACCACTATTTTATGGTTTATAATGTGTTTAATTGCGTGGTTTTATCATGATCTTTACCCACTTATTCATATGATTAGCATGCATTTATATTTCCTTCCTAAAATTATTACATGATTGAAAACTTGCTTCCTAGAGACTTTTAATTATGTATTTTAATTCTCCTTTATTTCATTCGATGCCGTGATCTGTGTGTTAAGTGTTTCAGGCTTTATAGGGCATGAATGAGTTGGAGATTGGAAAGGAAGCTTGCAAAAAATGGAAGGAACACAAGAAATTAAGGAGATGACCAGCGAGAAGTAACGCGGCCGCATGGCTCACGCAACCGCGCGGAAGAAAGGAAATCGCAGTGACGCGGTTGCATGGCTCACGCGACCGCGCGGATTGGAATAGCACAAGTGACGCGGAGGCATGGACGACGCGCCCGCGTGGTAAAGCAAAACGCCGCATGACGCGTCCGCATGAATGACGCGATCGCGTGTCATGCGCGATCTGCATAATTTACAGAATTCGCTTGGGGCGATTTTGGGCCCTGTTTTGACCCAGTTTTCAGCCCAGAAAAGCAGACTAGAGCCAGAGAATATGCAGAAACCGAAAAACAACATTCATTCTACACAGCTTTTAGTTTTTAGATCTAGTTTTACTCCTCCTCTAGGTTTTCTCTCTACACATTCATAGTTCTTAGGATTTTTATTTCGATTGCTCTTTGCGTTGGGATATTGAGAAGAGTTATTACCTCATCAAGACTTCGTCATTCTAGTTTGTTTTCTTTACTTGGCTTTACTCTTCCATGTCCTTTAATTTACATAATTTTACTATTGGATTATTTTAGAATTTATTAATACAAGAGTTACTTTTATTTTTAATTGATTTCCTTGAGTTTTATTTATCATGTCTTTCTTTAATTCCCTTTCCTATGTTATGAGTTCTACATTCACAATGAGCGAGTATTTCCCTGACTTGATGGGGAGTTGATTGAAAGGAACCCTTGAGTTGGAATGTTCAAAGGAGAAATTGTAATTGGGTTTATTGTTGGATGGCTCTCTAGTCATTAATGCCAATCCTTCCAAGTAAGCGGATTGGGACTTGTGAGTAGAAACATCATTCCAACTTGTTTGACTTTCCCTTATTTAGTAAGGGATAACTAAACAGAACGACCTTCAATTATCAATTAATCTTGAGAGTACTGCAACAAGAATAGGGCTTCCAACTAATCTACTTCCAGTCAAGGCTTTTATTTAAATTACTTAATTTTCCCAATTTAAATTCCTGTTTATTCAACTCAAACTCTTTCTGAAAATATCTGATTAATAAAATAGCACACCTTT
>NC_029789.2:69871356-69877289 GCF_000816755.2 Arachis ipaensis | reverse complement strand
TTTTCTCTCTACACATTCATAGTTCTTAGGATTTTTATTTTGATTGCTCTTTGCATTGAGATATTGAGAAGAGTTATTATCTCATCAAGACTTTGTCATTCTAGTTCGTTTTCTTTACTTGGCTTTACTCTTCCATGTCCTTTAATTTACACAATTTTACTATTGGATTATTTTAGAATTTATTAATACAAGAGTTACTTTTATTTTTAATTGATTTCCTTGAGTTTTATTTATCATGTCTTTCTTTAATTCCCTTTCCTATGTTATGAGTTCTACATTCACAATGAGCGAGTATTTCCCTGACTTGATGGGGAGTTGATTGAAAGGAACCCTTGAGTTGGAATGTTCAAAGGAGAAATTGTAATTGGGTTTATTGTTGGATGGCTCTCTAGTCACTAACGCCAATCCTTCCAAGTAAGCGGATTGGGACTTGTGAGTAGAAACATCATTCCAACTTGTTTGACTTTCCCTTATTTAGTAAGGGATAACTAAACAGAACGACCTTCAATTATCAATTAATCTTGAGAGTACTGCAACAAGAATAGGGCTTCCAACTAATCTACTCCCAGTCAAGGCTTTTAATTAAATTACTTAATTTCTCTAATTTAATTTCCTGTTTATTCAACTCAAACTCTTTCTAAAAATATCTGATTAATAAAATAGCACACCTTTCTGCAACTCGTTGGGAGACGACCTGGGATTCATACTCCCAGTATTTTAAATTTTAATTTTTGTGACAACCTTTCTAAATTGATAAGCGAATTTCTGGTTGGTTAAGAACTATACTTGCAACGCACAACTTATATCAATTCTCAATTAGCCAATTTCTGCCACGTCACTGATCCTTCGTCACCGGAGGGTGGTGGTACCTGCAAGGGACTCCGATGCTTAAGTTAGCAAGGGTATTAAGCAAGTTTTTAGTACAATCAGTGTATGAGTTATACCTGGGTGCTCCAGTGTATTTATAATGGTGTGGAGTGACTTTTCTGGAGATAAGATAGTTATCTTATCTTATCTTTGAGTGAAATCATCTTATCGTCAAGGGAACCGCCCTTATCTCTCTAGGCTTGGGTTGCCTTTGAGTTTGGGTTGTGTTCCTCTGTTTGGGCCCTTTTTGGGCTTTCCTAGTGACTTGGCCGAGCTCTTTGAAACGTGGTCGGACAGTCCTGACCTGAAGAGGTCAGTCGACTTGTCTTTAACCAGCCCGGATCGTACAGCTTGACCCAGGGTATGAACACTCTGCAAAGCGGGTAAACTATTTATCCATTTCCTCTTGACAGAGTTTCTGAGGAAATGGCATCTTAGCCTTATAATCATCAACCTTGGTTGATGAAGGCTGAATGCTTTGTATGCTGGAATGGGGGTTACTAGCTTGCTTAGAAGGGTTGTTATTAGTGAATTGCTGACCTCCCTTTCTTGGGCATTCAACGCCATGCTGCTGCCCCCCTAGGTATTTGAATGCCCAGTCTCTGCCCTTTCCTGGCGTTCAACGCCAGGAGGGATACCTCTCTGGGCATTTCAACGCCCAGTCTCTACCCTTTTCTGGCTTTCGACACCAAAAGGGATGTCTCTCTAAGCGTTTAAACACCCAGAGTCATTTTGTGCAGAGACCTAGGTATCCTCAATGGGCCTTTCATTTTTATTGTACTGAGGTTGGGTGCTTAAGGTTTTCCCACTCAATTGGATAGCCTGGTATTCATCTGTTATCTGCTTAGATAACTACTGCGTTGTTTGATTCAACTGGGCTTCCACATTTCTGTTAGAAGCTTGAGTTTCTCGCAGAGCCTCTTGTAGTTCTAGCATTTGCTGGGTAAGGGCTTGCGATTGCTGAGTCAATGGGCCATCCTGCTCTGGAGGGTTAGGTTTAGCAACTACTACCTTAACTTCTCCTTTTATAGAGGTCTCAATAAGCTCTCGAGCCTCTCCAATGGTCTATCTCATGTGCATGAAACCACTAGCAGAGTGGTCCAAGGACATTCTAGCCATGTCTGAAAGCCCATAGTAGAAGATTTCTAACTGTACC
This sequence comes from Arachis ipaensis, assembly GCF_000816755.2. Classification (NCBI taxonomy): domain Eukaryota; kingdom Viridiplantae; phylum Streptophyta; class Magnoliopsida; order Fabales; family Fabaceae; genus Arachis; species Arachis ipaensis. Next base: position 69,875,266 of record NC_029789.2, on the reverse strand, counting down.
CATTCTGAAAACATTTCAGTGGGACATTTTCTTAGCATCCTCCTATACCTCTCCCAGGCATGATAAAGAGATTCACCATCTCCTTGTTTGAAGCCTTGGATGTCCAGTCTCAGCTGGTTCATCTTTCTTGGGGGAAAGTATTGGTTTAAAACTCGTCCACTAACTGTTTCTAAGTTTTTAAACTAGCTTTAGGCTGGTTATCCAACCACCTTTTTGCTTGGTCCTTTATTGCAAAATGAAAAAGCAATAATCTGTAGAAATCTTGGTCTACTGCCTCACTGTGTACTGTGTCAGCAATCTTTAAGAAATCTACCAGGAATTCTGTAGGTTCTTCCTGAGGAAGCCCAGAATACTGGCAGTTTTGCTGCACCTGAGTAATAAGTTAAGGGTTGAGTTTAAAGCTACTGAAAGAATATTTTCGTATGGTTAAGAATTTCACACAAAATAATTTCAGTGGTAGTATAGTTTCCAACCAACTAATAATACTCAAATCAAATTTTAAAGATTTTGGTTGTCACAAGTACAAATCCCAATGAAAATTAACCGAAGTATTCAAACCTCGGGTCGTCTCACAAGGAATTGCAATGAAGTGCTCAATTATTGGCTATGAAGAATAAGGGGGGGTTGATTTATAATTGGCAAGGAAATATAAAAGCAAGAAAGTAGATAACAAGAACTAATAAAAGAAAGGAAAAGAACTCTTGGCTAAATATAGAAATTTGAGATCACCATCCTTGTCTACAAAATATATATTGACAATTATGAGGGACCAACCCATTAAGTCTACCTGTATGCTTGAAGTATGTCAAATAGGCTTGATCAACATTAATCCATAAGTTCTAACCTAGCTACTAATTAACTTAGTAGAAGGCTAGTGTCAATGGTTATTGTTCATGCCCTGGGTCGAGCTATACGACCCGGGCTGATTAAAGACAATTCAACCGACCTCCTCAGGTCTGGCATTTCCCGACCTCTTCTCAAAGAGTTCGGCCAAATCGCTACAGAGAGCTCAGGCAGGCCCAAATAAAGGGACACAGTCTAATCTAAAGGCAGCCAAAGCCTAGAAAAATAAGGGCGGTCCCCCAAAAGATAAGATGACTTCACTCAAAGATAAGATGACTTTACTCAAAGATAAGATAAGATAAGATAATTATCTTATCTCCAGAAAGGTCACTCTACACTAATATAAATACACTCGAGCACCCAGGTATAACTCATACTCTGATTCTACTAAAAACCTGTTTAAAGCCCATGCTAACTTAAGCATCGAAGTCTCTTGCAGGTACCACCACCCTCCGGTGATGAACCATGGTGCACGAAATCGTGATCGTTCATTCCTTGGTAACGGCGCCAAAAACTTAATACGCACATTCATAATCTTAGTTCTTTGTCACAACTTCGCACAACTAACCAACAAGTGCTGGGTCGTCCAAGTAAGAAACCTTATGTGAGTAAGGGTCGATCCCACGGAGATTGTCGGTTTGAAGCAAGCTATGGTCACCTTGTAAATCTCAGTCTGGCGAAGTCAATTGGTTATGGAGATTTGATAATTAAAATATAATTAAAATATAAAATAGGATTGAAATACTTATGTAATTCATTGGTGAGAATTTCAGATAAGCGTATGGAGATGCTTTTATTCCTTCTGAACCTTTGCTTTCCTACTGCTTTCATCCAATCATTCATACTCCTTTCCATGGTAAGCTGTATATTGGGCATTACAATTGTCAATGGCTACATCTCATCCTCTCAGTGAAAATGGTCCAAATGCGCTGTCACCGTACGGCTAATCATCTGTCAGTTCTCGATCATGCTGGAATAGGATTCAGTAATCCTTTTGCGTCTGTCACTACGCCCAGCACTCGCGAGTTTGAAGCTCGTCACAGCCATCCCTTCCCAGATCCTACTCGGAATACCACAGACAAGGTTTAGACTTTTCGAATCTCAAGAATGGCCGCCAATAATTCTAGCCTATTCCACGAAGACTCTGATCGTAGATCAGGAGGCTAAGAGATATGCATTCAAGCTTGTTTCATGAAGAATGGAAGTGTTTGTTAGACACACGTTCATAAGTGAGAATGGTGATGAGTGTCACATAATCATCACATTCATCATGTTCTTGTGTGCGAATAAATATCTTAGAGAAGAAATAGGCTTGAGTTGAATAGAAAAACAATAGTACTTTGCATTAATTCATGAGGAATAGCAGAGGTCCACACCTTAATCTATGGTGTGTAGAAACTATACCATTGAAAATACAAAAGAACAAGGTCCAGGCATGGCCGAATGGCCAGCCCCCTAAACGTGATCTCAGAACATAAAATTAGACAAAGACTAACCAGAGATGTAAATACAATAGTAAAAAGTCCTATTTATACTAAACTAGTTACTAGGGTTTACAGAAATGAGTAAATGATGCAGAAATCCACTTCCGGGCCCACTTGGTGTGTGTTTGGGCTGAGCGTTGAAGCTTTCATGTGTAGAGGTCTTCCTTGGAGTTGAACGCCAGTTTGTAACTTGTTTCTGGCGTTTAACTCTGCTTTGCAACTTGTTTCTGGCATTTAATGCCAGAATAGGGCAGAAAGCTGGCGTTAAACGCCAGTTTGCGTCATCGAAACTTGAGAAAAGTATGGACTATTATATATTGCTGGAAATCCCTAGATGTCTACTTTCCAACGCAATTGAAAGTGCGCCATTTGAGTTTCGGTAGCTCTAGAAAATCCACTTTGAGTGTAGGGAGGTCAGAATCCAACAGCATCTGCAGTCCTTATTCAACCTCTGAATCAGATTTTGCTCAAGTCCCTCAATTTCAGCCAGAAAATACATATATATTGCTGGAAAGCTCTGGATGTCTACTTTCCAACGCAATTGAGAGCGTGCCATTTGGGTTTTTGTAGCTCCAGAAAATCCACTTTGAGTGCAGGGAGGTCAGAATCCAACAGCATCTGCAGTCCTTCTTCAGCCTCTGAATTAGATTTTTGCTCAAGTCCTTCAATTTCAGTTAGAAAATACCCGAAATCATAGAAAAACACACAAACTCCTAGTAAAGTCCAGAAATGTGATTTTTAATTAAAAACTAATAAAAATATACTAAAAACTAATCAAATCATACTAAAAACTATGTAAAAACAATGCCAAAAAGCGTATAAATTATCCGCTCATCACAACACCAAACTTAAATTGTTGCTTGTCCCCAAGCAACTGAAAATCAAATAGGATAAAAAGAAGAGAATATACTATAAATTCCAAATAACAATGAAACTTAGCTCCAATTAGATGAGCGGGACTAGTAGCTTTTTACCTCTGAACAGTTTTGGCATCTTACTTTATCCTTTGAAGTTCAGAATGATTGGCATCTATGGGAACTCAGAATTCAGAATTCAGTATTGATTCTCCTAGTCCAGTATGTTGATTCTTGAACACAGCTATTTTATGAGTCTTGGCCGTGGCCCTAAGCACTTTGTTTTCCAATATTACCACCGGATACATAAATGCCACAGACACATAACTGAGTGAACCTTTTCAGATTGTGACTCAACTTTACTAAAGTCCCCAATTAGAGGTGTCCAGGGTTCTTAAGCACACTCTTCTTTTGCTTTGGACCTTGACTTTAACCGCTCAGTCTCAAGTTTTCACTTGACACCTTCACGCCACAAGCACATGGTTAGGGACAGCTTGGTTTAGCCGCTTAGGTCAGGATTTTATCCCTTTTGGGCCTTCCTATCCACTGATGCTCAAAGCCTTGGATCCTTTTTATTACCCTTGCCTTTTGGTTTTAAGGGCTATTGGCTTTTTGCTCTTGCCTCTTGGTTTTAAGAGCTTTTGGCTTTTTCTGCTTGCTTTTTCTTCCTTTATATTTTTTTTTTGCCATTTTTTTTTCTGCAAGCTTTATTCTTTGCTGCTTTTTCTT
>NC_029789.2:69864262-69871020 GCF_000816755.2 Arachis ipaensis | reverse complement strand
GAGTGCAGGAGGGTCAGAATCCAACAGCATCTGCAGTCCTTTTTCAGCCTCTGAATCAGATTTTTACTCAAGTCCCTCAATTTCAGCCAGAAAATACCTGAAATCACAGAAAAACACACAAACTCATAGTAAAGTCCAGAAATGTGAATTTAACATAAAAACTAATGAAAACATCCCTAAAAGTAACTAGATCCTACTAAAAACATACTAAAAACAATGTCAAAAAGCGTATAAATTATCCGCTCATCACAACACCAAACTTAAATTGTTGCTTGTCCCCAAGCAACTGAAAATCAAATAGGATAAAAAGAAGAGAATATACTATAAATTCCAAATAACAATGAAACTTAGCTCCAATTAGATGAGCGGGACTAGTAGCTTTTTACCTCTGAACAGTTTTGGCATCTTACTTTATCCTTTGAAGTTCAGAATGATTGGCATCTATGGGAACTCAGAATTCAGATAGTGTTATTGATTCTCCTAGTCCAGTATGTTGATTCTTGAACACAGCTATTTTATGAGTCTTGGCCGTGGCCCTAAGCACTTTGTTTTCCAATATTACCACCGGATACATAAATGCCACAAACACATAATTGGGTGAACCTTTTCAGATTGTGACTCAGCTTTGCTAATGTCCCCAATTAGAGGTGTCTAGGGTTCTTAAGCACTCTGTTTTTGCTTTGGACATTGACTTTAACCGCTCAGTCTCAAGCTTTTCACTTGACACCTTCACACCACAAGCACATGGTTAGGGACAGCTTGGTTTAGCCGCTTAGGCCAGGATTTTATTCCTTTGGGCCCTCCTATCCACTGATGCTCAAAGTCTTGGATCCTTTTTATTACCCTTGTCTTTTGGTTTTAAGGGCTATTAAATTTTTCTACTTGCTTCTTTTTTTTTCTTTCCTTTTTTTTCGCAAGCTTTTCTCTATTCACTGCTTTTCCTTGCTTCAAGAATCATTTTTATGATTTTTTAGATCATCAAATAACATTTCTCCTTTTTCATCATTCTTTCAAGAGCCAACAATTTTAACATTCATAGACAAAAAATTCAAAAGACATATGCACTGTTCAAGCATTCATTCAGAAAACAAAAAGTATTGTCACCACATCAAAATAATTAAACTAATTTCAAGGATGAATTCGATACCATGTACTTCTTGTTCTTTTGTTTTTAGAACATTTTTCAATTAAGAGAGGTGATGGATTCATAGGACATTCATAGCTCATAGACACTTAAACACTAATGATCATATAGTAAAGACACAAACATAAATAAAACATAAGGCTCAAGAACCGAAAAACAGGAAAATAAGAACAAAGAGATTAAGGAACGGGTTCACCTTAGTGAGGGTGGCGTCTTCCTCTTCTTGAAGAACTAATGGTGCTCTTGAGCTCCTCTATGTCTCTTCCTTGTCTTTGTTGCTCCTCCCTCATAGCTCTTTGATCTTCTCTAATCTCATGGAGAATGATGGAGTGCTCTTGGTGTTGTTCCATGTTGGAACTTAATTTTCCTAGGCAGGTGTTGATTTGCTCCCAATAGTTTTATGGAGGGAAGTGCATCCCTTGAGGCATCTCAGGGATTTCATGGTGAGGAATTTCCTCATGCTCTTGTTGTGGTCCATGATCTCTTGTTTGCTCCATCCTTTTCTTAGTGCTGGGTTTGTCCTCATCAATGAGGATATCTCCCTCTATGTCAATTCCAGCCGAATTGCAGAGGTGGCAAATAAGGTGAGGAAAGGCTAACCTTGCCAAAGTGGATGACTTGTCAGCAACCTTGTAGAGTTCTTGAGGTATAATCTCATGAACTTCCACTTCCTCCCCAATCATGATAGTATGGATCATGATGGCCCGGTCTACAGTAACTTCAGACTGGTTGCTAGTAGGAATAATTGAGCGTTGGATGAACTCCAACCATCCTCTAGCTACAGGCTTAAGGTCCGGTCTTCTCAATTGAACCGGCTTACCTCTTGAGTCAACTTTCTATTGAGCTCCTTCCACACATATGTCCATGAGGACTTGGTCCAACCTTTGATCAAAGTTGACCCTTCTAGTGTAGGGGCGTGCATTTTCTTGCATCATTGGCAAGTTGAACGCCAACCTTACATTTTCCGGACTGTAATCTAAGTATTTCCCCCGAACGATTGTAAGCCAATTCTTTGGATTCGGGTTCCTACTTTGATCATGGTTCCTAGTGATCCATGCATTTGCATAGAACTCTTGAACCATTAAGATCCCGACTTGTTGAATAGGATTAGAGAGAACTTCCCATCCTCTTCTTCTAATCTCTGGTCGGATCTCCGGATATTCGCTCTTTTTGAGCTTAAAAGGGACCTCAGGGATCACCTTTTTCTTGGCCACAACATTATAGAAGTGGTCTTGATGGACCTTTGAGATGAATCTCTCCATCTCCCATGACTCAGAGGTGGAAGCAATTGCCTTCCCTTTCCTCTTTCATGAGGTTTCTCTGGCCTTAGGTGCCATTAATGGTTATGGAAAATAAAAAAGTAATGCTTTTACCACACCAAACTTAAAAGGTTTGCTCGTCCCTGAGCAAAAGAAGAAAGGAAGTAGTAGAAGAAGAAGAAAATAGAGGAGATGGAGGGAGAAGGTGTATTCGGCCAAGGGGGAGAAGTGGTGGTTGTAATGTGTGAAAATGGAGTAGTGTTGAGGGGTTTATATAGGGGTGGGGTGGAGGGTAGGTTTCGGCCATTAAGGTTGGGTTTGGGAAGGAAAAGAATTTGAATTTTGGAGGTAGGTGGGGTTTATGGGGAAGAGTGGATGGATGTGAGTGGTTAAGGGTATTTAGGGAAGAGGTATGGAGGTGATTGGTGAAGGGTATTTGGGGAAGAGAGGTATAAAAAGGTGTGAAGAGGAGAGAAGAAGAGGTGGGGTAGGTGGGGATCCTGTGGGGTCCACAGATCCAGAGGGGTCAAGGACTTAACATCCCTACTCCATTTAGACGTGCAAACGCCCTTAGAATGCATGTCTGGCGTCAAACGCCAGCTTGCTGCTTGTTCCTGGCATTTAACGCCAATTCCATGCTCTGTTCTGGTGTTAAACGCCAGTCTGGTGCTTGTTTCTGGCGTTTAACGCCAGCTTGATGCTTTTTTCTGGCGTTAAACACCAGTTTGATGCTTCTTACTGGCGTTTAAACGCCAGTAAGCTCTTCCTCCAGGGTGAGCTATTTTTAATGCTATTTTTTCATTCTGTTTTTTATTTTTCAGTAGTTTTTGTGACTTCACATGATCATCAACCTAAAGAAAATATAAAATAGCAATGGAAAATAAATAGATATAATTAAATAACATTGGGTTGCCAACAAGCGCTTCTTTAATGTCAATAGCTTGACAGTGAGCTCTCATGGAGCCTCACAGATGTTCAGATCATTGTTGGGACCTCCCAACACCAAACTTAGAGTTTGAATGTGGGGGTTCAACACCAAACATAGAGTTTGGTTGTGGCCTCCTAACACCAAACTTAGAGTTTGACTGTGGGGGCTTTGGTTGACTCTGCACTGAGAGAAGCTTTTCATGTTTCCTCTCCATGGTTACAGAAGGAGAACCTTGAGTCTTAAATACAAGGTAGTCCTTATTCAGTTGAAGGACCAACTCTCCTCTGTCCACATCAATCACAGCTTTTGCTGTGGCTAGGAAGGGTCTTCCAAGGATGATGGATTCATCCTCATCATTCCCAGTGTCTAGGATTATGAAATCAGTAGGGATGTAAAGGCCTTCAACCTTTACTAACAAGTCCTCTACAAATCCATAAGCCTGTTTCATTGATTTGTCTGCCATCTCTAGTGAGATTCTTGCAGCTTGTACCTCATAGATTCCCAGTTTCTCTATTACAGAGAGTGGCATGAGGTTTATCCCTGACCCAAGGTCACACAGAGCCTTCTCAAAGGTCATGGTACCTATAGTACAAGGTATGAAGAACTTTTCGGGATCCAGTTTCTTCTGAGGCAATGTCTGCCTTATCAATGTACTTAGTTCATTGGTGAACAAGGGGGGTTCATCCTCCCAAGTATCATTACCAAATAAACTGGCATTCAACTTCATGATGGCTCCTAGATATTTAGCAACATGCTCTTTAATGGTGTCTTCATCCTCTTCAGAGGAAGAATAGTCATCAGAGCTCATGAATAGTAAAAAGAGGTTCAATGGAATCTCTATGGTCTCTAGATGAGCCTCAGATTCCTTTGGTTCCTCAAAGGGAAACTCCTTATTGGTCAGTGAACGTACCAGGAGGTCTTCCTCACTAGGATTCACGTCTTTCTCCTCCTCTCTGGGTTCGGCCACACCAAGTAAGGTTATGGCTTTGCACTCTCTTTTTGGATTATCTTCTGTATTGCTTGGGAGAGTACTAGGAGGAATTTCAGTGACTCTTTTACTCAGCTGGCCCACTTGTGCCTCCAAATTTCTAATGGAGGACCTTGTTTCATTCATGAAGCTTAGAATGGCCTTAGATAGATCAGAGACTATATTTGCTAAGCTAGATGAATTCTGCTCCGAATTCTCTGTCTGTTGCTGAGAGGATAATGGAAAAGGCTTGCTATTGCTAAACCTATTTTTTCCACCATTATTAAAGCCTTGTTGAGGCTTTTGTTAATCCTTCCATGAGAAATTTGGATGATTTCTCCATGAGGAATTATAGGTGTTTCCATAGGGTTCTCCCATGTAATTCACCTCTGCAATTGCAGGGTTCTCAGGATCATAAGCTTTTTCTTCAGAAGATGCTTCTTTAGTACTGTTGGATGCAGCTTGCAATCCATTCAGACTCTGAGAAATCATATTGACTTGCTGAGTCAATATTTTGTTCTGAGCCAATATGGCATTTAGAGTATCAATTTTAAGAACTCCCTTCCTCTGAGGCATCCCATTATTCACAGGATTCCTTTCAGAAGTGTACATGAACTGGTTATTTGCAACCATGTCAATGAGTTCCTGAGCTTCTACAGGCATTTTCTTTAGGTGAATGGATCCACCTACAGAATAGTCCAATGACATCTTAGATAATTCAGACAGACCATCATAGAATATATCCAGGATGGTCCATTCTGAAAGCATGTCAGAAGGACACTTTTTGGTCAGTTGCTTGTATCTCTCCCAAGCTTCATAGAGGGATTCACCTTCTTTCTGTTTGAAAGTTTGAACATCCACTCTAAGTTTGCTAAGCTTTTGAGGAGGAAAGAACTTGGCTAAGAAAGCCGTGACCAGCTTATCCCAAGAGTTCAGGCTATCTTTAGGTTGAGAGTCCAACCATATTCTAGCTCTGTCTCTTACAGCAAATGGGAAAAGCATAAGCCTATAGACCTCAGGATCAACCCCATTGGTCTTAACAGTATCGCAGATCTACAAGAATTCAGTTAAGAACTGAAAAGGATCTTCTGATGGAAGTCCATGAAACTTGCAATTATGTTGCATCAGAGAAACTAATTGAGGTTTTAGCTCAAAATTGTTTGCTCCAATGGCAGGGATTGAGATGCTTCTTCCATGTAAGTTGGAATTTGGTGCAGTGAAGTCACCAAGTATCTTCCTTGTATTGTTGTTGGGTTCGGCCATGTCTCCTTCTTTTTCGAAAATTTCTGTCAAATTTTCTCCAGAGAGTTGTGCTTTAGCTTTCCTTAGCTTCCTCTTCAGAGTCCTTTCAGGTTCAGGATCAGTTTCAACAAGAATGTTCTTATCCTTGTTCCTACTCATATGAAAAAGAAGATAACAGAAAAGAAAATATGGAATCCTCTATGTCACAGTATAGAGATTCCTTATATGAGTATAAGAAGAGAAGAATAGCAGAAGGAAAAGATAAGAATTCGAACACAGAGGAGAGGAGTGGGTTCGAATTTTTTGAGTGAAAGAGGGGTGTTAGTAGATAAATAAATAAATAGAAGGATATGAGAGAGAGATGAATTCGAAAATTAAATAAAATAAAATAAAAATATTTTTGTTTTTATTTTAAATATTAGTTATAATTCGAAAATACGAAAAGGAATAAAATTAAAATTAAAATTTAAAATAATTAGTTAATGAAAAGAAATTTTGAAAAAGAGGTTAGTGATTTTCGAAAATTAGAGAGAGAAAATTAGTTAGGTAGTTTTGAAAAAGATAAGAATAAAACAAAAAGATAGGATTAATTTGAAAAATATTTGAAAATCAATTTTAAAAAGATAAGAGGTTAGAAAAGATTTTGAAATTGATTTTGAAAAAGATGTGATTGACATTTATTTTGAAAAATATTTGAAGAATAAATTTAAAAAGATTTGATTTTGAAAATTAAAGTTGATTACTTGACTAACAAGAAACAAAAAAAAATATGATTTTAAAATTTAAAGATTGAACCTTTCTTAATAGGCAAGTAACAATTTGAAAAATTTTTGAATTAAAACATTAAATGTTAGTGAGATTTTCGAAAATATGAAGTAAGAATAAGAAAAAGATTTTGAAAATCAATTTAAAAAAATTTCAAAAATATGTAAAAATAAATGAAAAAGATTTGATTTTTGAAAAAGATTTGAAAAAGATAGAATTTTTAAATTAAAAATTTGATTTGACTCATAAGAACAATTAAATTTAAAAACTTTTTGACTAAATCAAACCAAATTTTTGAAAACTTATGAGAGAATAACGGAAAGATATATTTTTTTTATTTTTGAATTTTTAATGAAGAAAGAGAAAAACATCAAAATGACTCAAAACATGAAAATTCAAGATCAAAACACATGATGCATGCAAGAACACTTTGAATGTCAAGATGAACACCAA
>NC_029789.2:69860155-69861885 GCF_000816755.2 Arachis ipaensis | reverse complement strand
GGTTAGTGATTTTCGAAAATTAGAGAGAGAAAATTAGTTAGGTAGTTTTGAAAAAGATAAGAATCAAACAAAAAGATAGGATTAATTTGAAAAATATTTGAAAATCAATTTTAAAAAGATAAGAGGTTAGAAAAGATTTTGAAATTGATTTTGAAAAAGATGTGATTGACATTTATTTTGAAAAATATTTGAAGAATAAATTTAAAAAGATTTGATTTTGAAAATTAAAGTTGATTACTTGACTAACAAAAAATAAAAAGATATGATTTTAAAATTTAAAGATTGAACCTTTCTTACTAGGCAAGTAACAAACTTAAAATTTTTGAATCAATCACATTAATTGTTAGTAAAGATTTTGAAAAATATGGAATAAAATAAGAAAAAGATTTTTGAAAATCAATTTGAATTTTTGAAAATATGAAAGAAAAATGAAAAAGATTTGATTTTTGAAAACGATTTGAAAAAGATAGAATTTTTAAATTGAAAATTTGATTTGACTCATAAAAACAATTAAATTTAAAAACTTTTTGACTAAATCAAACCAAATTTTTGAAAACTTATGAGAGAATAACGGAAAGATATATTTTTTTTATTTTTGAATTTTTAATGAAGAAAGAGAAAAACATCAAAATGACTCAAAACATGAAAATTCAAGATCAAAACACATGATGCATGCTAGAACACTTTGAATGTCAACATGAACACCAAGAACACTTTGAAGATCAAGATGAACATCAAGACTTATTTTTGAAATTTTTTAAGAAAAGAAAAACATGCAAGACACCAAACATAGAACTTTTCAAACTTTACACACTAATAATTCAAAAATGCATATGGAAAACAAGAAAAGACACAAAATAAGGAAATGCAAAGATCAAACAAGGAAATTCATGAAGAACAACTTGAAGATCATGAAGAACATTATTCATGAGTTTTCGAAAATTTTTATGAAAAATTAGAACATGCAATTGACACCAAACTTAAAATTTGACACTAGACTCAAACAAGAAACACAAAATTATTTTTGGTTTTATGATTTTATTAATTTTTTTTTTCGAAAATTAATTGGAAGAGAAAAATAAGGATTTCAAAATTTTTAATGGGAATTCCAGGAATCATGCAATGTTAGTCTAAAACTCCGGTCCAGGAATTAGACATGGCTTACTAGCCAGCCAAGCTTTCAGTGAAAGCTCCGGTCCAAAACACTAGACATGGCCAATAGCCAGCCAAGCTTTAGCAGATCATTACATACAAAAGCTAAATTGCTGAGAAAGACAAAGAAGCTCTTCTCTAATGATAGTTGAAACCTCAGTCCAAAGGATTAGACATGGCTTTACAGCCAGCCAGACTTCAACAGATCATCATGAAACTCTAGAATTCATTCATAAAAATTCTGAAGAACATAGAATAATTAAATATATTTTTTTTTGAAAATTTTTCGAAAATAAAAAGAATAAAAACAAAAACATAAAATTAAAATAAAATTACCTAATCTGAGCAACAAGATGAACCGTCAGTTGTCCAAACTCGAACAATCCCCGGCAACGGCGCCAAAAACTTGGTGCACGAAATCGTGATCGTTCATTCCTTGGTAACAGCAACAAAAACTTAATACGCACGTTCATAATCTTAGTTCTTTGTCATAACTTCGCACAACTAACCAGCAAGTGCACTGGGTCGTCCAAGTAATAAACCTTACGTGAGTAAGGGTCGATCCCACGGAGATTGTC
>NC_029789.2:69857204-69857534 GCF_000816755.2 Arachis ipaensis | reverse complement strand
TTAATCTATGGTGTGTAGAAACTCTACCGTTGAAAATACATAAGAGCAAGGTCTAGGCATGGCCGAATGGCCAGCCCTCTAAACGTGATCTCAGAACATAAAATTAGTCAAAGACTAACCAGAGATGTAAATACAATAGTAAAAATTCCTATTTATACTAAACTAGTTACTAGGGTTTACAAAAATGAGTAAATGATGCAGAAATCCACTTTCAGGCCCACTTGGTGTGTGCTTGGGCTGAGCATTGAAGCTTTCACGTGTAGAGGTCTTTCTTGGAGTTAAACGCCAGCTTTTGTGCCAGTTTGGGCGTTTAACTCCAGCTTTTATGCC
>NC_029789.2:69842657-69857184 GCF_000816755.2 Arachis ipaensis | reverse complement strand
CATGGAGATGCTTTTATTCCTTCTGAACCTCTGCTTTCCTACTGCTTTCATCCAATCATTCAAACTCCTTTCCATGGCAAGCTGTATATTGGGAATCACCGTTGTCAATGGCTACATCCCGTCCTCTCAGTGAAAATGGTCTAAATGTGCTGTCACCGTACGGCTAATCATCTGTCGATTATCGATCATGCTAGAATAGGATCCAGTAATCCTTTTGCGTCTGTCACTACGCCCAGCACTCGCGAGTTTGAAGCTCGTCACAGCCATCCCTTCCCAGATCCTCCTCGGAATACCACAGACCAGGTTTAGACTTTCCGGATCTCAGCAATGGCCATCCATGGGTTCTAACTTATACCACAAAGATTCTAATATCTTGGACTCGGTCCTCTGTATTAGATATCTAAGAGATACTCCTTCAAAGTGATGCATCAACAAATTCAGCAACAATTTGAGCAGATGGCTAAGAAAATTGATGGACTATAAATCGCTGCAGTAAATACACAGAGCCAATCTCAAACCTCACATGGGTGGAAGCAATCTGAAGAAAGTTTTGGGACATTCAATTATGAGCAACAAAGCCCTGAGCAGGTGCAATGCATGAATAACACTTCAAGTTCATTTCAACACAATTTCTATGGTGATGCACACAAGACACCCTGGAAGACTCATTCTAATTCAAGGTGGGGTGAGCCTCAGAATCAAGGACAAAGGGACTTCAACTCTGACAGCCTCAGCAACACAAGCAACCAAAGCCATTCATCTAAAGATACTAACGAATTCAAAAACCCACAAAACACATATCACCAACCCCATAACAACTCACAAAACCACCAAAATAGCTTTTTAACATCCACATTCCACCCACAAAATAACCCCGCAAATAGTTCAAACAACTTCCAGCAACAACCATCTCATTTTACACAACCACAACCAAATCCAGACTCCCAAAGAATCTCTAGTCTAGAGATAATGATGGAGAAACTCATGAAAAATCAAGAGATGGCAAGGAAAGATCAAGCCATAACAAGTAAAAACCAAGAAGCTTCAATAAAAAATCTTGAGAGGCATATGGAACAAATGGCTAAACAAATTGCAGAGATGGATGAGAAGCAACCAAATGCATCCCCTAGTGCCACTCAAGACTACCCAAGGGACAAAAGAAAAGCTACAAAATGGGAGGAGTGCAAAGCAATCATAGTGGGAAGTGAGGAGACTGAGGAGAAGGAAGCCATCAATCTGGAAGAACACAATAGAAAAGTTCTACAAGAAGAGACAGAAGAGAGAAGAGAAGAGGATAGAAATACCAAGAATGCAAAAAGCTCAAAGAGAGACAAGAACATCCTTGAGCCACAGCTAAAAGAGAAGAAGGAATGGGTGAAGCCATATATCCCCAACCTTTCATATCTTCAAAAATTCAAGAAAGAGAATGAGGATAAGCAATATTTAAAATTCCTGGACATATTCAAGACACTCAGCATCAATATTCCTTTCTTAGAAGCACTTGAACAGATGCCTGTGTATGCCAAATTTATGAAAGAAGTGCTGACAAAGAAAAAGTCCCTAAGAGAAGGACAAATTATTGAGATGACTATGGAATGTAGTGCTATTCTCCAAAGAGAGTTGCCAGAGAAGAAAGATGATCCTGGGAGTTTTTATATACCTTGCACCATAGGAAACATAACCATTGAGAAGTCATTCTGTGATCTTGGTGCAAGCATAAACTTGATGCCTCTATCTCTTATGAGGAAGCTTCAAATTGTCGAGCTGAAATCCACACGAATACTTCTTCAAATGGTTGACAAATCCATTCAGCAAGCACTTGGAGTTGTAGAGAATGTGCTGGTAAAAGTGGGGAAATTTCTTCTCCCAACTGATTTTGTCATCCTAGATATGGAGGAAGACCCTAACACGCCCATCATCCTCGGGAGGCCTTTCCTAGCTACGGGCAGAGCATTGATAGATGTTGAAAAAGGGGAATTATTGCTAAAGTGCATGATGAGCATCTAGCATTTCATGTCTTCAAGACTTTACATGAGCCCACTCAAGAAGAAGAATGCAAGAAGGATAAGGCCAGAGATCATAGCTCAAAGAAGACAATTAAGAAGTCAACTCCAAGGTTCTTAAACTCATACTTGAAAGAAGTAGACATGGTGCAACAGACCAAAGAAATCAAGAAGGAACTAGATCCAAAACCTCCAGATGAGAACCTCAAAACTCCAGATAAAGAACCACCAAGGCATGAATTATCTCCTGAAAAAGAAGAGAAGAAGAAGAGGCTAAAAGGGTGGAGAAATAAGAAAATCCCCTCTGAAGGCTTCTCACCAGGGGATAAAGTGATGTTAAACACCCAACCAATGAAGGTGTCTCCACAATTATCTGAGTGCTACACTGTGAACCGGATCCTTTTACTTGAACACCTAGAGATCATCAAAGAGGAGACCGGAAGGAAGTTCACAGTAAGAGGAGAAAAGTTGAGGCACTATGATTTTCAACCCCCATGATCAAAGGATGAGATGTCAAGCTAATGACAATAAAGAAGCACTTGTTGGGAGGCAACCCAACTTGAGGTAGTTTTCTTTTCATAGCTATTTCAATACAAAGGTTAAGTGGTTTTGTCTGTATTGCAAGGATCTAAGTTTGGTGTTGCACACCAAAACAATTTAAGGGAGAATGAAAGATTATAAGTTTGGTATTCCACCAACATTTTATCTAAAAATCATACTCTCACTTCCTACATAATGCTAGCTCCAAGCAATCAGACAAATCATGTAACCATTTAGTTGCTTTCTAATTTTAGCTCCATAACCTTTAGCAAGGCCAAGAGAATTCATAATTGGTTAACTAGTTGCATCAGAGGCAGTGGCAAGGAATTAAGTTTGGTGTTCCCACACCAAAATAAATCCAAAAGACATACTCAAATCATGCATACTGACCATTCACTTAAGGGCTTGAGAAGCAAGCAACTTTTGAGAGTTATGCAGGAAACTAGCTAACATTTGAAGACAATTTGCATTATGACTCAAACGAGATACAACAGAAGGAAGAATGAAAAGTGGCAACCCAAAAGGTTGTATCTACACTCAATCTTGGTTGTTGGAAAAGTAATTTAAATTGGGAATTCTTTATGTCTGGCTAGAATGTTTATTTAGTTGCAAGTGGAAGTACATGCTGAAGAAAGCTATCTGCATAATTTTTGTCTGAAAGAGTATCTGCATAATAATTGTCATCATTCATTAGCTTGAGTATTTTGTTTTGTTCCCTTGATGTTTGAATAAAAGAGAGATGTTTGATTTGGAAAATTAATTGTTCAATGTTGCAAAAGTTAGAATGAAAGTTAGTGGTGGTATGTGCTTGATTCAATTGATAGCTCATACAATAATTGCTGCATAATGACATGTTACTTAAAGCTTAAGCTAGTTTGCTGCTATGATCCTTCAACTAATGAAAATCCCTTGAAAGGAAATCAAAACAGAAAGAAAAAGAAATAGAAAAAGCCAAAAAAAGTGGCAAAGAAACAAATAATAAGGCTAGACACCAATAGCTTGGACCCTAGGACACATGCCTGTGGTGTTTTTGTACTAGGATATGCTTGGACAAGTAAGTTCTAAGGAGTATTTCAAAACTTGGCCACTTAGATCAACTGATTTGGGATTGCCAACTGAAAGTCCACAATAAAGAGCAACCTAGCTACAAAACACTTAGTTATCCAAAGAGATGCTGGGCATCAATGATCCTAGGAGGAAACAAAGTCAGCCATGTGTTTGTGGTGAAGAAATGTTGAGTAAAATTAAGCCAAAGGCTACTGCAACATTTGCCACCAAGCCTTCAATAAGCAATAAGCTCTCTAATGCAAAAGAAAGAAGAAAAAGCTAACAAGGGAAATAAGCAAAAAGTAAGGTATTGTAGCAGCAACCTTGGTGAACCCTTAAGGACACATTGTTTGTTTTAACAGCAAGTAATAAATGAGCTACTATTGATCTGCATAAAACCCCATAAACCAAATTCAACTATCTGCTTAATAAGGACATATATACTTCTCTATTTCATTCTATCTTCTCTTGTGTTTGATGCTTGCTTGGGGACAAGCAAGTTTTAAGTTTGGTGTTGTGATGACAAGTCATCTTAGCCTATTTTTACTAGTCTTTTTCTTTGTTTTTATTAGGATTTATGCACTTTCTTGCGTTATAAGTAAGTAATTTAGAATGGAATTGTATAGTTTCTTTGTATCAATCAACCACCATGTAATTGATACTAAATCATGAGGTTTAAGCCAAATTTAATTGATATTTATTTGATTTATAAACCTTGTGAATTTGGTAATACTTTGATTGGTTGTTTTGATTACTTGTAGGAGAAGAAAAGAAGAAAACAAGAAAGCGTGGCCTAAGAAGCGTGGCCCAAGGAAGAGAAGAATGTGGCAAATGAAATTAAGAAGTGTGGCGCAACAAGGAAGGGAAGCCACGAAGAATTGTCCAAGAGTGCAACAATGGACCAAGGAAATAAAGCTCAATGCTCTGCTCCCCTTGAGAGCGAAGCACAATTTGAAGCCAAGAAACAAGGAAAGGAAAAACAATGCCCCGCTCTCCTTGGGAGCATTATCGTGTTTCCACCAAAAATAAATCAAAGGAAATGTTTGCCAAATGCTTTCTCCAAGATTCGAACCAAGAACCAAAGGGGAGTGGGGGAGCGCTACTCACTAAGAAAATAAGCTACATATGGCCAAAATGCCACCTCCAAGATTCGAGCCAAGCACCTTGAGGAAGCAAGGAGCAAGGGTGCTACAAGAAACCAAGGAAATCTGCACTAGCGTGCCTTCACCAAGGTTTCGAACTTGGGACCTCCCCTTGGAAGCACCAATGCTCTGCTCCAAAAGAGAGCAGAGTGCTACTCCTTGGCGCACACAAGCATGCTTGACACGGGCCAGGGGGAATTGAGCGCACAACTTGACAAGGCCAGGAGGGAGTGATGCGCATCATGACACGGGCAGGAATTGAGCGCGCAAGACACACACACACAAGACTCCAATGCTCCCCTCCCCTTGAGAGCGGAGCACTATCCTGATGCTTCTAAGCCTTAGCACGCGACAAAGGATCCCCACACAAGGCTCCAATGCTCTACTCCCCACAAGAGCGGAGCATCCTCCTGGGAGGAATTTTCTCATGGGCTGAAAATTCAATCAAAAATCCAATTAAATTCAAATCTTCACCAAATTAAAAACCCCATCCAAATTCTAAAATCCAAGAATAGAAAGTGTATAAATAGATGCTAGTTTGATTTAGTTAGGACCTTTTTTTTTCTTTTACACAGACCTCTTCACTTACTTTGGAATTTTCATTTTTGTAATTTGGAGCTTTTACTTTGAGTTTGGATCTAGGAGACCTGGGAAGGAGAATTGATCTCTCTTCTTCCTTGTTCTTGCTTAAGCACTCTTTATTTTCTTGCTTTTGATCTTGGGTGGAGAATTGAAGAACTTCTGTTTCAATCTCACCTTGAGATCTCTTGTTTACTTTTCTGCTTAATTCAATTTCCATTTCTGTTTACTACTTCATCTTCTACTCTTTCTGCAATTTACTTTTCTTTATTTCTTTTGCAATTGTTCTTGTTGGATCAAGGAAGGATTTGAGATCTAGACTTGTTTTCTAGTCTCTTCCACTCCTGAGATCTTCAACCTTCTTTTAAATTGCTGCAATTAAGCATCAGTCACTTTCTGTTTTAATCCCTCAAGCATTTATACTTTTCCGTTTAAATCTACTTTACTTCAATTCACCTTCTACTCTTCTGTTTAATTGCAATTCACTTGTTCTTGTTTAAATTCTGCAATCCCAATTCCCAATTCCTTTTATAATTCAAGCAATTTACATTTCTTACACTTTAAGATTCAGCCATTTACATTTCTTGCAATCTAAGTTTCTGTAATTTACATTACTTGTTCTTTAAGATTCAGCATTTTTATTTTCTTTTCTCTTTAATTTACTGTAATTCTTCCCTCTCCCTTTACAATTCATGCAATTTAGCTTCTGTCAATTATAAACCACTCAACCAATACTTGATTCGCTGGACTAAATCAACCACTAAACTAAAATTGCTCAATCCTTCAATCCCTGTGGGATCGACCTCACTCATGTTAGTTATTATTACTTGATGCGACCCAATACACTTGTCGGTGAGTTTTGTGTTGGATCATTTTCCACACATCAGGTTGCCTCCTAGATCCATCACCAGTTTTCATGACTTAGCTAAAAAGTTCCTTACTAGATTTTCCATTCAGAAGGACAAAGCCAAACATGCCCCAAGCTTATTAGGAATTAAACAAGGAGATCGGGAGAGTCTTCGCTCTTACATGAAAAGATTCAACAAAGCTTGCCTGGATATACAAAGCCTACCCACAGAAGCAGCCATCATGGGTCTTATCAATGGCTTACGAAAATGACCCTTTTGTCACTCTATATCAAAGAAACACCCAATATCTTTAAATGAAGTGCAAGAACGTGCAGAGAAATATATCAACATGGAGGAAAATTCTTGATTGGGAGAGACCTCAAAATCCAGATTCTCCTACTCATCTAGGGATAAGGATAAAGAATCCAAGAAAAAGGAAGATCAACACGGAGAGAAGCCTAAAAAATATCACAATTACACCCCTCTTTAGGTATCTCTTGTAGATGTTTTCCGAGAAGTATGCCACACCGAGAAGATTCCACCACCTCGTCCAATCAAAATCAAAAAAGGAGGGGGAAATTGGACAGAATACTGTGAGTACCACCGAATCTATGGACATCCTACAAACGAGTGCTTCGACCTAAAAAATGTCATAGAAAAATTGGTAAGAGAAGGACGACTAGATCGATACTTAGCCAACAAAACGAATGAACCCAGAAAAAGAAGAAGGGATGAAGAGGTCGGACGAACTGAACGACCACCCCGCACCCCGGAGAGGCACGTTCACATGATAAATAGAGGATTCCCAGGAGGAGGGATCTCCAAATCATCTCGCAAAAGGCACCTTAAAGAAGTATATCATGTTCGAGGAGAGGAAGGATCACCCGACCTCCCTACCATTACTTTTACCCAAGAAGACGCGGCCTTGGACATGATGATCCCATGGTCATTACTATCATATTGGCCCACGCTAATCTCCACCGTACATTGGTGGACCAAGGATGCTCAGCGGATATTTTGTTTAAATCTGCCGTCGATAAACTCGGCTTACAAGAAAAAGAGCTCAGAGCATATCCGAACAGCTTGTTCAGACTAGGAGATACTCTAATCTAACCCCTTAGATATATTTCACTACACACAACCTTTGGAAAGGGAACCCGGTCAAGGACACTCAACATAGACTACATTGTAGTCGACGTGAGCTCGGCCTACAATGCGCTAATAGGTCGGACAACGCTAAATCAGCTTGCCGCAGTAGTGTCAACTTCACATCTATGCATGAAGTATCCAACCCCAGAAGGGATAGCCACGATAAAAGGAGACCAGAAAACTGCACGACGCTGTTATAACGAAAGTCTGAACCTTAGAGGCAACAGAGAAGAAATCAACACCATCGAGATCGGGGAGTTCGAGGTCGGGAAGAACTTCGTCCACAACCGGAAGGCAAGATCGAGGAAGTCCAAATCGGGGATGTCCCAGATAAGACAACCAGTATTGGGGCGACTTTGAAAGGAGACATAAAGGAGTCTCTGATACAGTTCCTAAGAGATAATGTCGACCTCTTTGCATAGAAAGCTGTAGACATGCCGGGCATAGATCCCAAACTAATGTGCCATAAACTGGCAGTATACCCAGGATCTCGGCCAGTTCAACAGAAGTGTCGAAAGCTCAGACCAGAAAGATCCCAAGAGGTGGAAGAACAAGTACAAGCTCTACTGGAGGCAGAATTCATAAGAGAAGTCAAATACCCACTATGGATGGCCAACGTTGTATCGGTGAAAAAGTCAAATGGGAAACGGTGAATGTGCACCGATTACACCGACCTCAATAAAGCATGTCCAAAAGATCCTTATCCACTCCCAAGCATAGACACTCTAGTGGATGCCTCCTCCGGTTACAAGTACCTTTCTTTCATGGATGCCTATTCAGGATATAATCAAATCCCGATGTACCCACCTAATCAAGAAAAGACCTCATTTCTAACCCCAAAAGCAAACTACTGTTATATCGTCATGCCATTCGGACTCAAAAACGCAGGAGCTACCTACCAAAGACTAATGAATAACATCTTTGTAGACCATATCAGGAAACTCATGGAGGTATCTGTGGATGACATGTTGATAAAAACACAAAATGAGGAATCATTACTGTCCGACCTCGCCAGAGTGTTCGACACCATCAGAAAGCATGGCATGCAACTTAATCCCGCAATGTGTACCTTTGCAGTAGAAGCCGGCAAATTCCTGGGTTTCATGTTAACACAACGAGGAATCGAGGCGAACTCGGATAAATGCTGAGCTATACTCAACATGAAACGTCCGACCTGTGTCAAAGAAGTACAACAACTCAACGGAAGACTGGCAGCCTTGTCCAGATTTCTAGCCAGATTAGCCATAAGATCTCTTCCCTTCTATGCCACACTAAGGAAAGGAAAGAGGTTTGAATGGACCACAGAATGCAAGTAAGCCTTCTTGGATTTCAAAAAATTCCTAGGCCAACTTTTCATTCTTACTCGACCACGAGAAGGAGAAGCACTCATATTATACCTCGTAGTGGGAACTCGGGCAATAGCCTCAGCGCTAGTCAGAGAAGACGAAAGTGGGCAACAACCCATCTACTTCATCAGCAAACCCTACAAGGGGCCGAACCAAACTATCAAAAGATAGAAAAGTTCACCTACGCTCTCATACTAACTTCTCGACAGTCGCCCATATTTTCAACCTCACACCATCAAAGTTCGGACTAACCAACCCATAAAAGGCATTCTACAGAAGACAGACTTAGCTGGAAGAATTCTACAGTGGGCAGTCAAGCTATATAAGTTCGATCTTCAATATGAAACTCAGACGGCGATCAAGTCCCAATATTTGGCCAATTTCATTGCTGAGTACACTGACACCCTGGGAACTCCTACAAAATGGAATCTCTATGTAGACGGCTCTTCAAACAAAACCGGGAGTGGTGCAGGTGTGATAATCGAAAGCGACCAGGGAACGCAGATTAAACTCTCCCTAAAATTTGAGTTTCCTGCTTCAAACAACCAGGCCGAATATGAGGCATTACTAGTTGGTTTGAGACTGGCTAAGGAAGTGGGAGTTCAAAAGCTTATCATCTTCAGCGATTCGCAAGTAGTTACCTCGCAAATAGTAGGAACTTAACAAGCTAAGGACCCTACCATGAAAAAAGTACCTGGATAAAACCAAGGAACAGCTCGAACAACTCGGGGAATTTGAGGTCCGCCATATACCTCGGAAACAGAATGCTCGAGCTGATGCACTCTCAAAATTAGCCAGCACCAAACCAGGGGGCAATAATAGAAGCCTCATCCAGGAAATACAGCAAAACCCATCGATGTCGGAGGAAGAAAAGGTCCTGGCTATATCAGGTCAAGATCAAGGATGGATGACCCCCATCGTCAACTAATTTAAATCAGAGTCACTCCCTACAGATAAGAAGGAGGCGAAGAAGTTGAGACGATAAGCACAGTACTATACCATCATAAGTAACATCCTATACAAGAGGGGGATCTCTACACCCTTACTAAAATGTGTGCCGACCTCTAACACAAAGGAAGTCTTAGAGGAAACACACAGTGGCATATGTGGCGACCATCTTGGAGCACGAGCTCTATCCAAAAAGGTACTCCGGGCCGGATTATTTTGGCCGACTTTACAAAATGAAGCAACAGAGTTCTTAAAGACATGTCCACTATGTCAGAAGCATGCTAACTTCCATATCGCCCCACTAGAGGAGCTCATCAGCGTAACATCACCTTGGCTATTTGCGAAATGGGGACTTAACCTCCTTGGACCCTTTCCCCAAGGATCAGGACAAGTCAAGTTCCTTATTGTAGGGGTAGATTACTTCACAAAATGGATTGAGGCAGAGCCCTAGCTAATGCCACTACTCAAAGAAGTCGGAAATTCTTATATAGGAACTTTGTTACAAGGTTTGTGGTTCCTTACTCCATTACCACAGACAATGGAACTCAATTCATAGACACAGGCTTCAGGAAGTTGGTGGCAGACTTGAAAATAAAGCATCAATTTACATCCGTAAAACACCCACAAACTAATGGACAAGCAGAAGTAGCTAACAAAGTTATATTGGCTGGGTTAAAATGGAGACTACAGGACGCAAAGGGAGCTTGGACGGAAGAGCTCCCACAAGTCCTATGGGCATATCGAACAACTCCACACTCCACTACAAGGGAATCACCTTTTCAATTGGCATACGGAATGGAGACAATGATCCCAGTGGAGGTCGAAGAAGGATCCCCTAGAACAATACACTATAGTGAAGAGGCCAAATTCCAACTTCAAAGGAAAGATCTTGACCTACTTCCAGAAATCCGAGAAAGAGCTCGGATCAGGGAGGAAGCGATAAAATGTCGAATGGCCTCAAGATACAATCAGAAGGTAGTACAGCAAAGTTTTGCCAACAACGACCTAATCCTAATCCGAAATGATATCGGAACAAGTCGACTAGGAGAGGGGAAGTTAGCAGCTAACTGGAAAGGACGCTACCGAATCACAGAGGTACTAGGAAAAGGCTACTACAGGTTGTCCGAACTCGAGGGGCGAGAGCTACCAAGATTGTGGCATGCCTACAATTTAAGAAGGTATTATAGTTAGAGGTAATAAAGATCTTAGGTCAAGGTGCACTCTTTTTCCTGAAAAGGTTTTTTAACGAGGCACCAAGCCAAGATCTATAAAATCACCTGTCTTAGAGGGTTAAACACTCAGATGTATATATTTTATTTGCCTATATGTCTACTTTCTATTGGAATAAAACTTTTCATATTTTCTACAAAGTTTCTCTACAAAGATGCATTAATCTGAACGCAAAAATCCATCGCCCGATTATAAAGCTACAGGTCAGCAAGGTGAAAACCAAATTCACCGCCCGACCACGATGAAATTGAATTCATCATCCGAAATTCTACAAAGGTCGGCAAGGTGAAAACAAAATTCACCGCCCGACTTCGACACGGTCGACCTAGTGAGAACCAAACTCACCGCCCGACTTCAACAAAATCGGCAAGATAAAAAAGCGATAAAAACAGATTAATGTTAAAGCTACAAAAGTTATAAAAAGTAAGCCATAGAAAGAGGCCTGACGAGGTCTGAGTAAAAATGGATTGCTAAAAATAACTTAGATTGGACCGACATGAAAAAGTCAGACCAATCGACATAAAAGCGACAAAAGTTATAAAAAGTAATCCATAGAAAGAGGCTTGACGAGGTCTGAGTAAGAATGGATTGCTAAAAATAACTTAGAAAGGACCGACATGAAGAAGTCGTACCAATCGACATAAAAGCGACAAAAGTTATAAAAAGTAATCCATAGAAAGAGGCCTAACGAGGTCTAAGTAAAAATGGATTGCTAAAAACAACTTAGAATGGACCGACATGAAGAAGTCAGACCAATTGACATGAAAGCTACAAAGGTTATAAAAAGTAATCCATAGAAGGAGGCGTGGCCAGCCCTAAGTAAAATGGATTACTAAAAATAGCTTGAGAAGAATCGACAAGTGAAGTCGACCAATAACTACAGATCGGATCGACACGAGAAGTCGGACCAATGAAAGGCGTGCGACACAGCTCGACCTAAAAAGCCACGACCACGCAAAAAGCCATCAAAATTGTTGAGACTAAAAAAGTTCCATAAAGAACATTAGCAAGTCATCGAATAAAGCTAGCCAAAGGTCACCCCGACTAAAACAGGAAACAAACAAATACAAAGGCAATCAAAGAGGTCGGACAGCAAAATCCAACACTCTAAAGATTCTTGGAAGCATCAAAGGTTGCAAACAAACATACCAAAAAGTTACTACAATAAAAACTCAGATGGCCACTCGAAGGTTGACCTTAGGAGTTCAAAAGCATTTGTTTTTCCTAAAGAAAGTTGCTAAGAAAAGCAACTGAAATGTCAAGGCCACACCAGAGCTCAATTAAAATAAAACAGAGTTTAAGAAAGCCCACAGATCGGGCTATAAAAAAAATACAACAAAGAAAAGTCATCAAGGGTTCAAGTTCTCCTCAGCGGCAGCACCCTGAGTTGTAGAAGGAGGAATAGTCTTCAAAGGAGTCGCGTCCATGGTTCCATCCTCACGATTGAGTATCTCACAATCCGGATTGGGTTGGGAATGGTCGACCTCGACAGAAGGATTTGAAGAAGTCGCGGCTACAGAGGCTTTAACTGGCGGCACAGGGGGAGGATCTTCTCCTTCATCCTCATCTGGGGCAGGGACGATTTTTCCATCCTCAACAACATTATCCAAACTAAAAAGACTCAGGTCGAGCTTGGGAGCAAGAACTCGGACATGAGCTTTTATGTTCTCATACGCATCAGTTACACAACCCACAAGATGACCCTGGAGCTCAGCATAGTCAGCATGAGCAGACTCCAGCCTCTCCCTGGCCTCCAACAGCTCACCATAGGTACGGGTATAACTCTCCTTCGACTTCTTGGCCATCTCCTCGGCCAGATTCACAGCAGCCTCCGTAGCAACAACCTTGGATTTTTCTTTTTCTACATCCAGCTCCAGTTTAATAACTCTAGCGTCCAGCTCATCCTTCAACCCCTTAAACCTGTCATACTCCGACTTGGCTTCCAGCATAAAATCTTTTGTCGCATGGACGGGAGAATCTTGGATTGAGCGAAACAAATCCGCACCCATGTGCACCATCCAAACACTACTTCTGGTAATGAAATCCAGATGGTGCAGGATGGACACGTCGTCTATAGGAAGTCGACCATAAGGGGCAATCTGGTTATCAACAAACCCGCCAGCATTGAAGTCAGGGGCATCTAGATTATAAGGTTCAACAGTCTTCTGCTTCTTTGGAGGAGGACCAGTAGCAGAGGGAGTGGTAGCACCAGAGGTCGGCTGGATAGGGTCAGAAGGAGCCAAACAAACCTGGGTAGTTGGGATAATCTTCCTAATGAATGCAATTTACACCCCCATTCAAAATTGGTGAATTAGTTCTTTTGGCAAGCGCACCAAAATTATCGTCAAGTAAGAACCCACAGTAGAGTGGGATCGTATCCACAGAGATTGGCAAATTCGAGTAGTTTTAATTAATTGATGAAATTAGTCAAGCGGATCAATCGGATTGTGAAGTGCAGAATTGTAAATGACATAAATGTAAATGAC
The DNA here is from genome assembly GCF_000816755.2 of Arachis ipaensis. Taxonomy (NCBI): domain Eukaryota; kingdom Viridiplantae; phylum Streptophyta; class Magnoliopsida; order Fabales; family Fabaceae; genus Arachis; species Arachis ipaensis. The sequence goes on along the minus strand of NC_029789.2, from coordinate 69,843,866 downwards.
TAGAATATAAAGAAAAGTAATAAAGTGCAGAAATATAAATGGCAGAATGTAAAGTGCAGATTCATAAATGACTTGAATGTAAATGGGAATGGGGAATTGCTGAATGTAAAATTAAGCTGTAAAGAAATAGATAGATAAGAATGGGGAAATTCATTGAGATTGGGAGATATTGTCTCTTTGGATCAAATCTAGCTTATATCCTCCTCAATCATGCAACTCATTGACCTCTTGGCAATCATGATTGATTGAGCCCCAATCTCTTGGTGACTCAATCTCTCAGATCTTGATCAATAGCCACTTCCTTGGTCTAATTGCTCATGAAGAGAGATAGGCTTGGTCCTTGATTATACCACACACCATTATAGGTCCAAGTAGAGGGAGGATTATATGTCACATATCCAAATACCAAAACCCAGATTCTACTCAAGTGTGAGAAGGGATTTCAAGCATGGTTTCATGTTTCCTTTCCTAAGGTTCCCATGAAACCCAATTACATTCAATCTCTTTCCCAAGATAATTGAATGCTAAGCATTGAGAACGAAATTCCCTCTAGCAAATCAAAGAGAAGGTGAAGAGAAGAAGAATTTCACTATTATCAATCCATCAGGTACAACAGAGCTCCCTCTCTCGATGAGAGGGAAGTTAGCTACTCATAGCTCAAAAAGTACTCAAAAGTGAAGTGTAAAAGTGGATCTAACCCTGACTGCTTAACCCCCTCTTTAGTACTCCTTGGGGGTATTTATACTACTCCTAGTAAAAAGGAAAATTACATTTTGTAGGGAAAAGAAAACACTCAATAAGCGTGACTTCCCAGCTGGCGTGTGGCTGGCTCTTTACTGGCGTGTCTGGCGTGTCTCATTTCTTGCTTACCGTGCCACGCCCAATACCTCAAGTGGCACGCTTATCTCTCTATCAACCTTGGTGTGCCATGCCTTCCATGCCTTCGAACATGCCATAGTGGAATTCTTGTGTTGGCGTGCCATGCCTTCGAACTCAAGTGGCACGCCTTTTGCCTTTTTCCACCTTTCCTTGCCTCTGGAAACTTGAACTGGCGTGCCATGCCCAGGGTCTGGCGTGCCACGCCCTTGCTCTATGCTTGGCTAAGTCTCTCTGAAAAGTTGCACTAGTGTGGCACGCCCAGGGTCTGGCGTGCCACGCCCCTTTTGTGAGTGAGTGGTTCCTCTGTTTGGCGTGCCACACCACGAACTC
>NC_029789.2:69828189-69839800 GCF_000816755.2 Arachis ipaensis | reverse complement strand
AGTGTGAGAAGGGATTTCAAGCATGGTTTCATGTTTCCTTTCCTAAGGTTCCCATGAAACCCAATTACATTCAATCTCTTTCCCAAGATAATTGAATGCTAAGCATTGAGAACGAAATTCCCTCTAGCAAATCAAAGAGAAGGTGAAGAGAAGAAGAATTTCACTATTATCAATCCATCAAGTACAACAGAGCTCCCTCTCTCAATGAGAGGGAAGTTAGCTACTCATAGCTCAAAAAGTACTCAAAAGTGAAGTGTAAAAGTGGATCTAACCCTGACTGCTTAACCCCCTCTTTAGTACTCCTTGGGGGTATTTATACTACTCCTAGTGAAATAAAAGAATTACAAAAGTGAAAAAGGAAAATTACATTTTGGAGGGAAAAGAAAACACTCAATAAGCGTGACTTCTCAGCTGGCGTGTGATTGGCGCTTTACTGGCGTGTCACGTGCCCTTCATTTCTTGCTTACCGTGCCACGCCCAATACCTCAAGTGGCACGCTTATCTCTCTATCAACCTTGGTGTGCCATGCCTTCGAACTCAAGTGGCATGCCATAGTGGAATTCTTGTGTTGGCGTGCCATGCCTTCGAACTCAAGTGGCACGCCTTTTGCCTTTTTCCACCTTTCCTTGCCTCTGGAAACTTGAACTGGCGTGCCATGCCCAGGGTCTGGCGTGCCACGCCCTTGCTCTATGCTTGGCTAAGTCTCTCTGGAAAGTTACACTAGTGTGGCACGCCTAGGGTCTGGCGTGCCACGCCCCTTTTGTGAGTGAGTGGTTCCTCTATTTGGCGTGCCACGCCACGAACTCAAGTGGCACGCCCCAATGCTTCTTTGCTCTCTGAATGACACTGGCGTGCAACGCCTGGTTACTCAAGTGGCACGCCCAAGTGAAGAATGGTGAGTGGCGTGCCACGCCTTCGTTACCAAGTGGCACGCCCCATGTAATTGGCCTCCTTCATCCTCCCTGGAAACTTATACCAGTGTGCCATGCCTAAAGGCTGGCGTGCCACGCCCATGATCTTGTCTTGGTTCCAGTAGTTGGCGTGCCACACCTCAGCCTTTAAGTGGCACGCCATAGTGACATGCTTGGGTTGGCGTGTCACGCCTTCGATACCAAGTGGCACGCCCAGTCTTCAATTTCCTTCAGCCCCTTCTCTGGATTATTGTACCAGCGTGCCACGCCAGGCTGTTCAAGTGGCACGCCCAAAGATTTGTGAACTCTTCAGGCTTGGCGTGCCACGCCTGGGCTCTCAAGTGGCATGCCCAAGTGACTTCATGGAGCTGGCGTGCCACGCCTTAGATACCAAGTGGCATGCCATGGTGGAGGTTCTTCTTGGAATGGTGAGTTGGTGTGCCACGCCCCTTTGCTCAAGTGGCATGCCCATGATAATTGATGGGTCAGGCGTGCCACGCCCCTTTTGTTTCCTCCATTGTAGCTCTCTGGAATTTTGTATTAGTGTGCCACGCCCAGTCCCTGGCGTGCCACGCCCACATGCATGCTTAGACTTCTTCTCTGGACTTTAGTACTGGCATGCCACGCCAGTGCATTTTTGTGGCATTTGCTCCTAAGTGACACGCCAGTTTCACACACCCAGCTTCTTGTTTGTCTTCTACCCATTTTTTATGCCTTTTTCACCTGAAATTCAGCACAACTCATCTCAAAGTAGTGTACCATAATATTCATCAAATAATGCATGAATTGTACTGATCAAATAAGATTTATGCTCTTTTATGTTCTTATTTATGCAAGAAAGAAGGGTAGATGATGCAAGTCATCACAACACCAAACTTAAGCTTTGCTTGTCCCAAGCAAATCAAAGTGAGTAAGCCTTTATAACTTGAGGCCTTGGCTTTGAGTGATTGCAATACAAATAAGAGTAAAACCAAGTGTTCAACACATGTATGAATGTTTTAATGTCATAAAAAGCTCTTGGATCCTTGAGGGTTCTTTCAAGTATAGGCTTTAGGAGTCCTTTCTATTGATTGTCACCTTGAAGTAGCAAGGGTTGTTTTGTTTTCTTGACCACGACTCTAAGTGTTTTGTCTCAAGACAACTCTTTAATTAGGCTTTCAATTAGCACTCCCAAACCAGTTGGTTTTAGGGTACTAGGTGTTGAGACACCCCTAAGAATTTACTTGCCCAGGTCTCTTCTTGACACATCTTCGCCACAAGCATCTACTAAGATCTTTAGTTCTTTTTGAGCTTTTTTATGTTTCTTTTTTTTTTTGCTATCCCAATAGTTGATGCTCAGAGCCTTGGGCCTTTATTGCTTACTACCTCTTGGTTCTATGGATATTCAAGGAACACCCTTTAACCTTCCCTTGTTATACCTTCTAGGACTAGTTGCTCTCCATGACTCAATTTCTTTTTTATTTTATCCAAGGTTCTACACTTAGTTTCTTATTTCTTAGTTTGTTTGATAATCTCTATTGGCCTTGGTCTCTCTTGATGTTTTTTCACAACTCAAAGTAACTCTTATGGAGACAAGCTCTACTTTTATTTATGTTGAAATGAAGACTTGAAATACATGGCATTTTCTTTCTTGTGAAAAAAACTCATAAAGACTTTAAACAGGAATTAAAACTAAGCATAAAACATAAACTATCCTAGCATGATTATTTATTCAAAAAGTAAATAAAGCAAAAGCTTAAACAAGATTTCAGAATTTAGAAAATGTCAACCATGGGACTTAACAACCTTGAGCAACTTCATCTTTAGTTCATTGGCCCCTTCCCCTTGTCCTTCTTCTTGGAGGGGGAGGAGCCACCTTCATCTGGCTTGGAGGAACCTTCCTGTACTTTGGCATCCTTGGGCTTCCAAAATCCTGCCCTCCTCATATAATTCCTTTCATCTTCCTTATGATTGGCTAGGATTTCCTCTTGTCTTGTACTTAGCTCTTCCATTCCTTGCATGAAGGTTGGGTATCCTGGGTTTAGAGCGGGCACGGCGTTACACAAGTTATTCAGCTTCGCTTGTGTATTGATGTTATACTACCTCCTGGATATGGTTCTGGCATCATAGAGATGTCTGAATTCGGCCAAGTTCCTCTGTTGCCATTTGCCTTGCTCTACTATTTTGTCCAGTGCACTTCGCACCTCCCCCCAGTCAAATTGTTCTTGCTGTTCCTTCCTCATATGCTCCCAGTTCCCTTGGAGTTATTGAATGTTTTGGTTAACTTGGCTCCATTGTTGTTGTTGAGTTTCTTTGAGTTGATTGACATCTTCCCTCAGGTGGTGTAGGTCTCCCTTCATTTGGTGTACATCTCCTTGCAATTGTTCCCAATTGAATCCCTCTGGAAATTGCTGATATTGGTATTGTGGTGGTGGTTGAAGTGCCAAGAATTGAGGTTGCTCTTCTGCCTCTTCCTCTTCTTGTTGTTGTTGTGGTTCATGGGCATGAGCTCTTCGTTCTCTGGCCCTGTTGAGTGGGTGAACAGCTACCACCTTGGCCATCTTTTTGGCAGTTATAAACTTGTCTTACTTCACAAGCACCTCATCAATGATCTTTTCAACTCCAGCCTCATCACATAGCCTCTCTATAATGCTGGGGAATGCCAGCCTTGAGTTGTCACTGGTGCTTTTCAGCACTTTGTTGATGTTGTTGGCAATCATCTCCCCCATGTTGATGTTCTCTCCTTTCATGATGCTGTAGATGAGCACAGCTCTCTCCTTGGTCACCTCTGAAGTGTTGGATGTGGGGATTAGGGACCTCCTCACAAATTCTAGCCACCCTCTAGCTTGGGAGCTCAAATCTTTTCTCCTTAATTGGTTGGGTATCCCATCCTTATCATTTATCCAATGCACATGCATCACACAAATTTCATTCAGGATTTCCTCAATCCCAGGGTCTTGCTGTTTCATTCTTTCTTCATAGCTCAGAGTGGAGCTTGTCCTCTTCACCATTAGCATTCTTTCTATGCTAGAGGGGCTGTAGTCGATGGACTTCCCCCTTACATAGCTACTGTAGCCATATTGTTGCCATGGTTGAGGTACTGCGTTAGCATAGAATTCCCTCACCAAGCTCTCTACCACTTTCCTTGGTGGGTTGCATAGAAGTGACCAACCCTCGTTGTTGATCTCAATGTTGATTTCAATATGCCCATTCCTCCCTAGTTGAAACCCAACTTCTGGAATGATTTTCCTCTCACTCACCCAACCATAGAATTGATTCTGGTTGAATGTGGAGAGGAACTTGTACTCGTTGAAAGAGCTTGAGGATCTGGAGGCTGGTTCCTTGGTTTTTCTTTTCTTTGAGGCTGAGCTTTTTGGTGGTGCCATTAGGTTGAGAGAGTGTGTTTGAAAAAAATGGGGGTTGCAAGAAAGAGCAAGCAAAACAAGATTTTGCTCCAACACCAAACTTAGGACTTGATTGTCCCAATAAAGAAAAAGAAGAAAGAAAGTAAGGAAAGAGATTTCAACAGTTTTTTCAGGGATTCCTTTCAGCTCTCTGTTGGAGATTTCAGCTTGCCTGTTGGTCTGTGGGTGGTATGGGGTTGCCACTTTGTGCTTTATTATTGGATTGCCCTCTAGTCACTAACACCAATCCTCCCAAGAACGGATTGGAACTTGTGGATAAAATAGCATTCCAACTTGTTTAACTTTCCCTTACTTAGTGAGGGACAACTAAACAGAATAATTCCCAATTATCAATTAGTCTTGAGACTACTGCAACAAGAATAGGGCTTCCAACTAATCAACTCCCAGTCAAGGCTTTTATTTAAATTTATATAAATTCTCTAATTTAATTTTCTGCCATTCAACTCAAATCTTTTTGAAAACATCTGATTAATAAAATAGCACACTTTTCTGCAACTCGTTGGGAGACGACCTGGGATTCATACTCCCAGTATTTTGATTTTAATTTTTGTGACACCCTTCTAAATTGATAAGCGGATTTCTGGTTGGTTGAGAACTATACTTGCAACACATATTTTATAATCATTTTTAACTCGCCAATTTTCGCTCGCATCAATTTTTGGCGCCGTTGCCGGGGAGTTGCAATAGAGTGCTAAAGTTATTAATTGGAATTTATTTATTTGTATTTTATTTTATTTTGCTACTATGCAGAGAACCTCATATCTTGTTGTTTAACAAAACAATTATCAACTAGAACCTAACTAAATCTAAGTGGTTTCCATTGATTGATTGGAGCTAGCAATGTGCTTTGGGAATGGAGTGTGATTCCTTTCGTGGAACACCAAACATAGAATCACACTTTCACTCTTGAATTGTTTTGGTGTAGAACACCAAACTTAGCTCCTCGCAATACAGGGGAAACAACTTGCGATACTTATTGAAATAAAGATGAAAAGGAAACTACCTGAGGTTGGGTTGCCTCCCAACAGAGCGCTCTTTTATCGTCGCTAGCTCGACGGTTCCTCCTTTACTTGAGATGGTAATTCACTTTGGGGTTTTTCCCCATGTTGCCCAGATAATGCTTGAGTCTTTGTCTGTTCACTGTAAAAGTCCTCTCTGAACCTTCATCCATGATTTTGATGTGTCCATATGGTGAAACTTTTGTGACAAGAAAGGGTCCGGACTACCTTGATTTGAGTTTTTCTGGGAATAGTCTCAATTTGGAATTGTAAAGGAGTACTCGCTGCCCCTTTTCAAAAATCCTGGGTGCAGGATGCAGGTCATGTCTTCTCTTTGCCTTCTCTTTATACATCTTGGTATTTTCATAGGCTTGTGACCTGAATTCCTCCATCTTTTGCAGCTGCAAGATCCTTTTTGCACCAGCAGCAATACTGTCAAAATTTAATATCTTGATAGCCCAGAGAGCCTTGTGTTCCAGCTCCAGTGGTAAATGACAAGCTTTCCCATACACTAGTTGATATGGGGACATTCCCAGTGGTGTTTTGAATGCTGTTCTGTATGCCCAAAGAGCATCATCCAGCTTCTTCGACCAATCCTTTCTTGATGCACCCACAGTCTTTTCTAGGATCCTCTTTAGCTCTCTGTTGGATATCTCAGTTTGTCCACTTGTTTGGGGATGGTAGGGCGTGGCTACCTTGTGTTTTACCCCATATCATAGGAGAAGAGCTTCTAGTGGTCTATTACAAAAATGGCTCCCTCCATCACTGATGAGTGCTCGTGGGACTCCAAACCGGCTAAAGATATTCTTCCTGAGGAAGTTCATGACTACACTGTTATCATTCGTTGGGGTTGCAATAGCTTCTACCCACTTGGAAACAGAATCCACTGCTACCAGGATGTACTTGTTTGCATATGAGGTTGGGAATGGTCCCATGAAATCGATTCCCCACACATCAAACAATTCCAGTTCTAGGATGAAATTTTGTGCCATCTCATTTCTTTTAGGCAAGTTTCCAGATCTTTGGCATTCATTGCAGCTCTTTACTAGTTCTTTGGCATCCTTGAAAAGAGTGGGCCAAAAGAATCCGCTTTGCAACACCTTAGCTGCAGTTCTATCCCCTCCAAAGTGGCCTCCATAGCATGAGCCGTGGCAACTCCATAGGACCTCTCGTCCTTCTTCTTCCGAAACACATCTTCTAAGGATTCCATCTGAACACTTCATGAATAGATATGGCTCATCCCAGACAAAGTACTTTGCATCATTCATGAGCTTCCTTTTTTGATGTTTATTGATCTTTGGAGGCAATGCCCCAGTTGCCTTGAAGTTGGCAATGTCTGCGAACCATGGTGCTTTGTGAACAATCATTAACTGCTCATCAGGGAAGAACTCGTTCACACTTGTATCAGGTGTTCCACCTTTATCATAAGGAATCCTGGATAGGTGATCTGCTACCTTGTTCTCCACTCCTTTCTTATCTCTGATTTCAATATTGAATTCCTGCAACAATCAGATCCATCTTATTAGTCTTGGCTTTGATTCTTGCTTGGCAAACAAATATTTAAGTGCTGTGTGATCTGTAAAAACAATCACTTTAGCACCAATGAGGTACGATCTAAACTTGTCAAATGTAAAAACTATTGCCAAGGACTATTTCTCCTGTCACCATAAAGTGACATTTCTCCCAGTTCAAGACCAGATTGGTCTCTTGGCATCTTTTCAATACCAAGGCGAGGTGATGTAGGCAACTAGGAAAGGAATCTTCGAATACCGAGAAGTCATCCATAAAAACTTCAATGAATTTTTCGATTATATCTGAAAAGATAGAAAGCATGCAGCGTTGGAAAGTCACAGGTGCATTACATAGCCCAAATGGCATACGCCTGTAGGCAAACACTCCATATGGGCAAGTGAATGAGGTTTTCTCTTGATCTCTGGGATCAACCACTATTTGGTTATATCCTGAATAACCGTCGAGAAAACAATAATAAGCGTGCCCTGCGAGTCTTTCCAACATCTGATCCATGAATGGAAGGGGGAAATGATCTTTTCGTGTAGCCTCATTGAGCTTCCTGTAGTCTATGCACATCCGCCATCCTGTGACTGTCCTTGTAGGAATTAGTTCGTTCTTCTCATTGGGAACCACGGTAATTCCTCCCTTTTTTGGGACAACATGCACGAGGCTAACCCAGGGGCTGTCTGAGATTGGGTATATTACCCCTCCCTGCCATAACTTCATAACTTCTTTCTGTACCACTTCCTTCATGATTGGGTTCAACCTCCTTTGGGATTGAATGGATGGTTTGGCATCATCTTCCAGCAGTATCTTGTGCATGCATATGGCCGAACTTATCCCTTTCAAGTCAGCAAGAGTCCAACCAATGGCATCTTTGTGGTTTCGCAGTACTTTGAGTAGTTCATCCTCTTGATCTTGGCTGAGGCATGAGCTTATGATTACTGGGTAATTTTCATCTTCTCCTAAGTATGCATATTTGAGGGAGGGTGGTAGTGCTTTGAGTTTAAGTTTGGGTGCTTTTGACTTTTTGTTCTCTTCCTTTGGTGCACCTTGTATTTGAATCTCTACTGTTGCAACCTCTTCACTAAACGTAGACTCCTCCTCTATTAAATCTTCAGGTTCTTCTTCTTCAAACTTTCCTGCACTGCATCTTCAAGTGAGTCCAACCTCATACACTCTCCCAATTGCTCTGGTGGGTAACTCATGGCCTTGAACACATTGATCGTCATCTTTTCATTGTGTAATCTCAGGGTGAGATCTCCTTTTGTACATCAATGACAGCTCCAGCAGTGGCCAAGAATGGCCTTCCCAGAAAGGTTGTGGCTGGAAATTTGCTTGAATAAGTAGCCAATTTGTGTCTCAAGTTTCTTGATGGCAGCATTCTGATTCTGCATATTGGACATCACTTCTTCGCGGAACATTTTACTATCTTGAATCTCTTTGCCTATGCCTTCAAGTAGATTCTCAATCCTTGAGAGTCTGTCATCAAATGATTGTAGATCGTGATTAGAGGTGGAAGGATGAGGTAAGTTATTTTGGTTTTGATGTGGATGTGGAGAGGTGTTGTTCTTGGGGTGTTGATATGGTCTAGATGTGAAATGTTGGTGGCTTGCATTGTTGGGATTTGGGCGTCTTTGATCAAGGCTTTGGTCTTGTTAATTTTCCCACCCACCCAAAGTTTGGGTGATTCCTCCATCCAGGGTTGTAGGTCTTGGAGTATGGATCATGGTTTTGCCTAGGTGAATTCCCAATGTAGTTAGCTTGCTCCTGACTACCTTCTGCTTCTTCATTCACTCCTTCTTGGGTTGTTGATGAAGTGGAGATTGCTGCTACTTGGTTCCTCTCCATCTTCTTGGTGAGGTCAGCCAGAGCATCTACATTGTTTAGCTCCGTCACTCCTCTCGTGTTTCCTCTTTCGGAAGCATAGAAGTAGTCATTCTCTGCTACAGTTTCAATGACATCTATGGCCTCCTCAATGGTCTTCTTCTTGTTCAAAGATCCTCCGGATGAATGGTCTACGGCCTTCTTTGACTCATAAGAGAGCCCTTCATAGAAAATGTGTAGCTTCACCCATTCGTTGAACATGTCAGGTGGACACCTCCTTGTCAGGTCCTTAAACCTCTCCCATGCTTCATACAGAGTCTCACCATCTTGTTGCCTGAAAGTTTGAACCTCAGCTCTCTGCCTATCGATTCGTTGAGGGGGGTAGAATCTTGCTAAGAATTTGTTCACTACATCTTCCCAAGTTGTCAAGCTCTCCTTCGGGAAAGACTCCAAAAAGGGAAGAAATTAATTAAAACAGAAAGTAAATTACTCAAACAGAAAATTAAATCAAACAAAACAAAAATGCTCAATCTAGTTATCTTCCAGTTTAATCATTGTTGATGCACAATCAATCCCCGGCAACGGCGCCATAAACTTGATGCATGGAAAACTTGTCTTATAACAAATTTCCTTCGGCAAGTGTACCGAATTTTTCGTCAAGTAAAAACTCACAATAGAGTAAGGTCGAATCCCACAGGGATTGATTGATCAAGCAACTTTAATTAGAGGAATGTTCTAATTGAGCTAATCAGAATTTGAGTTGAGAATTGCAGAAAATTAAATGGCGGGAAAGTAAATAACAGAAAAGTAAATGCTAGAAATAAAGAGCTGAACGTAGATGACGGAAAGTAAAGTGCAGAATCTTAAATGGGAATGGGGAAATTGCTCATAAAAGTAAATGATAGAAATTAAAGAGAATGGGTAAGATCAGGAATGGGGAGTTCATTGGGCTCAGGAGATGTTGCATTCTCCGGATCAATTTCATTTTCATCTCTTCCTCAATCAATGCACTCATTGATCTCCTTGGCAATCTTAAGTGATCGAATTACAATTACAATTTGTTGTAATTCAATCTCTCAAATCTTGATCAATAGCCAATTCCTTGGTCAATTGCTAATGAGAAGAGATGAAGTATGGTCACTGATTATACCATATGCATTTTCTAAATCAAGTGTTGAGAGGATTATAGTCACATATCCATCCAAACCCAATTTGGTCCAGCATGAGAAAGCATTTCTAGCATGATCTCAACTTACGGACGTTAAAGCAAAGTGCTAGGTGGGAGACAACCCACCATGGTATGATCGTTCTTTTCCCTATTTTTAATTTTCTTATTCAATAACTCTTCTCTTCATTAGTACATTTCGTGCATCTGCATTTACATACCTTTATATATATAAAAAAAAAATCACGCGACGCGACCGTCTCATTGACGCGTTCGCGTCGCAGGGAGCTGGGAGACAATTTTAATATGAATAGAGAGTTACGCAGGAGCAGGGCTAGAGGCGTGCCAATGGCACAAATCGTCCCACATGACCGCGTCGCTGACGCGACTGCATCATATGGGAATAATGGCCTCCCACGCGACCGCGTGCCCCACGTGGCTGCGTGACCTGGATTTCAATGTAACAAGGGTGCACAACCGAAAGTTGTGCTAGAGTGGTGCTGGATTGGCGCTGGACGCGCAGCCCCTCTCACGCGACCACGTGCCCACGCGACCGCGTCGTATCCCACTAATTGACCACTCACGTGATCGCATGCCCCATGCGATCGCATCACCCAAAATTTGGCACTAATATGATTTTGAACAGAGAGTTGTGCAAGTGCGAGGCTACCCTCGCGCCATTAGCCTAAAACGGGTCACGCGACCGCGTGACCGACGCGATCGCATCATTGAGTTTAAGCGCAAGTCGCACGACCGCGTGCCCCACGCAACCGCGTCGCATGCGCGCACAGTTTTCACTAATTTGCCAATTATCATATCATTTTCTCCCCAAATCCTATTTTCTCTTTTCTCTCCTTATTTCTTCTCCCTCCCTTCCTCCCTTCTTCCTTATTTCTCACTTTTAACTCTCTCTCACCCCCATTAACAAGGTTTTTCTTTCTCCTTCCCCCCTTACTTTTCTATTATTTTTCTTATTTTTATATGTCATCTTCTTTTCTTTTCTTTTTCCCTTCATTATTCGTATTTTCTTTTTCCTTCTTTTTCCTTTTTACTTGGTGTTATCAATTTGTTTGAGTCACTATTTATTAGTATATGCTTGTGGATTGTTGTAAATTTGTTTGACAATTATATATTGCTTTTTAAGGGATTACTTGCATGTTCAAATCCTTATTTTCAAAAGCTTTTTCTACATGCATGCTATGTGTTTGTGAAAAAGTCCATATGACATTATGAATTTCTCTACATTTTTCTACTCTAATATTCAATGCTTGCTTTTCACAAATTCCCTTTACTATTGTATTAATTGAAATTAATTGTCAGTACAAACGTGATGGTTTGTTACAAGTGATGCTTGATCTATGCTACTCATGCCCTTTGCCGGCATGCTAATAACCACCTTGCATTCACTTGTCATCATATGCACTAGCTATTTTCCATTAATGAGTTTTCACATGTACTCATGAGCGTGTGTTAACATCTTTTACCTTTTAATGTGCATTTATAACCATCCTTTTCCGTTCTCTTCCTTGCTCTATCCCTTTAAATTTAATTTACTTTCTCTTTCCTTTTTTAGGATGGCCACCAAGAAAGGAAAAGAGAAAGCTACTCCCAAACAACCAATAAGAAGAGGTACAAAAAGAGCATTAGTGGCAGAACTTTCTTCAACTGTGGTTAAGCCCTCAACAAAGAAAATTAAGAGGATTATAAATGTTGATGATAAAGAAAAAGCCTTCCCAGCAAAGGACACTGCGTGATTTCCCAATCACTACTGTGAGCAGATGTTCCCCATCCTGG
>NC_029789.2:69825459-69827992 GCF_000816755.2 Arachis ipaensis | reverse complement strand
CTCCTTATTTCTTCTCCCTCCCTTCCTCCCTTCTTCCTTATTTCTCACTTTTAACTCTCTCTCACCCCCATTAACAAGGTTTTTCTTTCTCCTTCCCCCCTTACTTTTCTATTATTCTTCTTATTTTTATATGTTATTTTCTTTTCCTTTCTTTTTACCTTTATTGTTCATATTTTCTTTTTCTTTCTTTCTCCTTCTTACTTGGTGTTATCAATTTCTGTGAGTCATTATTTATTTTTATATGCTTGTGGATTGTTGTAAATTTGTTTGACAATTATATATTGCTTTTTAAGGGATTACTTGCATGTTCAAATCCTTATTTTCAAAAGCTTTTTCTACATGCATGCTATGTGTTTGTGAAAAAGTCCATATGGCATTATGAATTTCTCTACATTTTTCTACTCTAATATTCAATGCTTGCTTTTCACAAATTCCCTTTAGTATTGTATTAATTGAAATTAATTGTCAATACAAACGTGATGGTTTTTTACAAGTGATGCTTGATCTATGCTACTCATGCCCTTTGCCAGCATGCCAATAAACACCTTGCATTCACTTGTCATCATATGCACTAGCTATTTTCCATTAATGAGTTTTCACATGTACTCATGAGCGTGTGTTAACATCTTTTACCTTTTAATGTGCATTTATAACCATCCTTTTCCGTTCTCTTCCTTGCTCTATCCCTTTAAATTTAATTTACTTTCTCTTTCCTTTTTTAGGATGGCCACCAAGAAAGGAAAAGAGAAAGCTACTCCCAAACAACCAATAAGAAGAGGTACAAAAAGAGCATTAGTGGCAGAACTTTCTTCAACTGTGGTTAAGCCCTCAACAAAGAAAATTAAGAGGATTATAAATGTTGATGATAAAGAAAAAGCCTTCCCAGCAAAGGACACTGCGTGATTTCCCAATCACTACTGTGAGCAGATGTTCCCCATCCTGGCTGAAAGGAGTTACAACAACGAATACCTTCTTCTCCTCCCAAACCATGTTGCTACATTTGTTGTGCCGCAGATTACACGAAGACAATAGGATTTCCTACAGAGACAGCCAAGGCAGGTCAATCTTTCTTGGGTAGTCGAGTTCTACTCCAACTACCACCTACCGACCCTGCAGTCTGTCTACGTCCGTCAAAAGCAAGTCCCCATTACAGAAGAGGCCATTCAAAAAGTTCTAAGTCTTCCCCCTATTCCAGAAGGATTGGATGCCTTTCAAGAAGCCGCACTCAAGCGCCAGATGTACCAATTTGACTGGGACGCCGTTCTCAGAGTTATCGCACTACCTGGCAGCCGATGGATCTATGGATACCATCGTACCCGCCTTAAGGGAATTTCGGCTTCAGCACTTACCTTGGAGGCTCGCGTATGGGCACAGATTATGTCCCATTACGTCTTTTCGGGCACTCACGAGTCCTCCTTCACTGCGGACATGGCCGTTCTATTATGGTGCATCCTTACAGACCAACCTCTGAATCTACCAAGACATATCCGGAATGCCATGGGACACGTACAAATCGCTGGCAACTTACCTTTTCCCGCCCTGGTCTCAGATCTTGTCTCAGCAGCTGGAGTCTCCTATAGAGCTGGGGACACCAAAGCCATGCTTCCCCGGGATGATCAGTATATCCCTAACGGGAAGTACCTTAGACTTCCAGCAGCCACTATCAGCCAGCCTACTGAGCCAGTTGAAGATATTCCTTCTTCAACACCACAAGCACCCACTACTGATCAGCTGCTCCATCAGATACTTGAAAAGTTAGATCGGCAAGAATACAAAGCTAAGATGAGAGAGCGCCATAACAAGCGCCGATTCACATACCTCAAGGAGTTGATCATGGGAAAATTCAAGGACTCAGATACCCCAGACTCCACTTCTTTTACCAGCACAAGGAGCCATGATGGTCCTGACTGTGGAGATACTGCTACCAGCCCACCTTTGTTCTTGACAGATGGCACCGAGGATGGTGCAAAGCCTTAAGTGTGGGGAGGTTGGTCAGTAGCTGACTTCCGGAGGTACTTTCTCTTCCCTAGCACCAATAAATTAGGATATTTAGTTAGATTTTTCTTTTGTAGAATAGGATAAATTGCATAGTAATAGGTTAGTTGCATGCATGTTCTGCTTGATTGAAAAGACAATAAGTTTCTTCTAAGACCTTATCTTTGGAACAAAATTTCACTAATTTTAATTAAAACTTTTATGTTAAATTTGCTTGAAGTTGTATTTGGAACATGATTTTTGAGCTAAAGTACACACAACCTGTGAGATTTGAGCCTTTATGAATGGTTACATTATTTAACCATAATTATTTGATTCTTGTGTGTTTACTTCTCTATGATTGTAATCTACATTTTGTTTCATCCTATATGTCTAATGTTTATTATATTTATATGTTTGCATGTGATTGAGGCCATTATTTGTTTAGCTCACTTATCCAAATAAAGCCTACCCTTTCAATCACCTTTGTTAGCCACTTTGAGCTTTTAAATCCCATTTGTTCTATATTTTACCACATTACTAGCCTTAAGCGGAAAAA
>NC_029789.2:69824742-69825452 GCF_000816755.2 Arachis ipaensis | reverse complement strand
AAGCTTGCAAAAATGGAAGGAACACAAGAAATTGAGGAGATGACCAGCGAGAAGTGACGCGGCCGCATGGATGACGCAACCGCGCGGCATGGAATAGCACGAGTGACGCGGCCGCATGGACGACGCGACCGCGTGGCAAAGCAGAAAGCCGAATGACGCGGCCGCATGGATGACGCGACCGCGTGACATGCGCGATCTGCATAATCTGCAGAATCGCTGGGGGAGATTTCGGGCCCTATTTTGACCCAGTTTTCGGCCTAGAAAGCAGACTAGAGCCAAAGAACATGCAGAAACCAACAACAACATTCATTCCGCATAGTTTTAGTTTTTAGATCTAGTTTTCCTCTACTCTAGGTTTTCTCTCTACACATTCATAGTTTTTAGGATTTGTTATGTTCATTGTTTTGCATTGGGATATTGAGAAGAGTTATTGCCTCATCAAGACTTCGACATTCTAGTTCGTTCTCTTTAGTTTTCTCTTACTCTTCCATGTTCCTTAATTTACTTAAATTTACTATCAGATTATTTTAGCATTTATTAATACAAGAATTACTTTTATTTTTAATTAATCTTTTGATCATTATTTATCACGTCTTTCTTTAATTCCTTTTCTTATGTTATGAATTTCACATTTACAATGAGCGAGTAGTCCCCTAACTTGATGGGGAGTTGATTGAAAGGAACCCTTGAGTTAGGATGCTCAAGAGAAA
>NC_029789.2:69817602-69822075 GCF_000816755.2 Arachis ipaensis | reverse complement strand
AAGATGAACTCTCCTACTTTCACTAGCAAGTGTTCCACCACCCCATGTGGAAACTTAAATGTTCTGTCAGCCAATTGGAATGCCATTCTTGTTGGCTTGGCTTCCTCAATCTTCATCCTTCTCATCATGTTTAGGGACATAAGATTTATGCTAGCTCCCAAATCACACAAAGCTTTCTCAATGGTGATGTCCCTTATGATGCAGGGGATTTGAAAACACCCTGGGTCTTTCAGCTTTTGAGGCAACTTCTTCTGTATAATGGCACTACATTCTTCAGTCAATATTATGGTTTCTTTTGCCTCCCAGTTCCTCTTTTTGGTTATAAGCTCCTTCAAAAATTTGGCATAGAGTGGCATTTGTTCTAATGCCTCAGCAAATGGTATGTTGATTTGGAGCCTCTTGAAGATCTCTAGGAACTTAGAAAACTGACCATCCTTCCCATCTTTTCTCAGTCTTTGTGGGTATGGTGCTTTTGGCACATAAGGCTTCAAGACTGGTTTTGGTGGAGGTGGAGCAGGGATCTCCCCTTCATCCTTGTTCTCATGCTTTGCTGCAACTTCTTCATGATCGTCTTTGCTTGGGGTTCCTTCCTCCACAACCTTTCCACTTCTTAGAGTAATGACTTTGCATTCCCCTCTTGGGTTAGCCATGGTATCACTGGGAAATGTGTGTGTGGGAAGTGGGAATTTCTTGGATAAAATCCCCACTTGTGCTTCCAACTTTGAGATTGCTGCGTCTTGATTTTTCAGATTTGACCTATATTCTTCTTGATTAGCGTCTATCCTTCTTTCAGTTTGTGCTTGTCTGTCCATGAGGGTAGAGACTGCCTCTCAGCAACGGCACCATAAAACTTCATGAATCCAATTCACACCCCCATTCAAAATTGGTGAATTAGTTCTTTTGGCAAGCGCACCAAAATTATCGTCAAGTAATAACTCATAGTAGAGTGGGATCGTATCCACAGAGATTGGCAAATTCAAGCAGTTTTAATTAATTAATGAATTAGTCAAGTGGATCAATAGGATTATGAAGTGCAGAATTGTAAATAACATAAATGTAAATGACTAGAATATAAAGAAAAGCAATAAAGTGCAGAAATATAAATGGCAGAATGTAAAGTGCAGAATCATAAATGACTTGAATGTAAATGGGAATGGGGAATTGCTGAATGTAAAATTAAGCTGTAAAGAAATGGATAGATAAGAATGGGGAAATTCATCTGATAGTGGGAAATATTGTCTCTTTGGATCAAATCTAGCTTATATCCTCTTCAATCATGCAACTCATTGACCTCTTGGCAATCATGATTGATTGAGTCCCAATCCCTTGGTGACTCAATCTCTCAGATCTTGATCAATAGCCAATTCCTTGGTCTAATTGCTCTTGAAGAGAGACAGGCTTGGTCCCTGATTATACCACACACCATTATAGGTCCAAGTAGAGGGAGGATTATATGTCACATATCCAAACACCAAAACCCAGATTCTACTCAAGTCTGAGAAGGGATTTCAAGCATTTCAAGCATCTTCCTTTCCCAAGACGCCTTCGATACCAAATGGCACGCCATAGTGGAGGTTCTTCTTGGAATGGTGAGTTAGTGTGCCACACCCCTTTGCTCAAGTGGCACGCCCATAATAATTGATGGGTCAGGCGTGCCACGCCCAACCCGGCGTGCCACGCTCAGTCCCTGGCGTGCCATGCCCACATGCATGCTTGGACTTCTTCTATGGACTTTAGTACTGGCGTGCCACGCCCAGCTCCTGGCGTGCCACGCCATTGCATTTTTGTGGCGTTTGCTTCAAGTGGCATGCCAGTTTCACACGCCCAGCTTCTTGTTTGTCTTCTACCCAATTTTTGATGCTTTTCTCACCTGAAATTCAGCACAACTCATCTCAAAGTAGTGTACCATAATATTCATCAAATAATGCATGAATTGTACTGATCAAATGAGATTTATGCTCTTTTATGGTCTTCTTTATGCATGAAAGAAGGGTAGATGATGCAAGTCATCACATCCTCGGCCCAGAAGTGTTCGAGGTCGACCTCCTCAGCGTAACATTAGAAGATCCCTCCCCAGGACCTTTGGTTGAGATATTCTGGGCAGTAGTTGCCTTTCTCGCCCTCTTAAAAGCCTTCATAGAGTCAGTAGTCTTCACCATCTCTGAAAAAAATAAAGCAGCAAAACCAAAGTTGCAAGTTAGAAAGAGATGGATTGACAAAACTAACAAAATAACAAAGACAAAGCTAAAAAGAAATTGGCAGCTACCCAATTCAGTTCGAAGGAGGGAAGGATTCCCCAAGAACCTATTTGTATCGAGATGGGAAGGCTCCCCCCAATTCTCCTCTAGTACATGTACAAAAGCCTGCTCAACCTCATCCAACATTTTCCAAGTATATCTAGACACTACCATATTCTGTTGCCAACATAAGGGGAAGGCAGGCTCATTATTTTGTTCCAAGAAGAAAGGCCGAGCTCCTTCAATAGCTCGGACCTTGAAGTAATAGTTTTTGAAATCCCTAAAAGATTCATCATACATAGAAAAAACTTTCTTTCGTTGGGCAGCTCAGAAAGAAATCCAAGAAGCCTTCTTCTTAGCTGCCCCAGGCTTCGTCAAAACAAAAAGGTAAAGAAAGAGAGTTTGAGAAGGTCGGACATCCAGTTCTTGGCAAAATAATTGGAAGATCTTTATAAAGCCCCACGAGTTCGGGTGAAGCTGAGAAGGAGCAACGTTACAGGACCACAACAAGTTGGTCTCAAAGGAAGTAAAAGGAATGGTGATGTTCATTTGGCTAAAAAAGTAGTCATAAGCATAAAAGAAGGGGCGTTCCCCCTTAGTCAAAAAAGGAAAACAAACTCTCTCATCTGGGTCAGGTGCTATCAACTCATAATCCTTTTCCTAATCTCTATTACTACAAACCCTGTAATGTCTCCTAAGATGCACACAATACTCAGAATTAACCACAGAAACGCACATCAAGACGAGGGAGTCTAGACAGTCAGACATGCCCCCGGGGACTTTGGAGGACGTCTCGACAATATTTTTGTGAGTAGACATGGGTCAACTAGTCCTACAGTGAGAAAAAGGAAAAAATAGGTTACTAATCAAATAGCTCTGACAAGATAGAAAACATCTCAGACAAATATGGAGATAACTTGGACAATAGAATGCAAAAGTTAAAAGACTCAGAAACAGTAGTAAAAGGAAACCCCAGAACTTACACGAAAGTCCAGGGGCATCCTTTGGAGGCAATAACAAAGTAAGAACCCAGGAAAAGGAGGATTTTAAAATTTGAATTTAAAACAAGATAAGATAAAATTTTGAATGTAAAGAGAAAGATAAGATAATGATTTGAAATGATAACAAGAAAGTTTAAAATTTGAATTTTTTAATTTTTGAAATTTGAAAAATTAAAAAGACAAACATTAAAAGACACCAAACTTAAAATTTTTTTGAAATCTAAGGACAAGATTTTCGAAATTTTTGGCGGACAAACACAAAAGGACATCAAACTTAAAAATTTTAAGATCAAACAAAGAAAAATAGCAAGAACAATTTGAATACCAAGAAGAACACCAAGAAAAATTTTCGAAAAATTAAAGAAAAGAAAAACCAAGAAAAACCAAAAACACACCAAACTTTAAATTTTTAGGATCAAAGACTCAAATTTTTTGAAAATTAGCAGAAAAACACAAAGTGACACTAAACTTAAATTTTTTGAAATCAAACAAGGAAAATAACCAAGAATAATTCGAATATCAAAAAGGGAAACAGAAAAAATTTCGAAAATTTAAAGAAAAAGAAAAAAACAGATGGGACACCAAACGTAAAAACAGACACAAGACTCAAGCAAAAGACAAAGATTACTAAAAAAAAGAAAATGTTTTGAAAATTTTTTGAAAAAGAAAACAAGAAAAACAAGTAAAAGAGCAATGAAACCTTAAAGAACGCCTCATCTAAGCAACAAGATAGTCCGATAGTTTGTTAATCCCAGAACAATCCTCGGCAACGGCGCCAAAAACTTGATGCACAAAATTGACTCCACAATATTCGCACAGATAGACTGGCAAGTGCACCGGATCATCCAAGTAATACCTCAGGTGATTGAGGGTCGATCCTACGGAGATTGTCGGATTGAGCAAGCAATGGCTATTTTGTAGATCTTAGTCAGGAAGATAGAAAATATTGTTGTTGTAGAAAAACACATAAAAATGGAATAAATAAAGTATTACTGGATAGGTGTGAAATCAGTGATGAGGGAACGGTTGAGGCTTCGGAGATGCTTCCTCTTTCTGGATCAACTTTTCTCACTGTATACTTCAACTTCTGATAATTCATTCCCTGGCAGGCTGTAAGTGACTAACGACAGGTCAGTGGTCATTAGTCTCCTCTACTTCAGATCAAACGCGAGGTCAGTGGTCATCCAATCTGAACGGGGGTGAAGCTCCTGCAGTCCATTCCCATGGTGATCCTA
>NC_029789.2:69806942-69816586 GCF_000816755.2 Arachis ipaensis | reverse complement strand
TAATAATTAATTTCTTTTATTTTATTTTCATTTAAAGTTAAAACAAAACACAATATTTTGGGCTTTGTGTAGATTATTTTATTTTAGTTTCAAATCAATTAGGCTAGATATAAAAGGGAAAAAGATTCAGCCCTTCGGGCTCTTATCCTTTTTTCCTCTTTTCCTCATTCTGCACTTCACACACTTTTAGGAACCCTAGTTTTCTCTGAGCCATGAGCAACTAAACCTCCTCTATTAAGGTTAGGAGCTTTGTTTATTCTATGAATTAATATTATTATCAATATACTTTCAATCAATGTACTAATTTAGGATTACTTCCTTTCTTTATCTTATGAATTTGAGTACATTGGAAGATAGCTCTTTTTCTACGTGAATTCTTGTTGATTCTTGAAAAAGTTAACTCACCGGAATAATATCTTGANAAGAAAGATCCAACCTTTTTGAAATCCTTTGGAGTTCACTACGTCAAACTACAAACTGACAGCCGAACAAAAATGGCGATTAATACAAATCAAAAAAACCCTCAGAGCACACATTTACAGTGATAATCAGACACAACAAAAGCAGAGAAAGATGCAAACTTTCCAAAATGAATTCAAGCAAAAGAATAAAACTTTTCAGAATTAAAACAATGCAAACACGAAAAATGGCGTGGAAGGTAAAAGAGAAAGAAGAAGAAAACCAACCTGCAGACAAGAAGGAGACAATTAGAGATTGAAGCAAGCGACACCGGCCAATCACCTCTCGAGTAAAAGAAAAGGGAAGCGCGAAAATGCAAAAACGAAAAAAAAAAGGAGAAGTTACAGTGAGCAAGAGAAGAGAAAATTGAAGGAAGCTTTGAAAAATTCAAAAATGAGATACAAAAGAGGGAAACAAAGGAAACGGCAAGGGAGTTAATGGGTTTTACTCTCGCACATTCCCAAGGAAAGGCAAAACACACGTTGCAATTAAAAAGGGGGTGAGAAAAACGCTCCGCATTTAAGCCACTCTACAATGAGATCAAGATGCTCGAGCTCGGCTTCCCCAACAAAGGAGATCGAAGTCTAAAAAGGGACACAACTCCAAAAGGAAGACCGTGCTCAACCAGGGCACTGTTCATGCCCTGGGTCGAGCTATACGACCCGGGCTGATTAAAGAAAATTTGACCGACCTCCTCAGGTCTGGAATTTCCCAACCTCTTCTCAAAGAGTTTGGCCAAATCACTACAGAGAGCCCAGGCAGGCCCAAATAAAGGGACACAGTCCAATCTAAAGGCAGCCAAAGCCTAGAAAGATAAGGGTGGTCCCCCAAAGGATAAGATGACTTCACTCAAAGATAAGATAAGATAAGATAATTATCTTATCTCCAAAAAGGTCACTCTACCCTACTATAAATACACTGGAGCACCCAGGGATAACTCATACTCTGATTCTACTAAAAACCTGCTTAAAGTCCATGCTAACTTAAGCATCGGAGTCTCTTGCATGTACTACCACCCTTCGGTGACGAAGGATCAACAGCATCTCTAGCTCCACCAGCTCCAACAAGTCAGACAAGTCAGACCCGGCCACCACAGCAGATCTCAACCGAGATCGACCTACAGTTTCAGGTAACCCTCGGAATTGTTCTCAAATTGACCACTATGACCACTAAGATCACCAATTCAATGAGACCTAATGACTTAAGGTCACTCAATTCCCTTAGCCTAGGCCAAGAGTAAAGAAAACTACTCAAAAACTAGAGCAAATATTTCATCAAACACCTAGAGTGCAATAAAGGTAAACATCATAAAATGTAAGAATTAACAAAACCCATAACTATCATAAGCAAGAAATCAATAATAGGAATGAAGATAAACATAAAAGAAGACATGGAAACATAAAATTGTTTTAGAAGAAATCAAGATCCAACAATGGTTCATCAACATAAAAGAGAGCAAAATAAGAAATTAACAAGAGAAGTGACTAAACTAAAATGCTAGAACGAATAAAAGTAATGGAAAACTAAAATGAAACAAGATTAAAATCTAGATCAAAAAAGAAATGGAAATAAAAACCCTAAATCTAGAGAGAGGAGAGAGCCTCTCATTCTAGAATTCTACCCTAAAACGTTACGGAAACTACACTATGACTACTTGGTTCATTTCCCCTTCAATCCCAGGTTCAATAGCATCAAAAATGGGTTGGATTGGGCCCAAAATGCTTCAGAAATCGCTGGTCACGTGTTGCATGCATGGGCGACGCATGCACATTGCCAAACTGCAAAGCAACTATGGCAAATTGTATATCATTGTGAATCCTCGGATGTTAGCTTTCCAACGCAACTAGAACCACCTCATTTGGACCTTTGTAACTCAAGTTATGATCATTTTAGTGTGAAGAGGTCAGGATTGAAAGCTTAGCAATTCCTTCATTTCTTCATGAGTTCTCCATTTTTACATGCTTTTTTTTCATTCCTTCAATCAAATCTTTGCCTTCTAAACCTTAAATCACTTAACAAATATATCAAGGTATCGAATGGAATTAAAGTGAATTAAATTTATCAATTTTTGGGTCTAAAAAGCATGTTTTCACTCTTAAGCACAATTTAAGTAGAATTTACAAAACCATGCTATTTTAGTGAATAAATGTGCAAAAAGTTGATAAAATCTCCTAAAATCAACACAAGATAAACCACAAAATTGGGGTTTATCAGCTACTAGCTCTGATCTGAGGTATGCTAATACTTCTTTCATAGAAGTCAGCAGTGGGATTTGTGTAAGATCCCAGAGTTCTCCTAAACTCTTCATTCCCACTTGGGTTCATAATGAAAGAGGGTAGAAGAAGAGGAAGAAGAAATAGGGATAGGGGAAGAAATAGGAATATAAGAGATGAATAAGAATTAAAATATTTTTATTTTTATTTTATTTATTTATTTAGTCCGAAATTAAAATTAATTAATTAAAAAGAATTTAAAATTTAATTATTAAATTTTGAAAATAGAAGAGAGAGAAGAGGAAGAGAATTTTTGAAAATCAGAGGGGGAAGAATTAGTTAGGAAGTTTTGAAAAAGAGGAGAGAGAAGATAAATGATTAATTAAGAATGATTTGAATTTAAAATAAGATAAGAGATAAGATAAGATTTGAAATTAAAATTGAAATTTAAAAATTAAATTTTAAAATTTTCAAAATTGAAATTGAAGTTTGAAATTTAAAATTTTAAATTTTGAAATCTTAAATTTTGAATTTTTGAAAAAGTCAACAGGATAGGATAGAGATTTGAAAAAAAAGATTTGATTTTTGAAAAGGTTTAATTTTAAAAATTGAAATTTGAAATTTAAATTTAGGATTTTTAAATTTGAAATTTTAATTTTTGAAAATTTGAAAGTTGAAATTTTAAATTTGAAATAAGATAAGATAAGATTTTGAGAAAGATACGATTTTTTATTTTGAAAAGATTTGATTTTTGAATTTTAAAATTAAGATTAGATAAGATAAAAAATTTAAAAATTAAAATCTGAATTCTTTGTGTAAAATTTTCGAAAAAATAATTAAAAATAAGAAAAGATATTTTTTTATTTTTGAATTAATGAGGAGAGAGACAAACAAGTAAAAGATACAAGACTTAAAATTTTTAGATCTAGTGCACCCAATTTTCGACAATTTTAAGATCAAAACACAATGGGACACCAAATTTTAAAATTTTTAAAACACAATGGGACACCAAATTTAAAAATTTTAAGATCAAAACACAAATAAAACACAAGAACACCTTGAAGACTAACTAGAACGCAAAAAACAAAATTCAAAGACTCAAAGAACTCAAGAACATAAAAAGAACACTAAACTTAAAATTTTTTTGTAAACCGAAACACAATTTTTGAAAATTAAAAGAAAAGTAATAAGGAAACACCAAACTTAAAGACTTGACACAAGATTTAAACAAAGAAAAATTATTTTTGAAAACTTTTGAAAGGAAGATACCAAAAAATTAAAAATTGCTGTAAGGAATAAAAATAAAGACTCAAAGAAATGAAAATTTATCAAGAACATAAACAAAAAGACTCAAACACCAAACTTAAAAATTGAAACAAGCTTCAAACAAAAAGACACTAATTTTAAAAGAATTTTAGAAGAAGGTCTCAGAATTTTCGAAAATTTAACCAAGAACATAAATAAAAGACTCAAACAGAAAGCTAAGGATGCTTGAAAATAAACTGCATGCAAAGGTTCTTTGGAAAAGTTTTAAAATTTTTTTGTAATTGAAAAACAGGAACATGTAAGACTCAAACCAAGAACAAATATTAAACAAAGGAAAGAAAAATATTTTTGAAAAACTTTTTTTTTAATTTTCGAAAAAAATAGAGAAGAAGAAAATAGAAATAAAAGACTTAACAAGAACACAAGACTCAAATCAAGAACAACAATTAAAAAAAGAAAAGAAAAATATTTTTGAAAATGATTTTTAATTTTTCGAAAATTTGAAGAAGAAAATAAAAATAAAAGACTTAATTAAAATAATGTAAAATAAACTACCTGATCTAGGGAGCAAGGCAATCCTTCTATTTATTCAAACTCAGCAATCCCCCGCAACGGCGTCAAAAATTTGGTAGCACAAAACCCCACACCTTTTCGTACTCTTGTACCAGCAAGTGCACTGGGTTGTCCATGTAATACCTGAGTGAGTCAGTGTCGATCCCACGAGGATTGTAGTTTGAAGTAAGCTTTGGTTATCTTGCAGGTCTTAGTCAGGCGGAATCAGAAGGTTGTTGGATAAACTTTGAATGATTATATGTCATATATAGAGTTGTAAGAGTAATGTGTGAAAAGTGTAAAACCAATTGGATTAAATCAGTGAGAGGAATAGAGTTAAGGATTGGAGTTGCTTTGCCTTGCTGAAATAACTCTTTACTGTCTTCTTTGCTTGTGAATGATCTTCTTCTATGGCAGGCTGTATGTGATCAAAGCCATTGTCCATGGTCATTGATCTCCTCTGCTACAGAGGGTGAAGCTCTAGCAGCGCATTCTCTTGGCGATCCTACTCAAAATGCCACAGACAAAGTTGAAACTTCCAGATCAGAGAATGCTGCTTCTATAAATTCTAGCCTATACCACGGAGACCTTAATCTCCCTAGAAATTGGCTTAACTGGTGTCTCGAGAAGTCTCCAACGAAGTCGTGGATTAACCGTATGAAAGATGTATAAATATAGCTGTTGGCTCGTGCTTTCCGGCCACGTATTCACACGAACCCAAATAGACGCGGGTGTTTGTCAGGCACGTTCATCTTAATGTGATGAACATATCTAATTTGTCAGATCATCCTACTCACCATGATGAAGATCGGATATACATCTTAGAAGTAAATCAAACACGAATCGAAGAAGAAATAGCAATACTTTTATTAATTCATAGGACTCAGTAGGGCTCCTCCCCTTAACCTACGAGGTTTAGAAACTCATACTAAAAGTAAAAATATAAAGGAAAAACGAAAATAGGGCTGAATGATGTGCGTGATGTCTATAGATTAAGTAAAATACACTTTGAATACTAAACAGATGACTAATAAGGGTAAAAGAGTCTATTTAGTGCTAAAATCCACTTATGGGGCCCACTTGATGAGTATTTGGGCTGAGCTTTGATGAGATCCACATGCTATGAGGTTTCTTGGGTGTGGAACACCAGCTAGGTGGTCCTCATTGGTCGTTTGGACGCTAGTTTCTACTTTTGGGCGCTGGATGCCTGGAAGGGGGCAGGAAGCTGGCGTTGGACGCCAGTTTTGGGCGTTCTAATCCAAAAAAAAGTATGGACTGTTATATATTGCTAGAAAGCTCTGGAAGTCATCTTTTTATAGCTCTTAAGAGCGCTCCATTAGGACTTTTGTAGCTCTAGAAAATCTCTTCTGAATGCAGGGAGGTCAAATCTGGACAACATCTACAGTGCTTTCTCTGTCTTTGAATTAAACTTCTGCTCTAGCTCCTCAATTTCTACCAGAAAATACCTGAAATTGTACAAAAGCACAAAAACTCATATTAGAATCCAAAACTATGAATTTAACACTAAAATCTATAAAAACTTAATAAAAACTAAACAAAAACTACTAAAAACTATATGAAAATGATTCAACAAGCGTATAAAATTTCCGCTCATCAGCTGCTCCCATAGAAATCAGGAGTGGGGGCTGTATAAGACCCTAAGGTTCTTCTTGGTTGTGCCTCTCCCTCTAGATCCATAGTGTACTCTTCCGGACCTTGCATATTCATAAACCCCAATTTTGTGGTTTATATTGTGTAGAATTTGGGGGGGGGGGTTTTGTCAATATTTTCCACACTTATTCATAAAAATTGCATGGTTTTGTGTTTTCTTCCTAATTTTGCTTCATGATGGAAAACATGCTTCTTTTGCCTTAAAAATGCCATATTTTGATCCTCTTCTATTATCATTCGATGCCGTGATATGTTTGTTGAGTGATTTCAGAATTTGTAGGGCAAGGATGACCTAGAAGAGAGAAAGAACATGTAGAATTGAGCTTTGGAGAATCAGCTGCGATGTGCAAACGTAGCCCACGCGCACGCGTGGGTGCAAGGAGCTAGGCATGGCGCGCTAGAGTAACGCATTCGCGTGGATTTGCGAATTCCCCATTGACGCGTTTGCATGCTTGATGCGTACGCGTGAATCGCGAAACTCAGGCGACGCGTACGTGTGACCGACGCGTATGCGTGACGAGCAGCACGTGACCTCATTAATGAAATCGTGGCTGGCAATTTATGAGGAGCTCCAGGCCCAAATTCAGCTGGATTCTGCATGGAAAAGACTCAGGAACTCTAGAGGGAGAGGGGGAGATCATTCATTGTAGACTGGACACATATTTTGGCTTCTTTTGGTTCTTATGTTCTAGAGAGAGGAACTCTCACTCTCCTCTAGATCTAGTTTGATTTGATCTTTCCTAGTTGAATTCTGAATTGGTTTTTGTTAATTCTAGTTTTAGTTGTTCAATTTGAATTCTCTAGCATACTTTTGTTTAGATCTTGTGTTTGAATTGTGGATGTTCTTGTTAGTTCTCATTTTCTTCTCACTTTATGAATTTTGTAGATCTTGAATTCTCACTAGTACATTGATGTTTTCCATGATTAATAGTGTTGTTTGGATTGTTTTCCATTAATAATTGTTAGTGGGTACTTGTAGTTTTCAATTAATTTGTAATTTAAATATGTCTTTTGCTAGTGCCTACTATGTGTTTGATGAAATGTTTCCTTTGATTATGGAGTAGTTTTCTTAACTCTTGGTCTAGGCTAAGGAAATTGGGTAAACTTGAGTCATTGGGTATAATTGAATTGGTGATTTGAGAACCCTTAGTGGTCAATTTGATAATCATTGACACTAGCTTGCTACTAAGTCAATTAGTAGCTAGGTTAGGATTTATGGATTGATGTTGACTAAGCCATTTGACATACATCAAGTATAGAAGTAAACTTAATGAGCTTGGTTCCTCACAATTGTCAAGATATGGTTATTAGACTAGGATGGTGACCCCAATTTCTATGCCTAGCCAAGAGTTCCTTTTATTATTCATATTTGAAACCCAAAAAATACCAATTGTTAGTTCTTGTTATAGCTAGTTTAGTTGGTTACTTAGCTTTAAAATAGAAGTAGTTTATATGCTTTCTTGCTAGATTGAAATTGCTTACAGTTTGCCTTAGTTACTTGATTTAATTTCTTACATTTTAAGATTCCTTGCATGTTAAGTTTAGTAGTTTAAATTCTTGCTCATGACTCTCAACCCCTGGAATTCTAACCAATATTGATGCACATGTTTGTCCATTCCTTGTGAGACGACCCAAGGTTTGAATACTTCGGTTACTTTTATTGGGGTTGAACTTTGTGACAACCAATCTTTAAAATTTGATTGAGGATTATTTTTCGGTTGAGAGCTATACTTGCAACGTGAATATTTTGTGAAATTCTTTACCGACGATAGTCCTACTATCAAATACACAGACAAGAGACAAAGAAAAGTGAGAGTTTCTATGTCAGAGTATAGAGATCTCCGAGTGAGACACCAAAAAGAAGAAAAGAGAACAGAATTAATTTTTCTTTCGAAAATTAAATAAATAAATAAAATAAAAATGGAAAACTAATTTGAAAATAAAGAAAATAATAAGTTAAAAATTTGAAAGAATAATAAAAGGAAAGATTAAGAAAGATATGAACAACCAATTAACTAACAAGATTTAAAATTAAAGAGAAAATTTTCGAAAAGTGGAAAGAAAAAGTCAAATAAAGATTTGGAAATTCAATTTTAAAAGAAAGTAAAGATATAAAATTAAAAAAGTTTTTAAATTTAAAAAGAAGATAAGATAAGTAAGTTTTAAAATTTAAGAAGAGAGATAAGATAAAATTTTTAAAAATATTAAGAAAGATATGAAGAAGAAAAAAATTAAAGGTTTGAAAAAGATTTGAAAGATAAGATAAGATTTTATTTTAAAAATTTAAAGTTGGAAAGAGGAAGTCAAACAAAGAAAGATAAGATTTGAAAGATCTGATTTTAAAATTTGAAGATTGAATTTTGAAAATTTTGAATTTTGAAATTTGAAAAAAGAATTTTGAATTTGAATTAAGGTAAGATAAGATTTTAAAATTTGAATTTAAAACAAGATAAGATAAAATTTTGAATGTAAAGAGAAAGATAAGATAATGATTTGAAATGATAACAAGAAAGTTTAAAATTTGAATTTTTGAATTTTTGAAATTTGAAAAATTAAAAAGACAAACATTAAAAGACACCAAACTTAAAATTTTTTTGAAATCTAAGGACAAGATTTTCGAAATTTTTGGCGGACAAACACAAAAGGACATCAAACTTAAAAATTTTAAGATCAAACAAAGAAAAATAGCAAGAACAATTTGAATACCAAGAAGAACACCAAGAAAAATTTTCGAAAAATTAAAGAAAAGAAAAACCAAGAAAAACCAAAAACACACCAAACTTTAAATTTTTAGGATCAAAGACTCAAATTTTTTGAAAATTAGCAGAAAAACACAAAGTGACACTAAACTTAAATTTTTTGAAATCAAACAAGGAAAATAACCAAGAATAATTCGAATATCAAAAAGGGAAACAGGAAAAAATTTGAAAATTTAAAGAAAAAGAAAAAAACAGACGGGACACCAAACTAAAAAACTGACACAAGACTCAAGCAAAAGACAAAGATTACTAAAGAAAAGAAAATGTTTTGAAAATTTTTTGAAAAAGAAAACAAGAAAAACAAGTAAAAGAGCAATGAAACCTTAAAGAACGCCTCATCTAAGCAACAAGATAGTCCGATAGTTTGTTAATCCCAGAACAATCCTCGGCAACGGCGCCAAAAACTTGATGCACAAAATTGACTCCACAATATTCGCACAGATAGACTGGCAAGTGCACCGGATCATCCAAGTAATACCTCAGGTGATTGAGGGTCGATCCTACGGAGATTGTCGGATTGAGCAAGCAATGGCTATCTTGTAGATCTTAGTCAGGCAGATAGAAAATATTGTTGTTGTAGAAAAATGCATAAAAACGGAATAAACAAAGTATTACTGGATAGGTGTGAAATCAGTGATGAGGGAACGGTTGAGGCTTCGGAGATGCTTCCTCTTTCTGGATCAACTTTTCTCACTGTATACTTCAACTTCTGATAATTCATTCC
>NC_029789.2:69800232-69802663 GCF_000816755.2 Arachis ipaensis | reverse complement strand
CATTATAAATACACTGGAGCACCCAGGTATAACTCATACTCTGATTCTACTAAAAACCTGCTTAATACCCTTTCTAACTTAAGCATCGGAGTCCCTTGCAGGTTCCACCACCCTCTGGTGACAAAGGATCAGCAGCATCGCCAGCTCAACAAGTCGGACATGACATTCCCGGCCGCCGTTCACAAACCGAACACGTCATCTCCAATCAGCAAAGAAGATCTCGTTCGAGATCGACCCACAGTTTCAGGTAACCCTTGGAACATTGGCGCCGTTGCCGGGGACCTGAAAGTCATCCCATCATCATGGTGGACAACCTTGACAATGACCACAACTCTGATTTGGAGAACAGAACGCCGCATAAGAATGCGGAGGTCACAATAGACGACACTTCTCAACCTAACAAAGACAAGAATTCACCAAACACGGAAACCATGGAGGCACTTCAGGACCGCTTAAAATAACTCAAAAAAGAGGTCGAGTATCAACGGGAAGCTGAGAGAGACCTATGAAGGGAAGCTAGGCGACGTCGTGAACTAGAGGAAAAGCTCTTAAAGATCGAAGCCGATCTCAAAGCTAAAAATACCAGATCCAGCCACGAAGATAGCTCCCGCAAAGACCAAGACCTGTTCACCAAGGAGATTATGAAGGCCAAAATCCCAAAAGACTTCAAACTTCCTGACATGACTCTATACGATGGCACGACAGACCCCGGCCATCATCTTAGAAATTTCTGAAGCAGGATGTATCTCACTGACGCCTCAGACGCAACTCGGTGTAAAGCCTTCCCCACTACTCTGCCAAAGACGGCAATTAAGTGGTTCGACAACCTGCCCCCCAAGTCCATCTCAAGCTTTGACGACCTGGCTAAAAAATTCCTAGCCAGATTCTCCATCCAGAAGGATAAAACTAAACATGCCCCAAGTCTACTAGGGATCAAGCAAGGAGATCTGGAAAGCCTTCGCAATTACATGGAAAGATTCAACAAGGCATGTTTGGATAAACAAAATTTTCCAACAGAAGCAGCCATTATGGGCCTCATCAATGGCTTACGTGAGAGACCCTTTAGTCAATCTGTTCCGAGGGTTACCTGAAACTGGAGGTCGATCTCGGACGAGATCTTCTATACTGGTCGGAGCCGACGTGTCCAGTCGGTGAATGACGTCCGGAGCGGGTGCGTCTGATTTGTTGGATTGGCTGTACTGTTGATCCTTCGTCACCGGAAGGTGGGGGGTACCTGCAAGAGACTCCGATGCTTAAGTTAGCATGGGTATTAAGCAGGTTTTTTGTAGAATCAGAGTATGAGTTATACCTGGGTGCTCCCGTGTATTTATAGTGGTTGTAGAGTGACCTTTCTAGATAATATAAGTTAGTTATCTTATCTTATCTTTATCTTTGAGTTGAGGTCAGCTTATCTTCAAGGGAACCGCCCTTATCTCTATAGGCTTGGACGGCCTATGGATTTGGGTCGTGTTCCTCTATTTGGGCCCTTTATTGGGCTTTCCTGTCGATTTGGCCGACCTCTTTGAGAAGAGGTCGAATAGCCTGACTTGAAGAGGTCGGTCGCTTTGTCGCCAATCATCCCGGGTCGGGTAACTTGACCCAGGGTATGAACAGTGCCCCTGCTTGAGCTCGGTCTTTTTGTTGAGGTCGAGTCTTTGACTTCGGTCCTTCTCTGATGAAGCCGAACTCAAGCATTTTGTCGATTTCTTCCTTTTGTAGAATCTTTTGAATGTAGAATGTTTTTTCTCTAAAAGAGCGCGCTTTTGTATTAGCGCTTTGTCCTGGGGAACTTGCGAGGGTTTAATACCCTAATTAATATTAATTGCCCCGTTTTTCCTTTGGCTCTTTATTTTGACTTTTGAAAACTTAGAAACGGTTTCTCTTCTTTTCTCTTTCGTAACTTCTTCACCATTTTCCTCCATTTTTCTCGTTCTCTGTTTTTTGCCTATGATTCTTCTTTTCCTACGTTGCGGCGTCGCTTGTCGATTCTCGGGACAACTTTCATTTTTACATCTCCTTGAAGCTTTTCTCTTCTCTAGGTGAGTTCCATTTGTACTTTCTTTCTCTTTCGCTGCTTTGGCTTTTTGTAATTAAGTTGCGATTTTGCTTTGAGGGAAGTTTGGATCTTTCTGCTTTTATTGTGCCTGGTTACTGTCGTAATGCGTGCTCTGAAGTTTTCTCATCCTTTTGTAAGAATCTTTTCGCCTTTCCTATTGCTTTAATGTGCCTAGGGCTTCTGCATGTTATTTCTCGTTTGTACTTTTGATGATAATTTGTTTGATTCTGGAAAAAAGGCTGTGTCTTTGATGATTTCTGTTTGGTATGCTCGGTGTTGGTGTTTGTTCTTTGCTGATGATTTTTTGCTTGATTTCGAAAAAGTTTACGCCTTTCCGCTTGGCCATTTCTGATAAACTGTAGAAATAGTGCTTTC
>NC_029789.2:69793724-69800081 GCF_000816755.2 Arachis ipaensis | reverse complement strand
ATTTGAAACCGACCTGTTATGGTCTTGTAATGTTTCCCCTTCTCAACTTCACCCCAATTCCTGGGGTTTCATAAAATTTTTCCAATTGCTGTGCGATGGTTTTGGTATTCCTGCTTCCCAATCTCTCTTTTTCTATCTGTTTGTCTTGACTAAGCCCGGTGTAGTAAAAAAGAAGTCGGCCTGGGTCTCCTTTCGTTCTACCCAGGGGAAAAAAGTTTTTTCCATGTTTGACGAGTTGTTCCATGATTTTAAAAACTACTTTTTCAAGGTCCGAGCTATTGAAGGAACTCGACCCTTTTTTCTAGATGAGAATGACGAACCTGCTTTTCCCTTGGAATGGCAAAAAGATGTGAGGGTCTCCAGGTATTCGTGGGAAATGTTGGATGAGGCTGAGCGAGCCTTTGTGACTATCTTGGAAGAACGCTGGGGTCAACCTCCCCATCTTGACACAAAGAAATTTCTAACCAATCCTGCTCTTCTTCAAACTGAACAGGGTATCTTGTGTTTCTTTTATTATTTTGTTTATGTTGCTTGTAGCTGTCTTTTCCGACTTATTCGACTTGTAGCTGAGTTTTCTGTTTTGTTTGCAGAGGCCATGAAGAATAATGAATCCATGAAAGCTTATAAGAGGGCGCAGAGGGCGACTGCTGCCAGAAATGCTGCTGCCCAGGCGGCTGGGGAGGGATCCTCCCAAGTGCGCGAGAAGCCATCGGTGCAGAGTTCTGCCGGGGTGAAGAAGGTGATCCCTACACCCCGAGTTCGTTTGGCAGATCCTCACGTCACCTCTGCTGCTCCTTCTGTTGCTCCTCCCAATAAAAAACAAAAGCCTGCTGAGCCCTTTGACCTCGATGCTCCAGATTTTAATGCTATTGAGTTCGTGGATCAACAAATCGGTCCTTATTGCACTCTCTCCATGGACGTTGTGTCTATCCTCCATCACTTGGAATTCATGGCCCAAAATAATGTGAAGATGGCGTACATGTCGGCTGCCATATATCGAACTGCTCAGAATCTCCCTCTCCACGCTACTAAAGCGTTTATGGAGGAGGCAAAACAGGAGTTTGATCGAATGAAGGAGCTGAAGGAGGAGCTTGAGACGAAGGTAGCCAAGCTGGAGAAGGACTTGAAGAATGAGGAGGCGAGTTCCCAGTCATTGGCGGCTTCTTTGAGATTGGCTGAGGACGTAGTCCTGATGCATAAGGATAGTTATGTTACCTCTTATCGAGAGGTGCTGCGCCTGAGGGAGGAGCTCGACCATGCCCGGGAAGATTATTCTGAGCTTCAGGGTCATCTCATTGGCAGCGTGACTGCTGCTTATGAGAACTTGAAGGATCAAGTTCGGGTCATTGCTCTCGAGGCCGACCTTACCCTTTTTAGCCTGGATAATATTGTCAGGGATGGTAAGATTGTTCCTGATGATGAGGGTGATGATGATGATGTCGTTCCTCCTGTGTCTTCTACCAAAGTGCCGACCTCTTTGGTTCCCCCCGCTGTGCCCGACCCGGATTGCCAGATCCTGAATCGGGAGGATGGAACTGTGGATGCTGTGCCGATCCAGACTCGCCCTCCTTCTCCTTGTCCTGATGCTGTCAAGAAAGCCCCTGATGCTTGTTGATCTTTTCTTAAAATTTTGTGTAGTTGGCCCGGCTTGTGGGCTTTTTAGAACTCTTTTATTTATTTGCTGATACTTCTTAGTTGCTTATCTAGCAACTTTTTATTTTGAAAAACAAACAATAGCCTGCTATCTTTTTGATAGTAGTCTTTGGTGGCCTTTCGAGGCCTTATAACTCTGTAAAAAGTAATCTTTTGTCTAGGCATCTTTTCTGTTTTCTGCTGATGTTGAAATCTTGCGGCTCGACCTTCTTGGGTTATTTTTGTCATGTTATTTGTAGCTTGAATCCTTTGAGGTCATGGTTGTAGGGGTCCAACTTGTTTCTTTGGTTTCTTTGATTTGTATGCTTTCGTTGGTCCCCTTCTAAGCTATTCTCGTAATCCTGTGTCTTGGACCTTTGCTAGGTCTCCTTCAGGGATTACTTTTATGACTTTCCAGTTGTAGGAGTCTGACTTCATTAGGTCGGTCTTTTTTAAGTTATTTATAGTCCTCTTTCTTGGATCTTTGTCAGATCTCTTTCAGGGGCTACTTTGATAACTTTTAAGTAGTAGGAGTCCAACTTGGTTATACCGGTCTCCTTTAAGTTATTTTTGTAGTCCTCTTTCTTGGATCTTTGTCAGATCTCTTTCAAGGACTATTTTGATAACTTTTAAGTAGTAGGAGTCCGACTTGGTTATACCAGTCTCCTTTAAGTTATTTTTGTAGTTCTCTTTCTTGGATCTTTGTCAAATCTCTTTCAGGGACTATTTTGATAACTTTTAAGTAGTAGGAGTCCGACTTGGTTATACCGGTCTCCTTTAGGTTATTTTTGTAGTCCTCTTTCTTGGATCTTTGTCAGATCTCTTTCAGGGACTATTTTGATAACTTTTAATTTTGGGCTAACTTTTTTATGTCGAGCCCTTCTAAGTTAAAGTAATCCTCTTTAATAGGGTTGGCCAGACCTCTTTCCAGGGTTTACTTATAACTGAAGGTTGTGGCTGGAAATTTGCTTGAATAAGTAGCCAATTTGTGTCTCAAGTTTCTTGATGGCAGCATTCTGATTCTGCATATTGGACATCACTTCTTCGCGGAACGTTTTACTATCTTGAATCTCTTTGCCTATGCCTTCAAGTAGATTCTCAATCCTTGAGAGTCTGTCATCAAATGATTGTAGATCGTGATTAGAGGTGGAAGGATGAGGTAAGTTATTTTGGTTTTGATGTGGATTTGGAGAGGTGTTGTTCTTGGGGTGTTGATATGGTCTAGATGTGAAATGTTGGTGGCTTGCATTGTTGGGATTTGGGCGTCTTTGATCAAGGCTTTGGTCTTGTTGATTTCCCCACCCAAAGTTTGGGTGATGACTCCAACCAGGGTTGTAGGTCTTGGAGTATGGATCATGGTTTTGCCAGGTGAATTACCAATGTAGTTGACTTGCTCCTGACTTGTTTAATCATTGTTGATGCACAATCAATCCCCGGCAACGGCGCCATAAACTTGATGCATGGAAAACTTGTCTTATAACAAATTTCCTTCGGTAAGTGTACCGAATTTATCGTCAAGTAAAAACTCACAATAGAGTAAGGTCGAATCCCACAGGGATTGATTGATCAAGCAACTTTAATTAGAGGAATGTTCTAGTTGAGCTAATCAGAATTTGAGTTGAGAATTGCAGAAAATTAAATGGCGGGAAAGTAAATAACAGAAAAGTAAATGCTAGAAATAAAGAGCTGAACGTAGATGACGGAAAGTAAAGTGCAGAATCTTAAATGGGAATGGGGAAATTGCTCATAAAAGTAAATGACAGAAATTAAAGAGAATGGGTAAGATCAGGAATGGGGAGTTCATTGGGCTCAGGAGATGTTGCATTCTCCGGATCAATTTCATTTTCATCTCTTCCGCAATCAATGCACTCATTGATCTCCTTGGCAATCTTAAGTGATCGAATTACAATTACAATTTGTTGTAATTCAATCTCTCAAATCTTGATCAATAGCCAATTCCTTGGTCAATTGCTCATGAGAAGAAATGAAGTATGGTCACTGATTATACCACATGCATTTTCCAAATCAAGTGTTGAGAGGATTATAGTCACATATCCATCCAAACCACTAGCTTATTTCTTAAGGAAATGCATGAAACTACCCTAAAAACAGTAAAGAAAAAGTCAGTGAAACTGGCCAAAATACCCTGGCATCACCAACTTACGAACGTTAAAGCAAAGTGCTAGGTGGGAGACAACCCACCATGGTATGATCGTTCTTTTCCCTATTTTTAATTTTCTTATTCAATAACTCTTCTCTTCATTAGTACATTTCGTGCATCTGCATTTACATACCTTTATATATAAAAAAAAAAATCACGCGACGCGACCGTCTCATTGACGCGTCCGCGTCGCAGGGAGCTGGGAGACAATTTTAATATGAATAGAGAGTTACGCAGGAGCAGGGCTAGAGGCGTGCCAATGGCACAAATCGTCCCACATGACCGCGTCGCTGACGCGACTGCGTCATATGGGAATAATGGCCTCCCACGCGACCGCGTGCCCCATGTGGCTGCGTGACCTGGATTTCAATGTAACAAGGGTGCACAACCGAAAGTTGTGCTAGAGTGGTGCTGGACTGGCGCTGGACGCGCAGCCCCTCTCACGCGACCACGTGCCCACGCGACCGCGTCGTATCCCACTAATTGACCACTCACGTGATCGCATGCCCCATGCGATCGCATCACCCAAAATTTGGCACTAATATGATTTTGAACAGAGAGTTGTGCAAGTGCGAGGCTACCCTCGCGCCATTAGCCTAAAACAGGTCACGCGACCGCGTGACCGACGCGATCGCATCATTGAGTTTAAGTGCAAGTCGCACGACCGCGTGCCCCACGCAACCGCGTCGCTTGCGCGCACAGTTTTCACTAATTTGCCAATTATCATATCATTTTCTCCCCAAATCCTATTTTCTCTTTTCTCTCCTTATTTCTTCTCCCTCCCTTCCTCCCTTCTTCCTTATTTCTCACTTTTAACTCTCTCTCATCCCCATTAACAAGGTTTTTCTTTCTCCTTCCCCCCTTACTTTTCTATTATTCTTCTTATTTTTATATGTCATCTTCTTTTCTTTTCTTTTTCCCTTCATTATTCGTATTTTCTTTTTCCTTCTTTTTCCTTTTTACTTGGTGTTATCAATTTTTTTGAGTCACTATTTATTAGTATATGCTTGTGGATTGTTGTAAATTTGTTTGACAATTATATATTGCTTTTTAAGGGATTACTTGCATGTTCAAATCCTTATTTTCAAAAGCTTTTTCTACATGCATGCTATGTGTTTGTGAAAAAGTCCATATGGCATTATGAATTTCTCTACATTTTTCTACTCTAATATTCAATGCTTGCTTTTCACAAATTCCCTTTAGTATTGTATTAATTGAAATTAATTGTCAATACAAACGTGATGGTTTTTTACAAGTGATGCTTGATCTATGCTACTCATGCCCTTTGCCGGCATGCCAATAAACACCTTGCATTCACTTGTCATCATATGCACTAGCTATTTTCCATTAATGAGTTTTCACATGTACTCATGAGCGTGTGTTAACATCTTTTACCTTTTAATGTGCATTTATAACCATCCTTTTCCGTTCTCTTCCTTGCTCTATCCCTTTAAATTTAATTTACTTTCTCTTTCCTTTTTTAGGATGGCCACCAAGAAAGGAAAAGAGAAAGCTACTCCCAAACAACCATAACAAGCGCCGATTCACATACCTCAAGGAGCTGATCATGGGAAAATTCAAGGACTCAGATACCCCAGATTCCACTTCTTTTACCAGCACAGGGAGCCATGATGGTCCTGACTGTGGAGATACTGCTACTAGCCCACCTTTGTTCTTGACAGATGGCACCGAGGACGGTGCAAAGCCTTAAGTGTGGGGAGGTTGGTCAGTAGCTGACTTTCGAAGGTACTTTCTCTTCCCTAGCACCAATAAATTAGGATATTTAGTTAGATTTTTCTTTTGTAGAATAGGATAAATTGCATAGTAATAGGTTAGTTGCATGCATGTTCTGCTTGATTGAAAAGACAATAAGTTTCTTCTAAGACTTTATCTTTGGAACAATATTTCACTAATTTTAATTAAAACTTTTATGTTATATGTTAAATAAGTTGTATTTGGAACATGATTTTTGAGCTAAAGTACACACAACCTGTGAGATTTGAGCCTTTATGAATGGTTACATTATACATTATTAATTATTTTATTCTTGTGTGTTTACTTCTCTATGATTGTAATCTATATTTTGTTTCATCCTATATGTCCAATGTTTATTATATTTATATGTTTGCATATGATTGAGGCCATTATTTGTTTAGCTCACTTATCCAAATAAAGCCTACCCTTTCAATTACCTTTGTTAGCCACTTTGAGCCTTTAAATCCCATTTGTTCTATATTTTACCACGTTACTAGCCTTAAGCAGAAAAACAATTATACATCCCAATTTGAATCTTTGGTTAGCTTAAGATAGAAGTGTGTATTTTATTTAAGTATGGAAAATTGTGGGAACAAAAGAATAATAAGGGAATGAGGATAATATACTGGGAATTTGGATACCTATTCATGTGAAACTATAAGAATCAAAAATCTATGTGCATTGATGAGCTATGTTTATTCTTATGTTTCTATGTTTAAAAAAAATCCAAAAATATCTAATAAATAAAAAAGGGGACAAAATTACCCCAATTTAAGAATTCAAAAGTCAATGCATGTATGATAAAAATT
>NC_029789.2:69767095-69791046 GCF_000816755.2 Arachis ipaensis | reverse complement strand
TATGAATTCTTCATTTACAATGAGCGAGTAGTTCCCTAACTTGATGGGGAGTTGATTGAAAGAAACCCTTGAAGTTGGGATGCTCAAGAGAAAGGTTGTAGTTGGGTTTATTGTTGGATTGCTCTCTAGTCACTAACACCAATCCTCCCAAGAGCGGATTGGAACTTGTGGATAGAATAGCATTCCAACTTGTTTAACTTTCCCTTACTTAGTGAGGGACAACTAAACAGAATAATCCCCAATTATTAATTAGTCTTGAGAGTACTGCAACAAGAATAGGGCTTCCAACTAATCAACTCCCAGTCAAGGCTTTTATTTAAATTTATATAAATTCTCTAATTTAATTTTCTGCCATTCAACTCAAATCTTTTTGAAAACATCTGATTAATAAAATAGCACACTTTTCTGCAACTCATTGGGAGACGACCTGGGATTCATACTCCCAGTATTTTGATTTTAATTTTTGTGACACCCTTCTAAATTGATAAGCGGATTTCTGGTTGGTTAAGAACTATACTTGCAACGCATATTTTATAATCATTCTTAACTCGCCAATTTCCGCTTGCATCAGTAAGCAAGTATTTGAGTGCTGCATGATCAGTGAACACAATTACTTTTGAGCCAATAAGATATGATCCAAAATTATCAAAAGCAAAAACTATGGCTAAAAGTTCTTTCTCCGTGGTGGTATAGTTCCTTTGATTCTCATTAAGAACCTTGCTAGCATAATAAATAACATGTACTAGCTTGTCTTTCCTATGTCCTAGAACAGCACTAACAGCAAAATCAGATGCATCATACATTAGTTCAAAGGGAAGATCCCAGCTTGGTGGTGCTATAATAGGTGCAGAGGAGAGTTTCTCCTTAAGTTCATCAAAGGCTACCATGCATTCTCTATCAAAAACAAAGGGAGTATTTGAGACAAGTAGGTTGCTAAGGGGTTTTGCAATCTTTAAAAAATCTTTGATAAACCTCCTATAGAACCCAGCGTGTCCCAAAATACTTCTGATTGCTTTGACATTGCAAGGTGGAGGTAATTTTTTAATTACTTCCACTTTTACCTTGTCCACTTCTATGCCATCTTTTGAAATCTTGTGACCAAGAACCACCCCTTCAGTTACCATAAAATGGCACTTCTCCTAGTTTAAAACTAGGTTGGTTTCTTGAAACCTTTTCAGCACAAGAGCAAGATGGTATAGGCAATCAGAATATGAGTTCCCAAATACAGGGAAGTCGTCCATGAATACTTCTATAAACTTCTCAATCATGTCTGAAAAAATGGAGAGCATGCACCTTTGAAATGTTGTAGGTGTATTGCACAATCCAAAGGGCATTCTCTTATAAGCAAAGACACCATATGGACAAGTAAATGAAGTTTTTTCCTGATCCTTGGGGTCTACAACAATTTGATTGTAACCCGAATACCCATCTAGGAAGTAATAATACTCATGTCCTGCCAATCTTTCAAGCATCTGGTCCATGAAAGGTAAGGGAAAGTGATCCTTCCGGGTGGCTTCATTAAGTTTCTGGTAGTCAATGCACATACGCCATCCGATCACTGTCCTTGTGAGTATCAATTCATTCTTCTCATTTGCCACAACAGTGATCCCTCCCTTCTTAGGAACTACTTGCACCGGGCTTACCCAAGGGCTGTCTGAGATGGGGTAGATCACCCCTGCTTGCCACAATTTCAGCATTTCTTTCTGAACCACTTCATTCATAGTTAGGTTCAGCCTCCTTTGTTGTTGTCTTGAAGGTTTGGCATCTTCTTCAAGTAAGATCTTATGCATACACATTGAAGGACTGATCCCTTTTAAATCTGCAAGTGTCCAGCCTATGGCATCCTTGTGTTATCTCAGCACTTGGATAAGCTCCTCTTCTTGTTCCTTGCTCATACTTGAATTTATGATCACTGGGTGAGTGTTGTTAGCACCCAGATATGCATATTTCAAGCTGGGTGGTAAGGTCTTCAGCTCTAGTTTTGGTGACTCTACATCTTTGTTGTCTGTAGTGGTTGGCATGATTGAGTTTCTCATGGTTGCTTGTGGTGGTTCTCCATCTGATGCTTGTTCCAGCTCAATGGTTCCTCCACATTGTTCTTCTTCCAAGACTTCTTGAACTATCTGTTCCTTGGTGTCTACCAGCATGCATTCTCCTATGGATTCCTTGGGGTAACTCATTGCTTTAAAGACGTTGAAGACCATTTTTTCTTCATACAACCTCAAGACTTATTCCCCTTTTTGCACATCAATGATGGCTCCAGCAGTAGCTAGGAATGGTCTTCCTAGGATAATTGACGTGTTGGCCTCTTCTTCCATGTCCAGCATGATGAAATCAGCAGGGAAAATGAATTCTCCTACTTTCACTAGCAAGTCCTCCACCACCCCATGTGGAAACTTAAATGTTCTGTCAGCCAATTAGAATGCCATTCTTGTTGGCTTGGCTTCCTCAATCTTCATCCTTCTCATCATGTTTAGGGACATAAGATTTATGCTAGCTCCCAAATCACACAAAGCTTTCTCAATGGTGATGTCCCTTATGATGCAGGGGATTTGAAAACACCCTGGGTCTTTCAGCTTTTGAGGCAGCTTCTTCTGTATAATGGCGCTATATTCTTCAGTCAATATTATGGTTTCTTTTGCCTCCCAGTTCCTCTTTTTGGTTATAAGCTCCTTCAAAAATTTGGCATAGAGTGGCATTTGTTCTAATGCCTCAGCAAATGGTATGTTGATTTGGAGCCTCTTGAAGATCTCTAGGAACTTAGAAAACTGACCATCCTTCCCATCTTTTCTCAGTCTTTGTGGGTATGGTGCTTTTGGCACATAAGGCTTCAAGACTGGTTTTGGTGGAGGTGGAGCAGGGATCTCCCCTTCATCCTTGTTCTCATGCTTTGCTGCAACTTCTTCATGATCGTCTTTGCTTGGGGTTCCTTCCTCCACAACCTTTCCACTTATTAGAGTAATGGCTTTGCATTCCCCTCTTGGGTTAGCCATGGTATCACTGGGAAATGTGTGTGTGGGAAGTGGGAATTTCTTGGATAAAATCCCCACTTGTGCTTCCAACTTTGAGATTGTTGCGCCTTGATTTTTCAAATTTGACATGTATTCCTCTTGATTAGCATCTATCCTTCTGTCAGTTTCTTCTTGGGCACTTCCTCCATATGAGCAATTATTCTGAACAAGTGTGATGAGCTGAGGCTTTAGCTCAAAATTATTGGCATGAATTATTGGCTTCAGGATGCTACTGCCACAATTTCCTGGGTTTGGGTTGATGTAGGAGCCTAAGACTCTCCTTTCTTACCCATCATGATTTATTGGGCCTTCTCTGGCATGGTTGTGAGCTTCTTCTTCATGGTGGTTTTCCATATTCTCCTCCATGTCTGTTTCAAAATACTCTTCCTCTTCCTCAGCACCAATGACTCCCTTCCCTCTTGCTTCCCTCCTTAATATAAGAAAGATCCTCTCAAGTTCAGAATCAAAGGAAGTTGAAGCCCCGCTTCTCCTACCTGTCATACAACCAACAAGGTAAAAAGCAAGAAAGAAAATGATTGAAGAAATTACTATTGTTGAAGTGGTTGTTAGTGTGAGTGTTGCAATTAATCAAACAGTTAGAAGAGTGGAAATACGGATGACGAATAAATGTAATTAAAGAAGAAAGAAATAGAACTCAAAATAAAAATTAAAATAATAAAAAATAAAAGGTGCTAAATAGAAGAAACTAAAATAACAAGGAATTTAAATTGCTTAATCTAGCTCTCCAATCAATTTAATCATAATCAAATTTAAGCCAATCCCTAGCAACGGTGCCATAAAACTTCATGAATCCAATTCACACCCCCATTCAAAATTGGTGAATTAGTTCTTTTGGCAAGCGCACCAAAATTATCGTCAAGTAATAACCCATAGTAGAGTGGGATCGTATCCACAGAGATTGGCAAATTCAAGCAGTTTTAATTAATTAATGAATTAGTCAAGTGGATCAATAGGATTATGAAGTGCAGAATTGTAAATAACATAAATGTAAATGACTAGAATATAAAGAAAAGCAATAAAGTGCAGAAATATAAATGGCAGAATGTAAAGTGCAGAATCATAAATGACTTGAATGTAAATGGGAATGGGGAATTGCTGAATGTAAAATTAAGCTGTAAAGAAATGGATAGATAAGAATGGGGAAATTCATCTGATGGTGGGAAATATTGTCTCTTTGGATCAAATCTAGCTTATATCCTCTTCAATCATGCAACTCATTGACCTCTTGGCAATCATGATTGATTGAGTCCCAATCCCTTGGTGACTCAATCTCTCAGATCTTGATCAATAGCCAATTCCTTGGTCTAATTGCTCTTGAAGAGAGATAGGCTTGGTCCCTGATTATACCACACACCATTATAGGTCCA
This sequence comes from Arachis ipaensis, assembly GCF_000816755.2. Classification (NCBI taxonomy): domain Eukaryota; kingdom Viridiplantae; phylum Streptophyta; class Magnoliopsida; order Fabales; family Fabaceae; genus Arachis; species Arachis ipaensis. The sequence goes on along the minus strand of NC_029789.2, from coordinate 69,786,647 downwards.
AGTAGAGGGAGGATTATATGTCATATATCCAAATACCAAAACCCAGATTCTACTCAAGTGTGAGAAGGGATTGAGCAATTATTCTGAACAAGTGTGATGAGCTGAGGCTTCAGCTCAAAATTATTGGCATGAATTATTGGCTTTAGGATTCTGCTGCCACAATTTCCTGGGTTTGGGTTGATGTAGGAGCCTAAGACTCTCCTTTCTTGCCCATCATGATTTACTGGGCCTTCTCTGGCATGGTTGTGAGCTTCTTCTTCATGGTGGTTTTCCATATTCTCCTCCATGTCTGTTTCAAAATACTCTTCCTCTTCCTCAGCACCAATGACTCCCTTCCCTCTTGCTTCCCTCCTTAATATAAGAAAGATCCTCTCAAGTTCAGAATCAAAGGAAGTTGAAGCCCCGCTTCTCCTACCTGTCATACAACCAACAAGGCAAAAAGCAAGAAAGAAAATGAATGAAGAAATTACTCTTGTTAGAGTGGTTGTTAGTGTGAGTGGTGCAATTAATTAAACAGTTAGAAGAGTGGAAATACGGATGACGAATAAAAGTAATTAAAGAAGAAATAAATAGAACTCAAAATAAAAATTAAAATAATAAAAAATAAAAGGTGCTAAATAGAAGAAACTAAAATAACAAGGAATTTAAATTGCTTAATCTAGCTCTCCAATCAATTTAATCATAATCAAATTTAAGCCAATCCCTAGCAACGGTGCCATAAAACTTCATGAATCCAATTCACACCCCCATTCAAAATTGGTGAATTAGTTCTTTTGGCAAGCGCACCAAAATTATCGTCAAGTAATAACCCATAGTAGAGTGGGATCGTATCCACAGAGATTGGCAAATTCAAGCAGTTTTAATTAATTAATGAATTAGTCAAGTGGATCAAATCAAAGAGAAGATGAAAAGAAGAAGAATTTCACTATTATCAATCCATCAAGTACAACAGAGCTCCCTCTCTCAATGAGAGGGAAGTTAGCTACTCATAGCTCAAAAAGTACTCAAAAGTGAAGTATAAAAGTGGATCTAACACTAACTGCTTAACCCCCTCTTCATTACTTCTCGGGGGTATTTATACTACTCCTAGTAAAATAAAAGAATTACAAAAGTGAAAAAAAAAATTACATTTTGGAGGGAAAAGAAAACACTCAATAAGCGTGACTTCCCAGCTGGCGTGTGGCTGGCGCTTTACTGGCGTGTCACGTGCCCTTCTTTTCTAGCTTGGCGTGCCACACCCAATACTTTTAGTGGCACGCTTATCTCCCTATCAACCTTGGCGTGCCACGCCTTCGAACTCAAGTGGCACGCCATAGTGGAATTCTTGTGTTGGCGTGCCACGCCTTCGAACTCAAGTAGCACACCCTTTGCCTTTTTCCACCTTTCCTTGCCTCTGAAAACTTGAACTGGCATGCCACGCCCAGGGTCTGGCATACCACGCCCTTGTCTATGCTTGGCTAAGTCTTTATGGAAAGTTGCACTAGCGTGGCACGCCCAGGGTCTGGCCTGGCGTGCCACGCCCCTTTTGTGAGTGAGTGGTTCCTCTGTTTGGCGTGCCATGCCACGAACTCAAATGGCATGCCCCAATGCTTCTTTGCTCTCTGAATGACGCTGGCGTGCCATACCTGGTTGCTCAAGTGGCACGCCCAAGTGAAGAATGGTGAGTGGCGTCCCACGCCTTTGATACCAAGTGGCACGCCCCATGTAATTGGCCTCCTTCATCCTCCCTGGAAACTTATACCAGCGTGCCACGCCTAAAGGCTGGCATGCCACGCCCATGATCTTGTCTTGGTTCCAGTAGTTGGCGTGCCACGCTTCAGCCTTCAAGTGGCACGCCATAGTGACATGCTTGGGTTGACGTGCCACGCCTTCGATACCAAGTGGCACGCCCAGTCTTCAATTTCCTTCAGCCCCTTCTCTGGATTATTGTACCAGCGTGCCACGCCATGCTGTTCAAGTGGCACGCCCATGGATTTGTGAACTCTTCAGGCTTGGCGTGCCACGCCTGGGTTCTCAAGTGGCACGCCCAAGTGACTTCTTGGAGCTAGCGTGCCACGCCTTCGATACCAAATGGCACGCCATAGTGGAGGTTCTTCTTGGAATGGTGAGTTAGTGTGCCACGCCCCTTTGCTCAAGTGGCACGCCCATAATAATTGATGGGTCAGGCGTGCCACGCTCAGTCCCTGGCGTGCCATGCCCACATGCATGCTTGGACTTCTTCTATGGACTTTAGTACTGGCGTGCCACGCCCAGCTCCTGGCGTGCCACGCCATTGCATTTTTTTGGTGTTTGCTCCCAAGTGACACGCCGGTTTCACACGCCCAGCTTCTTGTTTGTCTTCTACCCATTTTTTGGTGGCATAGGGGGATGATCTTCTCCTTCATCCTTATCCGGGGCAGGGATGATTTTTCCATCCTCAACAACATTATCCAAACTAAAAAAGACTCAGGTCAAGCTCGGGAGCAAGAACTCGGACCTGAGCTTTTAGGTTCTCATACGCATCAGTCACACTGCCCACAAGATGACCCTGGAGCTCGGCATAGTCAGCATGAGCAGACTCCAACCTCTCCCTAGCCTCCAACAGCTCACCATAGGTACGGGTATAACTCTCCTTCGACTTCTTGGCCATCTCCTCGGCCAGATTCGCAGCAGCCTCCGCAGCAACATCCCTGGATTTTTCTTTTTCTACATCCAGCTCCAGTTTAATAACTCTGGCGTCCAGCTCATCCTTCAACCCTTAATCCTGTCATACTCTGACTTGGCTTCCAGCATAAACTCTTTCGTCGCATGGATGGGAGAATCTTGGATTGAGTGAAACAAAGCCGCACCCATGTGCGCCATCCGAACACTACTTCTGGTAATGAAATCCAGATGGTGCAGGATAGACATGTCATCCATAGGAAGTCGGCCATAAGGGGCAATCTGGTTATCAACAAACCCCACAGCATCGAAGTCAGGGGCATCCAGATTATAAGGTTCAACAGTCTTTTGCTTCTTTGGAGGAGGACTAGTAGCAGAGGGAGAAGCAGCGCTAGAGGTTGCTTGGGTAGGATCAGAAGGAGCCAAACGAACCTGGGGAGTTGGGATAATCTTCCTCGGCCCAGAAGTGTCCAAGGTCGAACTCCTCAGTTTAACATTAGAAGATCCCTCCCCAGGACCTTTGGTTGAGATATTCTGGGCAGTAGTTGCCTTTCTCGCCCTCTTAAAAGCCTTCATAGAGTCAGTAGTCTTCACCATCTCTGAAAAAAATAAAGCAGCAAAACCAAAGTTGCAAGTTAGAAAGAGATGGATTGACAAAACTAACAAAATAACAAAGACAAAGCTAAAAAGAAATTGGCAGCTACCTAATTCAGTTCGAAGGAGGGAAGGATTCCCCAAGAACCTATTTGTATCGAGATGGGAAGGCTCCCCCCAATTCTCCTCTAGTACATGTACAAAAGCCTGCTCAACCTCATCCAACATTTTCCAAGTATATCTAGACACTACCATATTCTGTTGCCAACATAAGGGGAAAGCAGGCTCATTATTCTGTTCCAAGAAGAAAGGCCGAGCTCCTTCAATAGCTCGGACCTTGAAGTAATAGTTTTTGAAATCCCTAAAAGATTCATCATACATAGAAAAAACTTTCTTTCGCTGGGCAGCTCAGAAAGAAATCCAAGAAGCCTTCTTCTTAGCTGCCCCAGGCTTCGTCAAAACAAAAAGGTAAAGAAAGAGAGTTTGAGAAGGTCGGACATCCAGTTCTTGGCAAAATAATTGGAAGATCTTTATAAAGCCCCACGAGTTCGGGTGAAGCTGAGAAGGAGCAACGTTACAGGACCACAACAAGTCGGTCTCAAAGGAAGTAAAAGGAATGGTGATGTTCATTTGGCTAAAAAAGTAGTCATAAGCATAAAAGAAGGGGCGTTCCCCCTTAGTCAAAAAAGGAAAACAAACTCTCTCATCAGGGTCAGGTGCTATCAACTCATAATCCTTTTCCTAATCTCTATTACTACAAACCCTGTAATGTCTCCTAAGCTGCACACAATACTCAGAATTAACCACAGAAATGCACATCAAGACGAGGGAGTCTAGACAGTCAGACATGCCCTCGAAGACTTTGGAGGACGTCTCGACAATATTTTTGTGAGTAGACATGGGTCAACTAGTCCTACAGTGAGAAAAAGGAAAAAATAGGTTACTAATCAAATAGCTCTGACAAGATAGAAAACATCTCAGACAAATATGGAGATAACTTGGACAATAGAATGCAAAAGTTAAAAGACTCAGAAACAGTAGTAAAAGGAAACCCCAGAACTTACACGAAAGTCCAGGGGCATCCTTTGGAGGCAATAACAAAGTAAGAACCCAGGAAAAGGAGGAAAATCAACAGTCAACAGTCCGAAACCTCTCAAACAAGAAAACAACCCCCCTTAGACAGTGACACCCCACAAAGAAAGTCACAGTTCATAAAAAAGGAGTCAAAGTCACGATCTTTTCACAGTTTATCAGCAAAGGGATTTTCGTCGCATCAAAAGGAAATCATCCATGCCATACAAAGCAGCATACCATCAAACATCAAACAAACCACGCAGAAATCATCAAGAAAGATCCAACCTTTTTGAAATCCTTTGGAGTTCACTACGTCAAACTACAAACTGACAGCCGAACAAAAATGGCGATTCATACAAATCAAAAAAACCCTCAGAGCACACATTTACAGTGATAATCAGACACAACAAAAGCAGAGAAAGATGCAAACTTTCCAAAACGAATTCAAGCAAAAGAATAAAACTTTTCAGAATTAAAACATTGCAAACACGAAAAATGGCGTGGAAGGTAAAAGAGAAAGAAGAAGAAAACCAACCTGCAGACAAGAAGGAGACGATTAGAGATTGAAGCAAGCGACACCGGCCAATCACCTCTCGAGTAAAAGAAAAGGGAAGCGCGAAAATGCAAAAACGAAAAAAAAAAGGAGAAGTTACAGTGAGCAAGAGAAGAGAAAATTGAAGGAAGCTTTGAAAAATTCAAAAATGAGATACAAAAGAGGGAAACAAAGGAAACGGCAAGGGAGTTAATGGGTTTTACTCTCGCACATTCCCAAGGAAAGGCAAAACGCACGTTGCAATTAAAAAGGGGGTGAGAAAAACGCTCCGCATTTAAGCCACTCTACAATGAGATCAAGATGCTCGAGCTCGGCTTCCCCAACAAAGGAGATCGAAGTCTAAAAAGGGACACAACTCCAAAAGGAAGACCGTGCTCAACCAGGGCACTGTTCATGCCCTGGGTCGAGCTATACGACCCGGGCTGATTAAAGAAAATTTGACCGACCTCCTCAGGTCTGGAATTTCCCAACCTCTTCTCAAAGAGTTTGGCCAAATCACTACAGAGAGCCCAGGCAGGCCCAAATAAAGGGACACAGTCCAATCTAAAGGCAGCCAAAGCCTAGAAAGATAAGGGTGGTCCCCCAAAGGATAAGATGACTTCACTCAAAGATAAGATAAGATAAGATAATTATCTTATCTCCAAAAAGGTCACTCTACCCTACTATAAATACACTGGAGCACCCAGGGATAACTCATACTCTGATTCTACTAAAAACCTGCTTAAAGTCCATGCTAACTTAAGCATCGGAGTCTCTTGCATGTACTACCACCCTTCGGTGACGAAGGATCAACAGCATCTCTAGCTCCACCAGCTCCAACAAGTCAGACACGACTACTCCGGCCACCACAGCAGATCTCAACCGAGATCGACCTACAGTTTCAGGTAACCCTCGGAATTGTTCTCAAATTGACCACTAAGGATTCTCAAATCACCAATTCAATGAGACCTAATGACTTAAGGTCACTCAATTCCCTTAGCCTAGGCCAAGAGTAAAGAAAACTACTCAAAAACTAGAGCAAATATTTCATCAAACACCTAGAGTGCAATAAAGGTAAACATCATAAAATGTAAGAATTAACAAAACCCATAACTATCATAAGCAAGAAATCAATAATAGGAATGAAGATAAACATAAAAGAAGACATGGAAACATAAAATTGTTTTAGAAGAAATCAAGATCCAACAACAACAAAAGCAGAGAAAGATGCAAACTTTCCAAAACGAATTCAAGCAAAAGAATAAAACTTTTCAGAATTAAAACATTGCAAACACGAAAAATGGCGTGGAAGGTAAAAGAGAAAGAAGAAGAAAACCAACCTGCAGACAAGAAGGAGACGATTAGAGATTGAAGCAAGCGACACCGGCCAATCACCTCTCGAGTAAAAGAAAAGAAAAAATGGCGATTCATACAAATCAAAAAAACCCTCAGAGCACACATTTACAGTGATAATCAGACACAACAAAAGCAGAGAAAGATGCAAACTTTCCAAAACGAATTCAAGCAAAAGAATAAAACTTTTCAGAATTAAAACATTGCAAACACGAAAAATGGCGTGGAAGGTAAAAGAGAAAGAAGAAGAAAACCAACCTGCAGACAAGAAGGAGACGATTAGAGATTGAAGCAAGCGACACCGGCCAATCACCTCTCGAGTAAAAGAAAAGGGAAGCGCGAAAATGCAAAAACGAAAAAAAAAAGGAGAAGTTACAGTGAGCAAGAGAAGAGAAAATTGAAGGAAGCTTTGAAAAATTCAAAAATGAGATACAAAAGAGGGAAACAAAGGAAACGGCAAGGGAGTTAATGGGTTTTACTCTCGCACATTCCCAAGGAAAGGCAAAACGCACGTTGCAATTAAAAAGGGGGTGAGAAAAACGCTCCGCATTTAAGCCACTCTACAATGAGATCAAGATGCTCGAGCTCGGCTTCCCCAACAAAGGAGATCGAAGTCTAAAAAGGGACACAACTCCAAAAGGAAGACCGTGCTCAACCAGGGCACTGTTCACGCCCTGGGTCGACCTATACGACCCGGGCTGATTAAAGAAAATTTGACCGACCTCCTCAGGTCTGGAATTTCCCAACCTTTTCTCAAAGAGTTTGGCCAAATCGCTACAAAGAGCCCAGGCAGGCCCAAATAAAGGGACACAGTCCAATCTAAAGGCAGCCAAAGCCTAGAAAGATAAGGGTGGTCCCCCAAAGGATAAGATGACTTCACTCAAAGATAAGATAAGATAAGATAATTATCTTATCTCCAAAAAGGTCACTCTACACTACTATAAATACACTGGAGCACCCAGGGATAACTCATACTCTGATTCTACTAAAAACCTGCTTAAAGTCCATGCTAACTTAAGCATCGGAGTCTCTTGCATGTACTACCACCCTTCGGTGACGAAGGATCAACAGCATCTCTAGCTCCACCAGCTCCAACAAGTCAGACACGACTACTCTGGCCACCACAGCAGATCTCAACCGAGATCGACCTACAGTTTCAGGTAACCCTCGGAATTGTTCTCAAATTGACCACTAAGGATTCTCAAATCACCAATTCAATGAGACCTAATGACTTAAGGTCACTCAATTCCCTTAGCCTAGGCCAAGAGTAAAGAAAACTACTCAAAAACTAGAGCAAATATTTCATCAAACACCTAGAGTGCAATAAAGGTAAATATCATAAAATGTAAGAATTAACAAAACCCATAACTATCATAAGCAAGAAATCAATAATAGGAATGAAGATAAACATAAAAGAAGACATGGAAACATAAAATTGCATTAGAAGAAATCAAGATCCAACAATGGTTCATCAACATAAAAGAGAGCAAAATAAGAAATTAACAAGAGAAGTGACTAAACTAAAATGCTAGAACGAATAAAAGTAATGGAAAACTAAAATGAAACAAGATTAAAATCTAGATCAAAAAAGAAATGGAAATAAAAACCCTAAATCTAGAGAGAGGAGAGAGCCTCTCATTCTAGAATTCTACCCTAAAACGTTACGGAAACTACACTATGACTACTTGGTTCATTTCCCCTTCAATCCCAGGTTCAATAGCATCAAAAATGGGTTGGATTGGGCCCAAAATGCTTCAGAAATCGCTGGTCACGTGTTGCATGCATGGGCGACGCATGCACATTGCCAAACTGCAAAGCAACTATGGAAAATTGTATATCATTGTGAAGCCTCGGATGTTAGCTTTCCAACGCAACTAGAACCACCTCATTTGGACCTTTGTAACTCAAGTTATGATCATTTTAGTGTGAAGAGGTCAGGATTGAAAGCTTAGCAATTCCTTCATTTCTTCATGAGTTCTCCATTTTTACATGCTTTTTTTTCATTCCTACATGCAAAGGTTCTTTGGAAAAGTTTTAAAATTTTTTTGTAATTGAAAAACAGGAACATGTAAGACTCAAACCAAGAACAAATATTAAACAAAGGAAAGAAAAATATTTTTGAAAAACTTTTTTTTTAATTTTCGAAAAAAATAGAGAAGAAGAAAATAGAAATAAAAGACTTAACAAGAACACAAGACTCAAATCAAGAACAACAATTAAAAAAAGAAAAGAAAAATATTTTTGAAAATGATTTTTAATTTTTCGAAAATTTGAAGAAGAAAATAAAAATAAAAGACTTAATTAAAATAATGTAAAATAAACTACCTGATCTAGGGAGCAAGGCAATCCTTCTATTTATTCAAACTCAGCAATCCCCCGCAACGGCGTCAAAAATTTGGTAGCACAAAACCCCACACCTTTTCGTACTCTTGTACCAGCAAGTGCACTGGGTTGTCCATGTAATACCTGAGTGAGTCAGTGTCGATCCCACGAGGATTGTAGTTTGAAGTAAGCTTTGGTTATCTTGCAGGTCTTAGTCAGGCAGAATCAGAAGGTTGTTGGATAAACTTTGAATGATTATATGTCATATATAGAGTTGTAAGAGTAATGTGTGAAAAGTGTAAAACCAATTGGATTAAATCAGTGAGAGGAATAGAGTTAAGGATTGGAGTTGCTTTGCCTTGCTGAAATAACTCTTTACTGTCTTCTTTGCTTTTGAATGATCTTCTTCTATGGCAGGCTGTATGTGATCAAAGCCATTGTCCATGGTCATTGATCTCCTCTGCTACAGAGGGTGAAGCTCTAGCAGCGCATTCTCTTGGCGATCCTACTCAAAATGCCACAGACAAAGTTGAAACTTCCAGATCAGAGAATGCTGCTTCTATAAATTCTAGCCTATACCACGGAGACCCTAATCTCCCTAGAAATTGGCTTAACTGGTGTCTCGAGAAGTCTCCAACGAAGTCGTGGATTAACCATATGAAAGATGTATAAATATAGCTGTTGGCTCATGCTTTCCGGCCACGTATTCACACGAACCCAAATAGACGCGGGTGTTTGTCAGGCACGTTCATCTTAATGTGATGAACAGATCTAATTTGTCAGATCATCCTACTCACCATGATGAAGATCGGATATACATCTTAGAAGTAAATCAAACACGAATCGAAAAAGAAATAGCAATACTTTTATTAATTCATAGGACTCAGTAGGGCTCCTCCCCTCAACCTACGAGGTTTAGAAACTCATACTAAAAGTAAAAATATAAAGGAAAAACGAAAATAGGGCTGAATGATGTGCGTGATGTCTATAGATTAATTAAAATACACTTTGAATACTAAACAGATGACTAATAAGGGTAAAAGAGTCTATTTAGTGCTAAAATCCACTTATGGGGCCAACTTGATGAGTATTTGGGCTGAGCTTTGATGAGATCCACATGCTATGAGGTTTCTTGGGTGTGGAACACCAGCTAGGTGGTCCTCATTGGTCGTTTGGACTCTAGTTTCTACTTTTGGGCGCTGGATGCCTGGAAGGGGGCAGGAAGCTGGCGTTGGACGCCAGTTTTGGGCGTTCTAATCCAAAAAAAAGTATGGACTGTTATATATTGCTAGAAATCTCTGGAAGTCATCTTTTTATAGCTCTTAAGAGCGCTCCATTAGGACTTTTGTAGCTCTAGAAAATCTCTTCTGAATGCAGGGAGGTCAAATCTGGATAACATCTACAGTGCTTTCTCTGTCTTTGAATTAGACTTCTGCTCTAGCTCCTCAATTTCTACCAGAAAATACCTGAAATTGTACAAAAGCACAAAAACTCATATTAGAATCCAAAACTATGAATTTAACACTAAAATCTATAAAAACTTAATAAAAACTAAACAAAAACTACTAAAAACTATATGAAAATGATGTCAACAAGCGTATAAAATATCCGCTCATCACCTGCTCCCATAGAAGTCAGGAGTGGGTCTGTATAAGACCCCAAGGTTCTTCTTGGTTGTGCCTCTCCCTCTAGATCCATAGTGCACTCTTCCGGACCTTGCATATTCATAAACCCCAATTTTGTGGTTTATATTGTGTAGAATTTGGGGGGGGAGTTTTATGAATATTTTCCACACTTATTCATAAAAATTGCATGGTTTTGTGTTCTCTTCCTAATTTTGCTTCATGATGGAAAACATGCTTCTTTTGCCTTAAAAATGCCATATTTTGATCCTCTTCTATTACCATTTAATGCCGTGATACGTTTGTTGAGTGATTTCAAAGTTTGTAGGGCAAGAATGACCTAGAAGAGAGAAAGGAAGCATGCACAAGTGGAAGGAACATGAACTTCCTAATTTTGCTTCATGATGGAAAACATGCTTCTTTTGCCTTAAAAATGCCATATTTTGATCCTCTTCTATTATCATTCGATGCCGTGATATGTTTGTTGAGTGATTTTAGAGTTTGTAGGGCAAGAATGACCTAGAAGAAAGAGGAGAAGCATGCACAAGTGGAAGGAACATGAAGAATTGAGCTTTGGAGAATCGGCTGCAATGTGCACGTGTAGCCCACGCGCACGCGTGGGTGCAAGGAGCTAGGCATGGCGCGCTAGAGTGACGCATTCGCGTGGATTTGCGAATTCCCCATTGACGCGTATGCATGCTTGATGCGTATGCGTGAATCGCGAAACTCAGGCGACGCGTACGTGTGACCCACGCGTATGCGTGACGAGCAGCACGTGACCTCATTAATGAAATCGTGGCTGGCAATTTATGAGGAGCTCCAGGCCCAAATTCAGCTGGATTCTGCATGGAAAAGACTCAGGAACTCTAGAGGGAGAGGGGGAGATCATTCATTGTAGACTGGGCACATATTTTGGCTTCTTTTGGTTCTTATGTTCTAGAGAGAGGAACTCTCACTCTCCTCTAGATCTAGTTTGATTTTATCTTTCCTAGTTGAATTCTGAATTGGTTTTTGTTAATTCTAGTTTTAGTTGTTCAATTTGAATTCTCTAGCATACTTTTGTTTAGATCTTGTGTTTGAATTGTGGATGTTCTTGTTAGTTCTCATTTTCTTCTCACTTTATGAATTTTGTAGATCTTGAATTCTCACTAGTACATTGATGTTTTCCATGATTAATAGTGTTGTTTGGATTGTTTTTCATTGATAATTGTTAGTGGGTACTTGTAGTTTTCAATTAATTTGTAATTTAAATATGTCTTTTGCTAGTGCATACTATGTGTTTGATGAAATGTTTCCTTTGATTATGGAGTAGTTTTCTTAACCCTTGGTCTAGGCTAAGGAAATTGGGTAAACTTGAGTCATTGGGTATAATTGAATTGGTGATTTGAGAACCCTTAGTGGTCAATTTGATAATCATTGACACTAGCTTGCTACTAAGTCAATTAGTAGCTAGGTTAGGATTTATGGATTGATGTTGACTAAGACATTTGACATACTTCAAGTATAGAGGTAAACTTAATGAGCTTGGTTCCTCACAATTGTCAAGATATGGTTATTAGACTAGGATGGTGACCCCAATTTCTATGCCTAGCCAAGAGTTCCTTTTATTATTCATATTATTTTAAAATTTGAATTTAAAACAAGATAAGATAAAATTTTGAATGTAAAGAGAAAGATAAGACAATGATTTGAAATGATAACAAGAAAGTTTAAAATTTGAATTTTTGAATTTTTGAAATTTGAAAAATTAAAAAGACAAACATTAAAAGACACCAAACTTAAAATTTTTTTGAAATCTAAGGACAAGATTTTCGAAATTTTTGGCGGACAAACACAAAAGGACATCAAACTTAAAAATTTTAAGATCAAACAAAGAAAAATAGCAAGAACAATTTGAATACCAAGAAGAACACCAAGAAAAATTTTCGAAAAATTAAAGAAAAGAAAAACCAAGAAAAACCAAAAACACACCAAACTTTAAATTTTTAGGATCAAAGACTCAAATTTTTTGAAAATTAGCAGAAAAACACAAAGTGAAACTAAACTTAAATTTTTTGAAATCAAACAAGGAAAATAACCAAGAATAATTCGAATATCAAAACGGGAAACAGAAAAAATTTCGAAAATTTAAAGAAAAAGAAAAAAATAGACGGGACACCAAACGTAAAAACAGACACAAGACTCAAGCAAAAGACAAAGATTACTAAAGAAAAGAAAATGTTTTGAAAATTTTTTGAAAAAGAAAACAAGAAAAACAAGTAAAAGAGCAATGAAACCTTAAAGAACGCCTCATCTATGCAACAAGATAGTCCGATAGTTTGTTAATCCCAGAACAATCCTCGGCAACGGCGCCAAAAACTTGATGCACAAAATTGACTCCGCAATATTCGCACAGATAGACCGGCAAGTGCACCAGATCATCCAAGTAATACCTCAGGTGATTGAGGGTCGATCCTACGGAGATTGTCGGATTGAGCAAGCAATGGCTATTTTGTAGATCTTAGTCAGGAAGATAGAAAATATTGTTGTTGTAGAAAAACGCATAAAAATGGAATAAATAAAGTATTACTGGATAGGTGTGAAATCAGTGATGAGGGAACGGTTGAGGCTTCGGAGATGCTTCCTCTTTCTGGATCAACTTTTCTCACTGTATACTTCAACTTCTGATAATTCATTCCCTGGCAGGCTGTAAGTGACTAACGACAGGTCAGTGGTCATTAGTCTCCTCTGCTTCAGATCAAACGCGAGGTCAGTGGTCATCCAATCTGAACGGGGGTGAAGCTCCTGCAGTCCATTCCCATGGTGATCCTACTCAAAGTGCCACCGGCAATGTTGGATCTTCTGGATCAGAGAACGCTGCGTCTTGATTCAAGCCTCTACCACAAAGGCCCTAATCGCCCCATAACTCGGCTGAACTGATGTCTCCAAGTCCCCAACGAAGTCGTGGATTAGCCGTCTAAGAGATATATAATCAAGCTTGTGGTTCAATACTATCCCGTCAAGGACTTAATTTCTGCCCTCTCAACCACAACAAGCACCTTTTCAGCCTCAGAAATTTGACTTAGAACCTATTGTTACAGAAATCTCCAAGATTACTCGTAGTTTTATGCAGAAAACCAGAGCTTCACTCAGAAACTTGGAGATTCAAGTGGGTCAGTTGAGCAAGCAAGCACTTGAGAGGCCTTCTAATACTCTTCCTAGTGATACAGTGCCTAATCCAAGGGAAGAATGCAAGGCCATTCAAAAGCAAAGGTTAATGAGGAGGTTGAAAAAAAAGCTCATGAGGAGGATAAGAGCAAGGAAGAGAACACCCCTCCAAGACACCTAGATAACCCTTTTCTGGTTGATCTTGAGAAATATCCGGTGTTGCCTAAAGCACCCGAGTACAAGCCCAATATACCATATCCTTAAAGGTTTCAGAAGGCCTCCAAAGACAAGCAATTTCCCAGATTTTTAAAGGCTTCAGGAAGCTTCAGATTAACATTCCTTTTGTAGAGGCCCTTGAAAAAATGTCTCTTTATGCCAAGTTCATGAAAGAGTTATTAAGATTCCTTTTCCAAATTCTGAGGGGTGTGTGAGAGTTGATCTTATTCAGCCATTAATTCATGAGGTTCTTGAAGCTGAAGAGCCTGATGAGGTTTTAGAACAGCCTTTAGAGGATAATTTACTTGAGATTGATGACTCACTACCTCCAAAGGGGAAGGGCCTCCGAAGCTTAAGTTGAAACCCTTGCCTCCCTCTTTGAAGTATGCATTCCTAGGCGAGCATGATTCTTATCCAGTGATCATTAGCTCCTCTTTGAGGCATGAAGAAGAGGAAGCACTACTTGAAGTGCTCAAGAGTCATAAAACGACTCTTGGATGGACCATTAGTGATTTGAAAAAGATTAGTCTAGCTAAGTGTATGCACAAGATCTTGCTTGAGGATGATACTAAACCGATGCTGCAACCACAAAGGTGACTAAATCCAACCATAAAAGAGGTGATCCAAAAAAAAGTAATAAAGCTTTGGGAAGCCAGGATAATTTACCCAATTTCGGATAGTCTGTGGGTGAGTCCTGTGCAAGCGGTTCCCAAGAAAGGAGGGATGACAGTGATCAAGAATAAGAAGAATGAGCTTATTCCCATAAGGACTGTCACATGGTGGCGTATGTGTGTTGATTTCAGAAGGCGCAATAATGCAATAAGAAAGGATCAATTTCCCTTGCCTTTCATTGATCAGATGCTTGAGAGGTTACCGGTCATGCTTTTTACTATTTTCTAGATGGATATTCTGGCTATAATTAGATTCCCCTTCGCGGTATTTACTTACCAGAGGATGACATTTAGACTGTGTAATGCCCTAGCAACTTTTTAGAAGTATATGCTTTTCATATTTTTTGACATGGTTGAAAAGTTCATTGAGGTATTTATGGATGATTTTTCTGTATTTGGTAATTCTTTTGATTTTTGCCTGTGAGACCTTTCCTTGGTCTTGAAATGGTACCAAGAAACAAAGCTTGTTTTGAATTGCAAAAAAATTTCATTTTATGGTAATTGAAGGTATTATTCCCGACGTGTCCAGTCGGTGGATGACGTCCGGAGCGGGTGCGTCTGATTTGTTGGATTGGCTGTACTGCTGATCCTTCGTCACCGGAAGGTGGGGGGTACCTGCAAGAGACTCCAATGCTTAAGTTAGCATGGGTATTAAGCAGGTTTTTTGTAGAATCAGAGTATGAGTTATACTTGGGTGCTCCAGTGTATTTATAGTGGTTGTAGAGTGACCTTTCTAGATAATATAAGTTAGTTATCTTATCTTATCTTTATCTTTGAGTTGAGGTCAGCTTATCTTCAAGGGAACCGCCCTTATCTCTATCTGCTTGGACTGCCCTTCGTTTCTTCTTTTCCTACGTTGCGGCGTCGCTTGTCGATTCTCGGGACAACTTTCATTTTTACATCTCCTTGAAGCTTTTCTCTTCTCTAGGTGAGTTCCATTCGTACTTTCTTTCACTTTCGCTGCTTTGGCTTTTTGTAATTAAGTTGCGATTTTGCTTTGAGGGAAGTTTGGATCTTTCTGCTTTTATTGTGCCTGGTTACTATCGTAATGCGTGCTCTGAAGTTTTCTCATCCTTTTGTAAGAATCTTTTCGCCTTTCCTATTGCTTTAATGTGCCTAGGGCTTCTGCATGTTATTTCTCGTTTGTACTTTTGATGATAATTTGTTTGATTCTGGAAAAAAGGCTATGTCTTTGATGATTTCTGTTTGGTATGCTCGGTGTTGGTGTTTGTTCTTTGCTGATGATTTTTTGCTTGATTTCGAAAAAGTTTACGCCTTTCCGCTTGGCCATTTCTGATAAACTGTAGAAATAGTGCTTTCTTCTGATAAACTGTATGAGAGTGGACCTTTTGCATTTTCGCTTTCTTTTGTTTTCTTTTTGGATTTTATTTTGATGAGTGCTGGGATGTAGGCCGTAGATATAACTTGAAAACCTTGCCTGTTTACTGCCTCCAAGGGATGCCC
Organism: Arachis ipaensis; assembly: GCF_000816755.2. Classification (NCBI taxonomy): domain Eukaryota; kingdom Viridiplantae; phylum Streptophyta; class Magnoliopsida; order Fabales; family Fabaceae; genus Arachis; species Arachis ipaensis. The sequence goes on along the minus strand of NC_029789.2, from coordinate 69,771,012 downwards.
CAAGACCTTTGTCTTGAGTCTTGGGGTTTTCCCTTTTTGTTTATCCGCCCGTCGAGATGTTTTGCCCTCTGTCCGAGATGTTTTTGAGTAATCCATTCTTTTTTTCTTTTTGTAGGATTTAGTTGACCTCATGTCTTCCCGAAATAACATTGTAGAGATGCCTTCCCAAGTCCCTGCGGGTATGGTCGATTGGGTGGACTCCATGGTTCTCATGTGTGTCTCGCTGGTTGATTCTGAGTTTTGTGCTCAGCTTAGGCAGTTTCATAGTGTCTGTAGTGATTCTGGTGATGAGAAGAACTACGAGCTTTTTCCTCCTTCTTCTGACGAGAGAGTCTGCTTCTCGACTCGAGTTGTTGACAATCGCCCCTTCTTTTATGCTTACGATTTTTTCTTTGGTCAACTGGGTATTACCCTTCTTTTTACTCCATTTGAAACCGACCTGTTATGGTCTTGTAATGTTGCCCTTTCTCAACTTCACCCCAATTCCTGGGGTTTCATAAAAATTTTCCAATTGTTGTGCGATGGTTTTGGTATTCCTGCTTCCCAATCTCACTTTTTCTATCTGTTTGTCTTGACTAAGCCTGGTGTAGTAAAAAAGAAGTCGGCCTGGGTCTCCTTTCGTTCTACCCAGGGGAAAAAAGTTTTTTCCATGTTTGACGAGTTGTTCCGTGATTTTAAAAACTACTTTTTCAAGGTCCGAGCTATTGAAGGAGCTCGACCCTTTTTTCTAGATGAGAATGACGAACCTGCTTTTCCCTTGGAATGGCAAAAAGATGTGAGGGTCTCCAGGTATTCGTGGGAAATGTTGGATGAGGCTGAGCGAGCCTTTGTGACTATCTTGGAAGAACGCTGGGGTCAACCTCCCCATCTTGACACAAAGAAATTTCTAACCAATCCTGCTCTTCTTCAAACTGAATAGGGTATCTTGTGTTTCTTTTATTATTTTGTTTATGTTGCTTGTAGCTGTCTTTTCCGACTTATCCGACTTGTAGCTGAGTTTTCTGTTTTGTTTGCAGAGGCCATGAAGAATAATGAATCCATGAAAGCTTATAAGAGGGCGCAGAGGGCGACTGCTGCCAGAAATGCTGCTGCCCAGGCGGCTGGGGAGGGATCCTCCCAAGCGCGAGAAGCCATCGGTGCAGAGTTCTGCCGGGGTGAAGAAGGTGATCCCTACACCCCGAGTTCGTTTGGCAGATCCTCACGTCACCTCTGCTGCTCCTTCTATTGCTCCTCCCAATAAAAAACAAAAGCCTGCTGAGCCCTTTGACCTCGATGCTCCAGATTTTAATGCTATTGAGTTCGTGGATCAACAAATCGGTCCTTACAGCACTCTCTCCATGGACGATGTGTCTATCCTCCATCACTTGGAATTCATGGCCCAAAATAATGTGAAGATGGCGTACATGTCGGCTGCCATATATCGAACTGCTCAGAATCTCCCTCTCCACGCTACTAAAGCGTTTATGGAGGAGGCAAAACAGGAGTTTGATCGAATGAAGGAGCTGAAGGAGGAGCTTGAGACGAAGGTAGCCAAGCTGGAGAAGGACTTGAAGAATGAGGAGGCGAGTTCCCAGTCATTGGCGGCTTCTTTGAGATTGGCTGAGGACGCAGTCCTGATGCATAAGGATAGTTATGTTACCTCTTATCGAGAGGTGCTGCGCCTGAGGGAGGAGCTCGACCATGCCCGGGAAGATTATTCTGAGCTTCAGGGTCATCTCGTTGGCAGCGTGACTGCTGCTTACGAGAACTTGAAGGATCAAGTTCGGGTCATTTCTCCCGAGGCCGACCTTACCCTTTTTAGCCTGGATAATATTGTCAGGGATGGTAAGATTGTTCCTGATGATGAGGGTGATGATGATGATGTCGTTCCTCCTGTGTCTTCTACCAAAGTGCCAACCTCTTTGGTTCCCCCCGCTGTGCCCGACCCGGATTGCCAGATCCTGAATCGGGAGGATGGAACTGTGGATGCTGTGCCGATCCAGACTCGCCCTCCTTCTCCTTGTCATGATGCTGTCAAGAAAGCCCCTGATGCTTGTTGATCTTTTCTTAAAATTTTGTGTAGTTGGCCCGGCTTGTGGGCTTTTTAGAACTCTTTTATTTATTTGCTGATACTTCTTAGTTGCTTATCTAGCAACTTTTTATTTTGAAAAACAAACAATAGCCTGCTATCTTTTTTATAGTAGTCTTTGGTGGCCTTTCGAGGCCTTATAACTCTGTAAAAAGTAATCTTTTGACTAGGCATCTTTTCTGTTTTCTGCTGATGTTGAAATCTTGCGGCTCGACCTTCTTGGGTTATTTTTGTCATGTTATTTGTAGCTTGAATCCTTTGAGGTCATGGTTGTAGGGGTCCAACTTGTTTCTTTGGTTTCTTTGCTTTGTATGCTTTCGTTGGTCCCCTTCTAAGCTATTCTCGTAATCCTGTGTCTTGGACCTTTGCTAGGTCTCCTTCAGGGATTACTTTTATGACTTTCCAGTTGTAGGAGTCTGACTTCATTAGGTCGGTCTTTTTTAAGTTATTTATAGTCCTCTTTCTTGGATCTTTGTCAGATCTCTTTCAGGGACTATTTTGATAACTTTTAATTTTCGGCTGACTTTTTTATGTCGAGCCCTTCTAAGTTAAAGTAATCCTCTTTAATAGGGTTGGCCAGACCTCTTTCCAGGGTTTACTTATAACTTGGGTTGACTTGGTCCGACTTCTCAACGTCGGCCAGTCTTTAAGTTATTATTTTAGCAATCCGCAAGACCTCGTCAGGCTCTTTTTTAGATCACTTTCGATAACTTCTTACATTATTCTGTGTTCATCTTTGCCAATTTGTAGAAAGTGGTTTTCATCTCTAGATCGTCCTTTGGGTGAATCGCGTTTTCACCTTTATTTCTTGATCTTGGCTGAGGCATGAGCTTATGATTACTGGGTAATTTTCATCTTCTCCTAAGTATGCATATTTGAGGGAGGGTGGTAGTGCTTTGAGTTTAAGTTTGGGTGCTTTTGACTTTTCGTTCTCTTCCTTTGGTGCACCTTGTATTTGAATCTCTACTGTTGCAACCTCTTCACTAAACGTAGACTCCTCCTCTATTAAACCTTCAGGTTCTTCTTCAAAACTTTCCTGCACTGCATCTTCAAGTGAGTCCAACCTCATACACTCTCCCAATTGCTCTGGTGGATAACTCATGGCCTTGAACACATTGATCGTCATCTTTTCATTGTGTAATCTCAGGGTGAGATCTTTGCTTCTTTTGTCCTGAAATCAAACAATGAAGTGCATCAAAGTTCTAATCCAAGTCATGGGAAATGCAACATCCAATTTGTCATTAAATTCATGCAAAATCCTCATGAAATCATGTAAGGTGCACAATGTATGCTCGAGTCAAGATGTAAGTGAATATCTACCCAAAACTAGCTTATTTCTTAAGGAAATGCATGAAACTATCCTAAAAACAGTAAAGAAAAAGTCAGTGAAACTGGCCAAAATACCCTGGCATCACCAACTTACGGACGTTAAAGCAAAGTGCTAGGTGGGAGACAACCCACCATGGTATGATCGTTCTTTTCCCTATTTTTAATTTTCTTATTCAATAACTCTTCTCTTCATTAGTACATTTCGTGCATCTGCATTTACATACCTTTATATATATAAAAAAAAAAATCACGCGACGCGACCGTCTCATTGACGCGTCCGCGTCGCAGGGAGCTGGGAGACAATTTTAATATGAATAGAGAGTTACGCAGGAGCAGGGCTAGAGGCGTGCCAATGGCACAAATCGTCCCACATGACCGTGTCGCTGACGCGACTGCGTCATATGGGAATAATGGCCTCCCACGCGACCGCGTGCCCCACGTGGCTGCGTGACCTGGATTTCAATGTAACAAGGGTGCACAACCGAAAGTTGTGCTAGAGTGGTGCTGGACTGGCGCTGGA
>NC_029789.2:69764619-69765726 GCF_000816755.2 Arachis ipaensis | reverse complement strand
TGTGAGCAGATGTTCCCCATCCTGGCTGAAAGGAGTTACAACAACGAATACCTTCTTCTCCTCCCAAACCATGTTGCTACATTTGTTGAGCCGCAGATTACACGAAGACAATAGGATTTCCTACAGAGACAGCCAAGGCAGGTCAATCTTTCTTGGGTAGTTGAGTTCTACTCCAACTACCACCTACCGACCCTGCAGTCTGTCTACGTCCGTCAAAAGCAAGTCCCCATTACAGAAGAGGCCATTCAAAAAGTTCTAAGTCTTCCCCCTATTCCAGAAGGATTGGACGCCTTTCAAGAAGCCGCACTCAAGCGCCAGATGTACCAATTTGACTGGGACGCCGTTCTCAGAGTTATCGCACTACCTGGCAGCCGCTGGATCTATGGATACCCTCGTACCCGCCTTAAGGGAATTTCGGCTTCAGCACTTACCTTGGAGGCTCGCGTATGGGCACAGATTATGTCCCATTACGTCTTTTCGAGCACTCACGAGTCCTCCTTCACTGCGGACATGGCCGTTCTACTATGGTGCATCCTTACAGACCAACCTCTGAATCTACCAAGACATATCCGGAATGCCATGGGACACGTACAAATCGCTATTATTATATGCTTGTGGATTGTTGTAAATTTGTTTGACAATTATATTTCTTTTTAAGGGATTACTTGCATGTTCAAATCCTTATTTTCAAAAGCTTTTTCTACATGCATGCTATGTGTTTGTGAAAAAGTCCATATGGCATTATGAATTTCTCTACATTTTTCTACTCTAATATTCAATGCTTGCTTTTCACAAATTCCCTTTACTATTGTATTAATTGAAATTAATTGTCAATACAAACGTGATGGTTTTTTACAAGTGATGCTTGATCTATGCTACTCATGCCCTTTGCCAGCATGCCAATAAACACCTTGCATTCACTTGTCATCATATGCACTAGCTCTTTTCCATTGATGACTTTTCACATGTACTCATGAGCGTGTGTTAACGTCAGTTCCCTCTTAATGTGCATCCATCACCACCTTTTCCATTCTCTTCCTTGCTATATCTCTTTGAATTTAATTTACTTTCTCTTCCCTTTTTCAGGATGGCCACCAAGAAAGGAAA
>NC_029789.2:69763497-69764085 GCF_000816755.2 Arachis ipaensis | reverse complement strand
TATAGAATATATATAGGTTATGTTAAAGCTTGGGTTAATTAAAGATTCAATTTATAAGCTTACTTAGCCATATATATATCCTTACCCTTACCTTGGCCCCATTACAACCTTGAAAAGACCTCACGATGTTTGCATTGGTATATTAAATGTTGTTGATTGATTAGGAGAAGAACAAAAATTAGAGAGCATGATTAGAGAAGGATAGAGTGATGACCCTATACACTAGAGAGACTAGAGTGTACATACATCATCAGTGAGAGTTCCATGCTTGAATTTCTATGTTCCCTGCTTTCATGAGCTATCTTCTTGCATTTTTATCTATTCTTACTGTATAAGAATTGAGTTAGTGGAATTTGATTTGTAATTGTTTTGAAGAGCTTACTTACTTTAGATCAAGTGGACAAGAATCATATAGTTGCATTCATATACATAGGTTGCATTGCATTTCATAGGTTTTACATGTTCTTACTCATTCATTTTATCTCCTTCAACTAAGCATGAGGACACGCTAATGTTTAAGTGTGGGGAGGTTGATAAACCACTATTTTATGGTTTATATTGTGTTTATTTATGTGGTTTTATCATGAT
>NC_029789.2:69759916-69760751 GCF_000816755.2 Arachis ipaensis | reverse complement strand
CATACCTCAAGGAGCTGATCATGGGAAAATTCAAGGACTCAGATACCCCAGACTCCACTTCTTTTACCAGCACAGGGAGCCATGATGGTCCTGACTGTGGAGATACTGCTACCAGCCCACCTTTGTTCTTGACAGATGGCACCGAGGACAGTGCAAAGCCTTAAGTGTGGGGAGGTTGGTCAGTAGCTGACTTCCGGAGGTACTTTCTCTTCCCTAGCACCAATAAATTAGGATATTTAGTTAGATTTTTCTTTTGTAGAATAGGATAAATTGCATAGTAATAGGTTAGTTGCATGCATGTTCTGCTTGATTGAAAAGACAATAAGTTTCTTCTAAGACTTTATCTTTGGAACAATATTTCACTAATTTTAATTAAAACTTTTATGTTAAATTTGCTTGAAGTTGTATTTGGAACATGATTTTTGAGCTAAAGTACACACAACCTGTGAGATTTGAGCCTTTATGAATGGTTACATTATTTAACCATAATTATTTTATTCTTGTGTGTTTACTTCTCTATAATTATAATCTACATTTTGTTTCATCCTATATGTCCAATGTTTATTATATTTATATGTTTGCATGTGATTGAGGCCATTATTTGTTTAGCTCACTTATCCAAATAAGGCCTACCCTTTCAATCACCTTTGTTAGCCACTTTGAGCTTTTAAATCCCGTTTGTTCTATATTTTACCACATTACTAGCCTTAAGCGGAAAAACAAGTATATACCCCAAATTAAATCTTTGGTTAGCTTAAGATAGAATTGTGTATGTTATTTAAGTATGGGAAATTGTGGAAGCAAAAGATAATAAGGGAATGAGTCATGATAATAT
>NC_029789.2:69752191-69759550 GCF_000816755.2 Arachis ipaensis | reverse complement strand
CCTATAGAACCCAGCGTGTCCCAAAAAACTTCTGATTGCTTTGACATTGCAAGGTGGAGGTAATTTTTTAATTACTTCCACTTTTACCTTGTCCACTTCTATGCCATCTTTTGAAATCTTGTGTCCAAGAACCACCCCTTCAGTTACCATAAAATGGCACTTCTCCTAGTTTAAAACTAGGTTGGTTTCTTGAAACCTTTTCAGCACAAGAGCAAGATGGTATAGGCAATCAGAATATGAGTTCCCAAATACAGGGAAGTCGTCCATGAATACTTCTATGAACTTCTCAATCATGTCTGAAAAAATGGAGAGCATGCACCTTTGAAATGTTGCAGGTGCATTGCACAATCCAAAGGGCATTCTCCTATAAGCAAAGACACCATATGGACAAGTAAATGAAGTTTTTTCCTGATCCTTGGGGTCTACAACAATTTGATTGTAACCCGAATACCCATCTAGGAAGTAATAATACTCATGTCCTGCCAATCTTTCAAGCATTTGGTCCATGAAAGGTAAGGGAAAGTGATCCTTCCGGGTGGCTTCATTAAGTTTCTGGTAGTCAATGCACATACATACGCCATCCGATCACTGTCCTTGTGAGTATCAATTCATTCTTCTCATTTGCCACAACAGTGATCCCTCCCTTCTTAGGAACTACTTGCACCGGGCTTACCCAAGGGCTGTCTGAGATGGGGTAGATCACCCCTGCTTGCCACAATTTCAGCATTTCTTTCTGAACCACTTCATTCATAGTTAGGTTCAGCCTCCTTTGTTGTTGTCTTGAAGGTTTGGCATCTTCTTTAAGTAAGATCTTATGCATACACATTGAAGGACTGATCCCTTTTAAATCTGCAAGTGTCCAGCCTATGGCATCCTTGTGTTATCTCAGCACTTGGATAAGCTCCTCTTCTTGTTCCTTGCTCATACTTGAATTTATGATCACTGGGTGAGTGTTGTTAGCACCCAGATATGCATATTTCAAGCTGGGTGGTAAGGTCTTCAGCTCTAGTTTTGGTGACTCTACATCTTTGTTGTCTGTAGTGGTTGGCATGATTGAGTTTCTCATGGTTGCTTGTGGTGGTTCTCCATCTGATGCTTGTTCCAGCTCAATGGTTCCTCCACATTGTTCTTCTTCCAAGACTTCTTGAACTATCTGTTCCTTGGTGTCTACCAACATGCATTCTCCTATGGATTCCTTGGGGTAACTCATTGCTTTAAAGACGTTGAAGACCATTTTTTCTTCATACAACCTCAAGACTTATTCCCCTTTTTGCACATCAATGATGGCTCCAGCAGTAGCTAGGAATGGTCTTCCTAGGATAATTGACGTGTTGGCCTCTTCTTCCATGTCCAGCACAACAAAATCAAGAAGGAAGATGAACTCTCCTACTTTCACTAGCAAGTCTTCCACCATCCCATGTGGAACCTTAAATGTTCTGTCAGCCAATTGGAGTGCCATTCTTGTTGGCTCAAACCAAGAACAAATATTAAACAAAGGAAAGAAAAATATTTTTGAAAAACTTTTTTTTTAATTTTCGAAAAAAATAGAGAAGAAGAAAATAGAAATAAAAGACTTAACAAGAACACAAGACTCAAATCAAGAACAACAATTAAAAAAAGAAAAGAAAAATATTTTTGAAAATGATTTTTAATTTTTCGAAAATTTGAAGAAGAAAATAAAAATAAAAGACTTAATTAAAATAATGTAAAATAAACTACCTGATCTAGGGAGCAAGGCAATCCTTCTATTTATTCAAACTCAGCAATCCCCCGCAACGGCGTCAAAAATTTGGTAGCACAAAACCCCACACCTTTTCGTACTCTTGTACCAGCAAGTGCACTGGGTTGTCCATGTAATACCTGAGTGAGTCAGTGTCGATCCCACGAGGATTGTAGTTTGAAGTAAGCTTTGGTTATCTTGCAGGTCTTAGTCAGGCGGAATCAGAAGGTTGTTGGATAAACTTTGAATGATTATATGTCATATATAGAGTTGTAAGAGTAATGTGTGAAAAGTGTAAAACCAATTGGATTAAATCAGTGAGAGGAATAGAGTTAAGGATTGGAGTTGCTTTGCCTTGCTGAAATAACTCTTTACTGTCTTCTTTGCTTGTGAATGATCTTCTTCTATGGCAGGCTGTATGTGATCAAAGCCATTGTCCATGGTCATTGATCTCCTCTGCTACAGAGGGTGAAGCTCTAGCAGCGCATTCTCTTGGCGATCCTACTCAAAATGCCACAGACAAAGTTGAAACTTCCAGATCAGAGAATGCTGCTTCTATAAATTCTAGCCTATACCACGGAGACCCTAATCTCCCTAGAAATTGGCTTAACTGGTGTCTCGAGAAGTCTCCAACGAAGTCGTGGATTAACCGTATGAAAGATGTATAAATATAGCTATTGGCTCGTGCTTTCCGGCCACGTATTCACACGAACCCAAATAGACGCGGGTGTTTGTCAGGCACGTTCATCTTAATGTGATGAACAGATCTAATTTGTCAGATCATCCTACTCACCATGATGAAGATCGGATATACATCTTAGAAGTAAATCAAACACGAATCGAAGAAGAAATAGCAATACTTTTATTAATTCATAGGACTCAGTAGGGCTCCTCCCCTCAACCTACGAGGTTTAGAAACTCATACTAAAAGTAAAAATATAAAGGAAAAACGAAAATAGGGCTGAATGATGTGCGTGATGTCTATAGATTAAGTAAAATACACTTTGAATACTAAACAGATGACAAATAAGGGTAAAAGAGTCTATTTAGTGCTAAAATCCACTTATGGGGCCCACTTGATGAGTATTTGGGCTGAGCTTTGATGAGATCCACATGCTATGAGGTTTCTTGGGTGTGGAACACCAGCTAGGTGGTCCTCATTGGTCGTTTGGACGCTAGTTTCTACTTTTGGGCGCTGGATGCCTGGAAGGGGGCAGGAAGCTGGCGTTGGACGCCAGTTTTGGGCGTTCTAATCCAAAAAAAAGTATGGACTGTTACATATTGCTAGAAAGTTTAATTTTAAAAATTGAAATTTGAAATTTAAATTTAGGATTTTTAAATTTGAAATTTTAATTTTTGAAAATTTGAAAGTTGAAATTTTAAATTTGAAATAAGATAAGATAAGATTTTGAGAAAGATACGATTTTTTATTTTGAAAAGATTTGATTTTTGAATTTTAAACTTAAGATTAGATAAGATAAAAAATTTAAAAATTAAAATCTGAATTCTTTGTGTAAAATTTTCGAAAAAATAATTAAAAATAAGAAAAGATATTTTTTTATTTTTGAATTAATGAGGAGAGAGACAAGAGACAAAAAGATGCAAGACTTAAAATTTTTAGATCTAGTGCACCCAATTTTCGACAATTTTAAGATCAAAACACAATGGGACACCAAATTTTAAAATTTTTGAAACACAATGGGACACCAAATTTAAAAATTTTAAGATCAAAACACAAATAAAACACAAGAACACCTTGAAGACTAACTAGAACGCAAAAAACAAAATTCAAAGACTCAAAGAACTCAAGAACATAAAAAGAACACCGAACTTAAAATTTTTTTGTAAACCGAAACACAATTTTTGAAAATTAAAAGAAAAGTAATAAGGAAACACCAAACTTAAAGACTTGACACAAGATTTAAACAAAGAAAAATTATTTTTGAAAACTTTTGAAAGGAAGATACCAAAAAATTAAAAATTGCTGTAAGGAATAAAAATAAAGACTCAAAGAAATGAAAATTTATCAAGAACATAAACAAAAAGACTCAAACACCAAACTTAAAAATTGAAACAAGCTTCAAACAAAAAGACACTAATTTTAAAATATTTTTAGAAAAAAGACTCAAACAGAAAGATAAGGATGCTTGAAAATAAACTGCATGGAAAGGTTCTTTGGAAAAGTTTTAAAATTTTTTTGTAATTGAAAAACAGGAACATGTAAGACTCAAACCAAGAACAAATATTAAACAAAGAAAAGAAAAATATTTTTGAAAAACTTTTTTTTTAATTTTCGAAAAAAATAGAGAAGAAGAAAATAGAAATAAAAGACTTAACAAGAACACAAGACTCAAATCAAGAACAACAATTAAAAAAAGAAAAGAAAAATATTTTTGAAAATGATTTTTAATTTTTCGAAAATTTGAAGAAGAAAATAAAAATAAAAGACTTAATTAAAATAATGTAAAATAAAATACCTAATCTAGGGAGCAAGGCAATCCTTCTATTTATTCAAACTCAGCAATCCCCCGCAACGGCGTCAAAAATTTGGTAGCATAAAACCCCACACCTTTTCGTACTCTTGTACCAGCAAGTGCACTGGGTTGTCCATGTAATACCTGAGTGAGTCAGTGTCGATNCTTGGTCTAGGCTAAGGAAATTGGGTAAACTTGAGTCATTGGGTATAATTGAATTGGTGATTTGAGAACCCTTAGTGGTCAATTTGATAATCATTGACACTAGCTTGCTACTAAGTCAATTAGTAGCTAGGTTAGGATTTATGGATTGATGTTGACTAAGCCATTTGACATACATCAAGTATAGAAGTAAACTTAATGAGCTTGGTTCCTCACAATTGTCAAGATATGGTTATTAGACTAGGATGGTGACCCCAATTTCTATGCCTAGCCAAGAGTTCCTTTTATTATTCATATTTGAAACCCAAAAAATACCAATTGTTAGTTCTTNACGCCTGGGTTCTCAAGTGGCACGCCCAAGTGACTTCTTGGAGCTAGCGTACCACGCCTTCGATACCAAATGGCACGCCATGGTGGAGGTTCTTCTTGGAATGGTGAGTTAGTGTGCCACACCCCTTTGCTCAAGTGGCACGCCCATAATAATTGATGGGTCAGGCGTGCCACGCCCAACCTGGCGTGCCACGCTCAGTCCCTGGCGTGCCATGCCCACATGCATGCTTGGACTTCTTCTATGGACTTTAGTACTGGCGTGCCACGCCCAGCTCCTGGCGTGCCACGCCATTGCATTTTTGTGGCGTTTGCTTCAAGTGGCATGCCAGTTTCACACGCCCAGCTTCTTGTTTGTCTTCTACCCAATTTTTGATGCTTTTCTCACCTGAAATTCCTCATCTCAAAACCATAATATTCATCAAATAATGCATGAATTGTACTGATCAAATGAGATTTATGCTCTTTTATGGTCTTCTTTATGCATGATGCATGGGTAGATGATGCAAGTCATCACATCCTCGGCCCAGAAGTGTTCGAGGTCGACCTCCTCAGCGTAACATTAGAAGATCCCTCCCCAGGACCTTTGGTTGAGATATTCTGGGCAGTAGTTGCCTTTCTCGCCCTCTTAAAAGCCTTCATAGAGTCAGTAGTCTTCACCATCTCTGAAAAAATAAGGCAGCAAAACCAAAGTTGCAAGTTAGAAAGAGATGGATTGACAAAACAAACAAAATAACAAAGACAAAGCTAAAAAGAAATTGGCAGCTACCCAATTCAGTTCGAAGGAGGGAAGGATTCCCCAAGAACCTATTTGTATCGAGATGGGAAGGCTCCCCCCAATTCTCCTCTAGTACATGTACAAAAGCCTGCTCAACCTCATCCAACATTTTCCAAGTATATCTAGACACTACCATATTCTGTTGCCAACATAAGGGGAAGGCAGGCTCATTATTCTGTTCCAAGAAGAAAGGCCGAGCTCCTTCAATAGCTCGGACCTTGAAGTAATAGTTTTTGAAATCCCTAAAAGATTCATCATACATAGAAAAAACTTTCTTTCCCTGGGCAGCTCGAAAAGAAATCTAGGAAGCCTTCTTCTTAGCTGCCCCAGGCTTCGTCAAAACAAAAAGATAAAGAAAGAGAGTTTGAGAAGGTCGGACATCCAGTTCTTGGCAAAATAATTGGAAGATCTTTATAAAGCCCCACGAGTTCGGGTGAAGCTGAGAAGGAGCAACGTTACAGGACCACAACAAGTCGGTCTCAAAGGAAGTAAAAGGAATGGTGATGTTCATTTGGCTAAAAAAGTAGTCATAAGCATAAAAGAAGGGGCGTTCCCCCTTAGTCAAAAAAGGAAAACAAACTCTCTCATCTTGAAGCTGCGGGCAATTCTAGAATTTATTTACGAGTTAAGTTTGAGTTGAGATTCTTTCATAGAATTCCCTCGCCCTTACTGCTTAAGGTTTTATTTTATGCAGAGGGATAGGAGTTGTACCTGAATTTTATTTAAATTCTTTTGTATAATATTACTATTATTAATAATTATGTGTTTATTATTACTTGGTGATGTTTGCTATATGATTTTGATTAATAAAAACAAAAAAAAATTTCTAGTATTTTTACTAAAATTGAATCGCGATATCGAACTAAAGGCTTAATAGTAAATAGTTAATAAGTAAAACAGGTCAGTAACACCTTACTTTTGGTACGATCATGACGTATTGGAAGTTGGATCGTTAAACGTCGCATCTAAAGGAAATCATCCATGGCATACAAAGCAGCATACCATCAAACATCAAACAAACCACGCAGAAATCATCAAGAAAGATCCAACCTTTTTGAAATCCTTTGGAGTTCACTACGTCAAACTACAAACTGACAGCCGAACAAAAATGGCGATTCATACAAATCAAAAAAACCCTCAGAGCACACATTTACAGTGATAATCAGACACAACAAAAGCAGAGAAAGATGCAAACTTTCCAAAACGAATTCAAGCAAAAGAATAAAACTTTTCAGAATTAAAACAATGCAAACACGAAAAATGGCGTGGAAGGTAAAAGAGAAAGAAGAAGAAAACCAACCTGCAGACAAGAAGGAGACGATTAGAGATTGAAGCAAGCGACACCGGCCAATCACCTCTCGAGTAAAAGAAAAGGGAAGCATGAAAATGCAAAAACGAAAAAAAAAAAGGAGAAGTTACAGTGAGAAAGAGAAGAGAAAATTGAAGGAAGCTTTGAAAAATTCAAAAATGAGATACAAAAGAGGGAAACAAAGGAAACGGCAAGGGAGTTAATGGGTTTTACTCTCGCACATTCCCAAGGAAAGGTAAAACGCACGTTGCAATTAAAAAGGGGGTGAGAAAAACGCTCCGCATTTAAGCCACTCTACAATGAGATCAAGATGCTCGAGCTCGGCTTCCCCAACAAAGGAGATCGAAGTCTAAAAAGGGACACAACTCCAAAAGGAAGACCGTGCTCAACTAGGGCACTGTTCATGCCCTGGGTCGAGCTATACGACCCGGGCTGATTAAAGAAAATTTGACCGACCTCCTCAGGTCTGGAATTTCCCAACCTCTTCTCAAAGAGTTTGGCCAAATCGCTACAGAGAGCCCAGGCAGGCCCAAATAAAGGGACACAGTCCAATCTAAAGGCAGCCAAAGCCTAGAAAGATAAGGGTGGT
>NC_029789.2:69729191-69742191 GCF_000816755.2 Arachis ipaensis | reverse complement strand
AAGACGCAAAAGGAGGGTGAATCCTATTCCAGTATGATCGAGAACCTCAAATGATTAGCCGTGCTGTGACAGAGCATTTGGACCTTTTTCACAAGAGGATGGGATGTAGCCATTGACAACGGTGATGCCCTTACATAAAGCTTGCCATGGAAAGGAGTAGGACTGATTGGATGAAGACAACAGGAAAGCAGAAGTTCAGAAGAACGAAAGTATCTCTATATGCTTATCTGAAATTCCCTCCAATGAATTACATAAGTGTTTCTATCTTTATTTTCTACTTATTTATTATTAATTTTCGAAAACTCCATAACCATTTGATATCCGCCTGACTGAGATTTACAAGGTGACCATAGCTTGCTTCTTACCGACAATCTCCGTGGGATCGGCCCTTACTCACGTAAGGTTTTATTACTTGGACGACCCAGTGCACTTGCTGGTTAGTTGTGCGAAGTTGTGAAGTTATGTTTGGACCATGGTATTGTGCACCAGTTATTGGCACCATTGCCAGGGAGAGAACGAACAACAAATTTTACAACCTCAGAGTAACAATTTCGCACACCAAGTTTTTGGCGCCGTTGCCGGGGATTGTTCTGAGTTTGGACAACTGACGGTTCATCTTGTTGCTCAGATTAGGTAATTTTCTTTTTGTTTTATTTTCGAAAATTTTTCAAAAAAATCTTTCAAAAAAATTTTTTTTATTTATATTCTTCAGAATTTTTAAGAATGAATTCTAGTGTTTCATGAAGCATGTTGAAGCCTGGCTGGCTGTAAAGCCATGTCTAAATTCTTTTGGACTGGGGCTTCCAACCCAACATTATCAAGAGCAAGCTAGTTGTTGCTAATCCATCGGCTGCTGTATGCTTGATTTGTCACTTAAAGCTTGGCTGGCCATTGGCCATGTCTAGTGTTTTGGACCGGAGTTTTCATTGAAAGCTTGGCTGGCTAGTGAGCCATGTAAAGAACGCAAGATTCTTGGAATTCATATTAAAAATTTTGGAATTCTTATTTTCCTTTTTCAAATTAATTTTTGAAAAATACCAAAAAAATTAGAAAATAATAAAAAATTAAAAAAAAATATTTCATGTTTCTTGTTTGAGTCTTGAGTCAATTTTAAGTTTGGTGTCAATTGCATGTTTTAAAGTTTGCATAAAATTTTCGAAAAATTCATGCATTCATAGTGTTTTTCATGATCTTCAAGTTGTTCTTGGTAAGTCTTCTTGTTTGATCTTGATGTTTTCTTGTTTTGTGTCTTTTCTTGTTTTTCATGTGCATTTTTGCATTCATAGTGTCTGAACATGAAAGATTTCTAGGTTTGGTGTCTTACATGTTTTCTTTACATTGAAAAATTTTTCAAAAAAATATGTTCTTGATGTTCATCATGATCTTCAAAGTGTTCTTGGTGTTCATCTTGACATTCATAGCATTCTTGCATGCATTCGTTGTTTTGATCCATAACTTTCATGCATTGAGTTCTTTTCATGTTTTTCTCTTTCATCATTAAAAATTCAAAAATAAAAAAAATATCTTTCCCTTTTTCACTCATAAATTTCAAAAATTTGAGTTGATTTTTTCAAAACTTTTTAAAACTTAGTTGTTTCTTATGAGTCAAATCAAATTTTCAATTTAAAAATCTTATCTTTTTCAAATCTTTTTTAAAAAAAAATCATATCTTTTCCATTTTTTTATTATTTCTTTTCGAAAATTTCAAAAATATTTTTCAAAATATTTTCAAAATCTTTTTCTTAATTTTATCATATTTTCGAAAATATCATCAACAATTAATGTTTTGATTCAAAAATTTTCAAGTTTGTTACTTGCTTGTTAAGAAAGATTCAAACTTTAAGTTCTAGAATCATATCTTGTGATTTCTTGTGAACCAAGTCATTAATTGTGATTTTAAAAATCAAATCTTTTTCAAAACTAATTCTAATCATATCTTTCTATCATATTTTTTTTTAAATCTTATCTTTTTCAAAAATTTGATTTTCAAATATCTTTTCTAACTTCTTATCTTCTTATCTTTTCAAAATTGATTTTCAAATCTTTTTCAAATCTTTTTCAACTAACTAATTGACTTTTTGTTTGTTTCTTATCTTTTTCAAAACTACCTAACTAACTCTCTCTCTCTAATTTTCAAAAATCTCTTCCCTCTTTTTTAAAAATTCTTTTTAATTAACTAATTGTTTCAATTTTTAATTTTAATTCGCTTACATCCCTAATTTTCGAAAATCACTAACCGGTTTCAAAATTTTATTTTCGAAAATCCTCTTTCTCTCTCATCTCCTTCTATTTATTTATTCATCTACTAATACTTCATCTCACCCGAATTCGAACCCCCTCTTCCATCTGTGTTCGAATTTTCTTTTCTTCCCTTCTTTACATTACATTCTTTTCTTCTTCTACTCACACAGGGGAACCTCTATACCTGGGTAAAAAGGATCCCTATTATTATTATTTTTCTGTTCCCTCTTTTTCATATGAGTAGGAGCAAGGACAAGAACATTCTTGTTGAAGCAGACCCTGAACCTGAAAGGACTCTGAAGAGGAAACTAAGAGAATCTAAAATACAACAATCCAGAGATAACCTTACAGAAATTTTCGAACAGGAAGAGGAGATGGCAGCCAAAAATAATAATAATGCAAGAAGGATGCTTGGTGACTTTACTGCACCTAATTCCAATTTACATGGAAGAAGCATCTCCATCCCTACCATTGGAGCAAATAGTTTTGAGCTTAAACCTCAATTAGTTTCTCTGATGCAACAAAACTGCAAGTTTCATGGACTTCCATCTGAAGATCCTTTTCAGTTCTTAACTGAATTCTTGCAGATCTGTGATACTGTTAAGACTAATGGAGTAGATCCTGAAGTCTACAGGCTGATGCTTTTCCCATTTGCTGTAAGAGACAGAGCTAGAATATGGTTAGACTCTCAACCTAAGGATAGCCTGAACTCTTGGGATAAGCTGGTCAAGGATTTTTTAGCCAAGTTCTTTCCTCCTCAAAAGCTAGCAAGCTTAGAGTGGATGTTCAAACCTTCAGACAGAATTTTTCAGAGTCTGAATGGAATGCAAGCTGCATCCAACAGAACTCAAGAGGCATCTTTTGAAGAAGAAGCTTATGATCCTGAGAACCCTGCAATAGCAAAGGTAAATTATATGGGTGAACCTTATGGAAACACCTATAACCCCTCATGGAGAAATCACCCAAATTTCTCATGGAAGGATCAACAAAAGCCTCAACAAGGTTTTAATAATGGCCGAAGAAATAGGTTTAACAGTAGTAAACCTTTTCCATCATCCACTCAGCAACAGACAGAAAATTCTGAGCAGAATCCATCTAGCTTAGCAAATTTAGTCTCTGATCTATCTAAGGCCACTCTGAGTTTCATGAATGAAACAAGGTCCTCCGTTAGAAATTTGGAGGCACAAGTGGGCCAGCTGAGTAAGAAGATCACTGAAACTCCTCCTAGTACTCTTCCAAGCAATACAGAAGAGAATCCAAAGAAAGAGTGCAAGGCCATTGATATAACCATCATGGCCGAATCCAAGGAGGAACCAAAGGACTCTGAGGCTCATCTAGAGACCATAGAGATTCCATTGAACCTCCTTATGCCCTTCATAAGCTCTGAAGAGTATTCTTCTTCTGAAGAGAATGAGGATGTTACTGAAGAGCAAGTTGCCAAGTACCTTGGTGCAATAATGAAGCTGAATGCCAAACTATTTGGTAATGAGACTTGGGAAGATGAACCTCCCTTGCTCATCAAGGAACTGAGTGATCTGGATCAACTGACATTGCCTCAGAAGAAACAGGATTGGTGCACGAAATTGTGATCCCCGACAACGGCGCCAAAAACTCTGTACGCACATCTTAATAAATCGTTTTTTATTCAAAACTTCGATACAACTAACCAGCAAGTGCACTGGGTCGTCCAAGTAATAAACCTTACGTGAGTAAGGGTTGATCCCACAGAGATTGTTGGTATGAAGCAAGCTATGGTCATTTTGTAGATCTCAGTCAGGCGGATATCAAATGGTTATGGTGTTTTCGAAAATAATAATAAATAAACAGAGAATAAAGATAGAAATACTTATGTATATCATCGGTGAGAATTTCAGATAAACGTATAGAGATGCTTTCGTCCCTCTGAACTTCTGCTTTCCTACTGTCTTTATCCAATCAGTCCTACTCCTTTCCATGGCTGGCTTTATGTAAGGACATCACCATTGTCAATGGCTACTTTTCATCCTCTCTGTGAAAATGGTCCGATGCGCTGTCACTGCATGGCTAATCATCTGGAGGCATCACCGTTGTCAATGGCTGCATCCTATCCTCTTGTGAAAATGGTCCAAATGCTCTGTCACAGCACGGCTAATCATCTGAGGTTCCCGATCATACTGGAATAGGATTCACCCTCCTTTTGCGTCTGTCAATATGCCCAGCACTCGCGAGTTTGAAGTTCGTCACAGTCATTCAATCCCAGAGTCCTACTCGGAATACCACAGACAAGGTTTAGACTTTCCGGACTCTCATGAATGCCGCCATCAATCTAGCTTATACCACGAAGATTCTGACTAAGAGATCCAAGAGATAATCATCCAATCTAAGGTGGAACGGAAGTGGTTGTCAGGCACGCGTTCGTATGGGAATGATGATGATTGTCACGTTCATCACATTCATGTTGAAGTGCGAATGAATATCTTAGAAACGAAATAAGTTGAATTGAATATAAAACAGTAGTACTTTGCATTAATTCATGAGGAACAGTAGAGCTCCACACCTTAATCTATGGAGTGCAGAAACTCTACCATTGAAACATACATAAGTGAATACAGGGTAAGCATGGCCGAGTGGCCAGCCTCCCATGGAGGTCTAGAGATCTAAAAATGATCAAAATATGATCTCCAGATCATAAGATGTCTAATACAATAGTAAAAAGTCCTATTTATACCAAACTAGTTACTAGGGTTTATAGAAGTAAGTAATTGATGCATAAATCCACTTCCGGGGCCCACTTGGTGTGTGCTTGGGTTGAGCTTGAATGTTACACATGCAGAGGATCTTTCTGGAGTTGAACGCCAGGTTGTAACGTATTTCTAGCGTTCAACTCTGGTTCGTGACGTGTTTCTGGCGTTTAACTCCAGACTGCAGCGTAGAACTGGCGTTCAACGCCATTTTGCGTCGTCTAAACTCGGCCAAAGTATGGACCATTATATATTTCTGGAAAGCCCTAGATGTCTACTTTCCAAAGCAATTGGAAGCGCGCCATTTTGAGTTCTGTAGCTCCAGAAAATCCACTTTGAGTGCAGGGTAGAGTGATTGGCATTTATAGGAACTCACAATTCAGATAGTGTTATTGATTCTCCTAGTTCAGTATGATGATTCTTGAACACAGCTACTTTATGAGTCTTGGCCGTGGCCCTAAGCACTTTGTTTTCCAGTATTACCACCGGATACATAAATGCCACAGACACATAGTTGGCTGAACCTTTTCAGATTGTGACTCAGCTTTGCTAAAGTCCCCAATTAGAGGTGTCCAGGGTTCTTAAGTTTTCACTTGACACCTTCACGCCACAAGCACATGGTTAGGGACAGCTTGTTTTAGCCGCTTAGGCCAGGATTTTATTCCTTTAGGCCCTCCTATCCACTGATGCTCAAAGCCTTGGGATCCTTTTTATTTACCCTTGCCTTTTGGTTTTAAGGGCTATTGGCTTTTTGCTCTTGCCTTTTGGTTTTAAGAGCTTTGGCTTTTTCTGCTTGCTTTTTCTTTTTCTTTCTATTTTTTTTCGCTATTTTTTTTCTGCAAGCTTTGTTCTTTACTGCTTTTTCTTGCTTCAAGAATCATTTTTATGATTTTTCAGATTATCAAATAACATGTCTCCTTTTCATCATTCTTTCAAGAGCCAACATATTTAACATTCTTAAACAACAACTTCAAAAGACATATGCACTGTTCAAGCATTCATTCAGAAAACAAAAAGTATTGTCACCACATCAATATAATTAAACCAAGTTCAAGGATAAATTCGAAATTCATGTACTTCTTGTTCTTTTGAATTAAAACATTTTTATTTAAGAGAGGTGATGGATTCATAGGACATTCATAACTTTAAGATATAGTTACTAAATACTAATGATCATGTAATAAGACACAAACATGGATAAGTACTTAACATAAAGAAAACGAAAAACAGAGAATGTAAGAACAAGGAATGAATCCACCTTAGTGATGGTGGCGTTTCCTTCTTGAGGAACCAATAATGTCCTTGAGCTCTTCTATGTCTCTTCCTTGTCTTTGTTGCTCCTCCCTCATTGCTTTTTGATCTTCTCTAATTTCATGAAGGATGATGGAGTGCTCTTGATGTTCCACTCTTAATTGTCCCATGTTGGAACTTAGTTCTCCTAGGGAGGTGTTGATTTGCTCCCAATAGTTTTTGTGGAGGAAAATGCATTTGAGGCATCTCCGGGATCTCATGGTGATGAGCTTCATGCGTCTCTTGAGCTCCATGAATGGGCTATCTTGTTTGCTCCATCCTTCTCTTCCTCAATGGAAATGTCTCCTTCTATGTCAATCCCAGCCGAATTGCATAGATGGCAAATGAGGTGAGGAAAAACTAACCTTTCCATAGTGGAGGTGTAACGGCCTAGCCTTTAGCCTCGAAGAAACGGCGCTTTTTCGGGATCAACCGGAATTTTTATGGAATTTTTAGGAATTTTAGTGCATATAAGCACCTCCACTACACAGGTGTTATGTCATCAAGCTGCTGAGTCAGCAGCTTGACTGCACCAGACACCTCTCCTAATCTAAGCAGGCACGTCGCAAAAAGTTACGTATTTGAATCACTTCGGGTCCGAATTTCAAAATTCTGATTTCCGTAGTTTTTCTCTATGTGACGAGCCGGTCTCGAATTTCGAGAGAAAAATTATATTAATATAATATTCATATATTATTATTTTATTTGGAATATTATATTATTATTTTCTCTAATGTGGTTAATGTTGATCTATGTTTGGTAATATAATAATTGAGCTAGAAATCTACCGGTAATGGATAATACCAGCATTCTTAGATGAACTTAGCAATGCTAATGCTTCATCATATATCTTTTATTCTCATGACTATCATGTTACTAGTATTATTTATACTAGTAAAGCTCATGCTTATCCTTAAGTAGTATAATCTGATGTATCTAATTTTCGTAATTATCTTCAGAATGATATTTTATTATTAAACTCTGATGAGTCAGCACCCAGTGACACGTGGCTCTCCCATAAAAGTATGGTTATATTTGACTTAGGAGCCTCAGGGCGATGCTTGTGAATATTATGCGGGGACGCCCGTATTGTGATGTTACTTCCCAGACAGGCTGCGGTAGAGATGTACCAGCCCTGCAAGCTGAATGCTTGGTAGAGGCCTGATTCGCATACCTGCGGTATATTGAGATTTGAGCAAATACCAGCCCTACAAGTCGAGAGTACTTGGTACTCGGTACTTAATCTGGGATTAAGTTCTGGGAAGGCCTTATCTGACCTGGAGGGTCAGATTGCTTCGGGTGCGGGTCGAAACCGACAAATGAGCTCGTTACCTGCAGTAGGATCAGACATGCATCATACTTGTTTGTGCATATTTTAATTGGTTTGACTATGTGAACAACTCTGTTTAATTGCTAACTGCTATACTTGACGTAACTGCTCTTGATTGTGTTTGAACCTCATTACTTATGTTTGTAACTGATTGTTTGGATTGTGGTGATTGGATGTTGATTGAGTTGTTTGGGCCTAAGGCTATGGTTGGTTTGTTTGAGGTCTATCTTTGTATAAAGTATCTGACTGATTCAGCATAGACTTAATGAACCTATGCTTGGAACAAGATGATCATATATACCGCGTAGGTAACTTCTTTTATGTTTATAGTCTAGTAAAGTATGAAAAATCAAACTCTTACAGCATAGACTTAATTGAACCTATGCTTGGGACAAGTTGGTCATTCATACCATTTGGAAACTTTTCAGATTCTTATATCTGGAAAAGAAGTTTGGATTTATGGTTAATTAACTGATTTCTTTTGAAAAGGTTTTGAATATTTGATTGTTAAACCATCAATTTTCAAAGGATTTAGAAACTTGCAAGCGGAAATTATAAATGGACTTAACTATGAACCCCGACCTTACTAAGAACTCCCCAGTTCTTACCCCTTACACCTCTTCAAATGGACACGGGAGTCCTGCCCTACGAGATTAATCATCCGTACATCCACGACGACCCAGTGCGCAGCTACAAGTATTACATCCGATGTGCGGCACCTTGTGTACGTAATTATATAGTACGTGACCCTGAGATCGAGGATATCTCTTCTGGTAGCAATGAGCCAGATGGGGCACCAGCGAGCAGGCATCATCACCTACCCAACGGTTTTCTGTGAGGGGCTTTTGGATCAGAGACGAGGAGACTTTTGAGGCGTCCATTCTAACCACGGTACCTTAGAGTGTTTCCCTCACTTATACTAGCATGCTCAGAGGGAATAGGCATGTCATAGAGTTAGCCTAGCCTGGGTGCCAGCTTAGGGGCTTTTGGACAGGCCAGGCCCCGGGATGTCTTATGTATATATGTGTATATATATTATATGAGTCACTAACTGAAGGATGCTGTGTTATAATTCCTTACTAGTATAACTGAGCTGCTTCTGCATTATGATGTATATTGTGGTGTGATATTCTATGTATTGCCTTCTACAATTCCTTGAATGTGTGTACTCATGTTTCGTTGTTATACTCTATGTATGCAACTCTAAACTACTATTGTTTTAAAAAAAAATTAAATTACTCGAAACTCGCGAGGTGTTAACAACGAACAGGCTTATATTTATTAAATATTACTTAAGTTGGGGAAACAAGTTAGTAACGTTCAACTTTTAGTATGATCATGACATGCTGGAAGTTGGGCCGTTACAATTTGGTATCAGAGCTATCCTTCCTGTTAGAGCCTGAGGAATGGACTGGATCATGCTTCATTGCATGCTCTGTTGTGCGTCTCATGCTTATAGGATATCCATGTGATATGTGTTGCATGATTGTCTTTGTGCCTTCATTCTGAGAATGTTCACGCCCAACTTGAGGTATTGAGACTGACCAGCTTGGTATCGATTGTTTGGTGTGAACAAGATTAGGATGAGTTCACAGAGACGCAGCGCTTGGGGAGAGACTACCGCTAACATTCCGTACGAAACGATGATAACCTATTTACTGTGATTCACGCTATGGCTGAGGCTGTGCGTGAAACGGCGACTGCTACTACTTCAGCAGTTGATCGTTTGGGAAAGCGTAATAGTGGTAACGGAGGAAGAATGAGATAGGATATGGGTAAGCAATCTCAGCAGGCACAAGTGTGACCAGTGTGTAGCCAGTGTGGAAAGGAGCCTGGAGGTAGACCTTGTCAACCTACAGGCATTATCTGTTTTTCTTGTGGTCAATCTGGACATATGGCTAAGGACTGTCCGAAGAAGCCAATAAAAGGAATAGATAGGCCGCGACAGCAGGGACGTGTGTTTGCTATGATTGCTGATGATGCAATGAAATCAGACTCCCTAATCCAAGGCCAGTGTTATGTCAAATCTCGACTCTTAACTGTATTGTATGACTCTGGTGCGTCACATTCTTTTATTTCTGCGACTGTTGCGCATGAGTAGGGATTAGATTCTACTGTGTTAAATTATGATATGATTGTCCATACAACTATATTTCATAATGCCTTGACTAGACAAGTGTGTCAACAGGTACCTTTTGTTATTGAGGTTAGGACTTTCATACAAGACCTGGTCGACTTGCCTTTATGTGGTATAGATGTTATCTTAGGTCTAGATTGGTTGTCTAATCATCATGTTTTCCTTGATTGTTCTAAATGAAATGCTATATTCCCAAACATTTGGCATGCATATTGAGTGAGTTGAGTCTTGTATGTTCTATTCGAATTCCCTAAGAGTTACCTTTGGTAGTAGTGGGTTAGAGGGTTATCTTCTATTATCTGCTATGGGGAGCTCCAGTGTTACTGGTATAGAAGAAAGATAGTGGGACGAGATTGTGTGTAGATTATCTGCAACTGAACAAGATTACAATCAAGAATAAGTATTCACTACTGAGAATAGATCATCTAATGGACCAGCTGAGAGGTGCGACAGTATTCTCTAAGATTTCTTTGCGGTCGAGTTACCATCAAATTTGAGTGAAGGACTCGGATGGTTAAGATTGCCTTTCAAACTAGATACTAAGAGGATGGAAGCTGTATATGAAACTGTTAAAATGTGAGCTTTGTTCGGCAAAAGTGGCATTCATGGGACATGTGATCACACAAGACGGTATAATGGTAGATCCTTCAAAGAATGATGCAATGATACAATGGAAACAACCTACAACAGTTAAAAAAGTTCGTAGTTTCTTGGGGTAGCAGGATATTATTTGTGGTTTATTGAAGGTTTTTCAAAGATAACTTTACCCTTGACTTACCTCACAGGGAAGGAAGTTCCGTTTGAATGGACAAAAGAGTGCGAAGAAAGTTTTGAAACTTTAAAGGAAAAGTTGACGACGGCATCAGTTTTGGTGTTACCAGACCCACATGAACCTTTTGAGGTGTAGTATAATGATTCTTTTAAGAGATTTGGATGCGTATTGATGCAGCATAGGAATATAGTGGCATATGCTTTGAGACAGCTGAGACCTCATGAAAAGAATTATCCGACACATAATCTAGAATTAGTGGCAGTGGTTTTTGCACTCAAGATCTGGAGACACTATTTGCATGGAGCTCAATTGAAAGTTTTCTCTGATCATAAGAGTTTGAAGTATATCTTTGATCATAAAGACCTTAACATGAGGCAGAGATGATGGATGGAATTCCTAAAAGATTATGACTTTAAGTTAAGCTATCATCCTGGAAAGGCAAATGTAGTCGCAGATGTTTTGAGTCGAAAGAGTTTGGGCATATCCCTGATGATGATCAAGGAAGAAGAGATGATCCCAGTCTTTGAAAGCTTAAAATTAGGAATAAGAGAGACAAAACTGCATTTTAGTACAACATATCACATACAGACTGATGAGTAGATAGAACGAACGATTCGTACTTTGGAAGATATGTTGAAATCTTGGGTGAAAGATCAACAAGGTAACAGGGACAAATATTTGCTGTTGGTTGAGTTTGCTTATTATAATAGTTATCAACAAAGCATCAAAATGGCACCATATGAAACCTTCTATGAAAGAAAGTGTCAGTCACCATTATGCTGATATGACAAGGATGAAGGTAGGATTTTGGGGCCAGAATTAGTACAAGAGACTGCTGAATGGATTAAGCACATTCCTTTCTTATTTGTCAAACCTTCACGATATTTTTCCTGTTACACAATTCAAGAAATATAATCCCTACAAAAGCCACATTTTACAACCAAAGATAGCTCAGCTACGAGCCGACTTAACATATCAAACTTTAC
Source organism: Arachis ipaensis (assembly GCF_000816755.2). Taxonomy (NCBI): domain Eukaryota; kingdom Viridiplantae; phylum Streptophyta; class Magnoliopsida; order Fabales; family Fabaceae; genus Arachis; species Arachis ipaensis. The sequence continues at coordinate 69,730,715 of NC_029789.2, read as the reverse complement.
CAGCCAGAATTGTGGAACGAAGTGACAAACAGCTAAAAAGGAAAACAGTACCATTGGTTAAGGTGGTGTGGGAACAAACTAGTATTGAAGAGTACAAATGGGAACTAGAAGACGAAATGAGGAAAGACTATCTGTTTCTCTTTAGAGGTAATTAAAATTTTGAGGGCAAAATTTTCTTTTAGGAGGGTAGAATGTAGCGGCCTAGCCTTTAGCCTCGAAGAAACGGCACTTTTTCGGGATCAACCGGAATTTTTATGGAATTTTTAGGAATTTTAGTGCATATAAGCACCTCCACTACATAGGTGCTATGTCATCAAGCTGCTGAGTCAGCAGCTTGACTGCACCAGACACCTCTCCTAATCTAAGCAGGCACGTCGCAAAAAGTTACGTTTTTGAACGACTTCGGGTCCGAATTTCAAAATTCTGATTTCCGTAGTTTGTCTCTATGTGACGAGCCGGTCTCGAATTTCGAGAGAAAAATTATATTAATATAATATTCATACATTATTATTTTATTTGGAATATTATATTATTATTTTCTCTAATGTGGTTAATGTTGATCTATGTTTGGTAATATAATAACTGAGCTAGAAATCTACCGGTAATGGATAATACCGGCATTCTTAGATGAACTTAGCAATGCTAATGCTTCATCATATATCTTTTATTCTCATGATTATCATGTTACTAGTATTATTTATACTAGTAAAGCTCATACTTATCCTTAAGTAGTATAATCTGATGTATCTAATTTTCGTAATTATCTTCAGAATGATATTTTATTATTAAACTCTGATGAGTCAGCACCCAGTGACACGTGGCTCTCCTAGAGTTAGCCACCACATGTTTCCTTTCTTGCTCTCCAAGCAAAGCTTTCTTAAGGAGAAAGTAAGAAATACTTGTGTTCTAATACATCTAGCTTCCGTAATTATCCTTTCTTGAGATATTTTTACACCAAAATTTAGGATAATGCTTATCCAAACCCCACGTTCTCCCATGTATCATCATTACTATCATTTTTACTTTCTAAACAAGTTAGAATTCGAAATTCTTGAGAGAGAAATGGAAGAACTTCGATGAAAACTTCCATGAACACCTAAGCTTCTTTCTCCGTTCTTTTTCAAACTAAAACCCCTATCAAAAATCTAATCCGTCCAAAATGATCACCTCTTCCTCCTCTTCATTTCTATATCAATTTTCATGGATTAAATCAAGGCATGATGGCTGCTCCTCCTCCTTGAAGTTTCATCCATGGTGGGAACTCAAGCTGATGATGTTTTCTTCATATTTTCTCTTAAGATCTCTTGTTCAATCACCACAGGCTCTAAGAAAACATGATTTCTAGCTGCCTTGAGGTGAGGAAAACCTACTTTTCACCATCATGAAGCTTCAGCCTTCATGGTTCATATGGTTCTAAAGTTGTTTTTGATGTTAAAATAGGCGTAAAAGTTCTTTTGGAAGCTTGTTCTTGGTTCAATTCTTGGCAGCTGCAAAGGAGGTAAGGTTTGGTAAATTAATCAATGA
>NC_029789.2:69720420-69728949 GCF_000816755.2 Arachis ipaensis | reverse complement strand
AAAACGTGGCTTTCCAGCCATGAAATTCATGATATTTGATGTGTTTTTGATGTGTATTTTATGGCTGAAACGTTGCTCTTTGGTTTGGTCAAAATCAGGTAAAAATCAATTACCGAAAAGATTGAAAAACTAGTTGAAAATCAAGCTGAAATCTGATGAAGTTTTGGAAAAATATTTTTGGTCTTTGAAGGACAAGAAAAACGTTGGTTTTGATGATTTTGGGGTCAAATTATAATTATTAAAAAGTTTGGGGTTGAAAGTTAATTAAAGAAAAGTTAAGCGGCCAAAGTGCAAATATTAAAAGTTAAGGGGTCAAAATTCAATTTCCAAAAGGTTCAGGGGTCAAAATGCAATTTTTGAAAGTTGAATAAAATATTATTATTTTAATATTAAAATATTAAAATATTATTTTATTGTTAATATTATTTTATTAATAATATTATTTTATTAATAATAATAAAATATTGATAAAAAGACAGTTTTTCCTAAAAGCCTCAGGAAGGCAGTTTTGAGTCCAGAAAATATTGAGGTATGTATGGTAATGAAAGAGGTTTTATAAACTTTCATACATGTTGGAAAGAAAAGGAATTAGAAGCTATATAGTAGTGTGCTTGACCTTACAGAGTAAGCAGAAAATTGTAAAATGAGCTCACTATGATGTTGTGATGCTTGATTTATGATTGTGGAAATATGATGAAGATGATTACTAAGTGATGAATAGTATGGTTATATGTGACTTATGAGCCTTCGGCCGATGCTTGTGAATATTATGCGGGGACGCCCGTATTATGATGTTGCTTCCCAGACAGGCTGCGGTAGAGATGTACCAGCCCTGCAAGCTGAATGCTTGGTAGAGGCCTGATTCGCATACCTGCGGTATATTCAGATTTGAGCAAATACCAGCCCTGCAAGTCGAGAGTACTTGGTAGAGGGTATGCGGTACTTAATCTGGGATTAAGTTCTGGGATGGCCTTATCTTACCTGGAGGGTCGGATTGCGTCGGGTGCGGGTCGAAACCGACAAATGAGCTCATTACCTGCAGTAGGATCAGACATGCATCATACTTGTTTGTGCATATTTTAATTAGTTTGCCTATGTGAACAACTCTGTTTAATTGCTAACTGCTATACTTAACATAACTGCTCTTGATTGTGTTTGAACCTCATTACTTGTGTTTGTAACTGATTGTTTGGATTGTGGTGATTGGATGTTGATTGAGTTGTTTGGGCCTAAGGCTGTGGTTGGTTTGTTTGAGGTCTAGCTTTGTATAAAGTATCTGACTGATTCAGCATAGACTTAATGAACCTATGCTTGGAACAAGATGATCATTTATACCGCGTAGGTAACTTCTTTTATGTTTATAGTCTAGTAAAGTATGAAAAATCAAGCGGACATTATAAGGTTAATTAACTGACATTCTTATATCTGGAAAAGAAGTTTGGATTTATGGTTAATTAACTGATTTCTTTTGAAAAGGTTTTGAATATTTGATTGTTAAACCATCAACTTTCAAAGGATTTAGAAACTTGCAAGCGGACATTATAAATGGACTTAACTATGAACCCCGACCTTACTAAGAACTCCCCAGTTCTTACCCCTTACACCTCTTCAGATGGACACGGGAGTCCTGCCCTACGAGATTAATCATCCGTACATCCACGACGATCCAGTGCGTAGCTACGAGTATTACATCCAATGTGCGGCACCTTGTGTACGTAATTATATAGTACGTGACCCTGAGATCGAGGATATCTCTTCTGGTAGCAATGAGCCAAATGGGGCACCAGCGAGCAGGCATCATCACCAACCCAACAGTTTTCTGTGAGGGGCTTTTGGATCAGAGACGAGGAGACTTTTGACGCGTCCATTCTAACCACGGTACCTTAGAGTGTTTCCCTCACTTATACTAGCATGCTCAGAGGGAATAGGCATGTCATAGAGTTAGCCTAGCCTGGGTGCCAGCTTAGGGGCTTTTGGACAGGTCAGGCCCCGGGACGTCTTATGTATATATGTGTATATATATTATATGAGTCACTAACTGAAGGATGCTGTGTTATAATTCCTTACTAGTATAACTGAGCTGCTTCTACATTATGACGTATATTGTGGTGTGATATTCTATGTATTGCCTTCTACAATTCCTTGAATGTGTGTACTCATGTTTCGTTGTTATACTCTATGTATGAAACTCTAAACTACTATTGTTTTAAAAAAAATTAAATTACTCGAAACTCGCGAGGTGTTAACAATGAACAGGCTTATATTTATTAAATATTACTTAAGTTGGGGAAACAAGTTGGTAACGTTCAACTTTTAGTATGATCATGACATGCTGGAAGTTGGGCCGTTACAGGAGGACTTGGCAGCCACCTTGTAGAGTTCTTGAGGTATAATCTCATGAACCTCCACCTCTTCTCCAATCATGATGCTATGGATCATGATGGCCCCGTCTATAGTAACTTCAGACCGGTTGCTAGTGGGAATGATTGAGCGTTAAATGAACTCCAACCATCCTCTAGCTACAGGCTTAAGGTCCAGTCTTCTCAGTTGAACCGGTTTGCCTTTTAAGTCAATCTTCCATTGAGCTCCTTCCACACATATGTCCATGAGGACTTGGTCTAACCTTTGATCAAAGTTGACTCTTCTTGTGTAGGGGCGTGCGTTCTCTTCCATCATTGGCAAGTTGAACGCCAACCTTACATTTTCCGGACTAAAATCTAAGAAAGAATAGATGAAGAAGAAGAAGAAAATATGGAGGAGAGAAGGGAGAGGTGTATTTGGCCAAGAAGAGAAGAGAGGGTTGTGTTGTGTGAAAATGAGGAAGAATGGAGGGCTTTATATAGGGAGGGGAGGGGGGTTAATTTTGGCCATATAGGGTGGGTTTGGGTGGGAAATTGATTTTGAATTTTGAAGGTAGGTGGAGTTTATGAGATAGGTTTATGGGGAAGAGTGGATGGATGTGAGTGGTGAAGTAGTGATAGGGAAGAGAGATTGAGGTGATTGGTGAAGAGTTTTGGGGAAGAGAGGATGAACATTGAGAAGAGGGAAGAGAGTGAGTGGTGGTAGGTGGGGATCCTGTGGGGTCCACAGATGCTGAGATGATCCTGTGGGGTCCACAGATCCTGAGGTGTCAAGGAATTGCATCCCTGCACCAATTAGGCATGTAAAATGCCTTTGCATGCAATTCTGGCGTTTAAACGCCGAACTGATGCTTGTTCTGGGTGTTCAACGCCCATATGCAGCATATTTCTGGCGTTGAACGCCAGCCAGATGCTTGTTTCTGGCGTTCAGTGCCAGCTCTTCTTCACTGTGCATTTTTGGCGTCTGGACGCCAGGATGCTGCTTGTTTCTGGCGTTCAACACCAGATCCATGCTCTGTTCTGGCGTTGAACGATAGCCAGATGCTCCTTACTGGCGTTTAAACGGCAGTAAATCCTCCTCCAGGGTGTGATTTTTCTTCTGCTGTTTTTGATTCTGTTTTTAATTTTTTGATTTATTTTGTGACTCCACATGATCATGAACCTATAAAGACATATAACTAATAAAAATATAATTAAATAAAAAATTGGGTTGCCTCCCAACAAGCACTTCTTTAATGTCAATAGCTTGACAGTGGGCTCTCATAGAGCCTCACAGATGTTCAGAGCATTGTTGAGACTCCCCAACACCAAACTTAGAGTTTAACTGTGGGGGCTCTGGTTGACTCTGTTTTGAGAGAAGCTTACTGTGCCTCTTTTCCATGTTTACAGAAGGAGAACCTTGAGTTTTAAATATAAGGGAGTCCTCATTCAATTGAAGGACTAGTTCACCTCCGTCGACATCAATCACAGCTCTTGCTGTGGCTAGGAAGGGTCTTCCAAGGATGATGGATTCATCCTCATCCTTCCCAGTATCTAGGATTATGAAATCAGCAGGGATGTAAAGGCCTTCAACCTTTACTAATATGTCCTCTACTTGTCCATAAGCCTGTTTTCTGGAATTGTCTGCCATCTCTAATGAGATTTTAGCAGCTTGTACCTCAAAGATTCCCAGTTTTTCCATTACAGAGAGTGGCATGAGGTTTATTCCTGACCCCATGTCACATAGAGCCTTCTCAAAGGTCATGGTGCCTATGGTACAAGGTATCAGGAACTTTCCAGGATCCTGTTTCTTCTGAGGCAATCTCAGTTGATCCAATGCATTTAGTTCTTTGGTGAACAGGGGAGGTTCATCTCCCCAAGTCTCATTACCAAATAAATTGGCATTCAGCTTCATGATTGCACCAAGGTACTTGGCAACTTGTTCTTCAGTGACATCCTCATTCTCTTTAGAAGAAGAATACTCATCAGAACTCATGAAAGGCATAAGGAGGTTTAATGGAATCTCTATGGTCTCAAGATGAGCCTCAGATTCCTTTGGTTCCTTAGAGGGAAACTCCTTTTTGATCACAGGACGTCCCAGGAGGTCTTCCTCCTTGGGATTCATGTCCTTCTCTCCTCTTGTGGGTTCGGCCATGATGGTCAATTCAATGGCCTTGTACTCTCCTTTTGGATTTTCTTCTGTATTGCTTGGAAGAGTAATAGGAGGGATTTCAGTGATCCTTTTACTCAGCTGGCACACTTGTGCCTCCAAATTTTTAATGGAGGACCTTGTTTCATTCATGAAACTTACAGTGGCCTTAGATAGATCAGAGACTAAGTTTGCTAAATTAGAGGTATTTTGTTCAGAGTTCTCTGTCTGTTGCTGAGTGGATGATGGAAAAGGTTTACTATTTTTAAACCTATTTCTTCCACCATTATTAAAGCCTTGTTGAGGCTTTTGTTGATCCTTCCATGAGAGATTTGGGTGATTTCTCCATGAGGGATTATAGGTGTTTCCATATGGTTCACCCATGTAATTCACCACTGCTATTGCAGGGTTTTCAGGATCATAAGCTTCTTCTTCAGCAGATGCCTCTTGAGTACTGTTGGATGCAGCTTGCATTCCATTCAGACTCTGAGAAATCATATTGACTTGCTGAGTTAATATTTTGTTCTGAGCCAATATGGCATTCAGAGTATCAATTTCAAGAACTCCCTTCTTCTGAGGCGTCCCATTACTCACAGGATTCCTCTCAGAAGTGCACATGAACTGGTTATTAGCAACCATGTCAATGAGTTCTTGAGCTTCTGCAGGCGTTTTCTTTAGGTGAATGGATCCACCTGCAGAAGTATCCAATGACATCTTAGCTAATTCAGACAGACTATCATAGAGTATATCCAGGATGGTCCATTCTGAAAGCATTTCAGAAGGACACTTTTTGGTCAGTTGCTTATATCTCTCCCAAGCTTCATAGAGGGATTCACCTTCTTTCTGTCTGAAGGTTCGAACATCCACTCTAAGCTTGCTCAGCTTTTGAGGAGGAAAGAACTTGGCTAAGAAAGCCATGACCAGCTTATCCCAAGAGTTTAGGCTATCTTCGGGTTGAGAGTCCAACCACACTCTAGCTCTGTTTCTTACAGCAAAAGGGAAAAGCATGAGCCTGTAGACTTTAGGATCTACTCCATTAGTCTTAACAATATCACAGATTTGCAAGAATTCAGTTAAGAACTGAAAAGGATCTTCAGATGGATGTCCATGGAACTTGCAGTTCTGCTGCATCAGAGAAACTAATTGAGGTTTCAGCTCAAAATTGTTTGCTCCAATAGTAGGGGTGGAGATGCTTCTTCCATGTAAATTGGAATTAGGTGTAGTAAAGTCAACAAGCATTCTCCTTGTATTATTATTATTTTCGGCTGCCATCTCCTCCTCTTGTTCGAAAATTTCTGAAAGGTGCTTGTTGGATTGTTGTAATTTAGCTTCTCTTAGTTTCCTCTTCAGAGTCCTTTCAGGTTCTGGATCTGCTTCAACAAGAATATTCTTGTCCTTGCTCCTGCTCATATGAGAAAGAAGGGAACAGAAAAATAATAATAATAGGGATCCTTTTTACCCAGGTATAGAGGTTCCCCTGTGTGAGTAGAAGAAGAAAAGAATGTAATGTAAAGAAGGGAAGAAGAAAAACTCGAACACAGAGAGGGAGGTAGTGTTCGAATTTTTTGATGGGAGAGAAATGTTAGTAGATGAATAAATAAATAGAAGGAAATGAGAGAGAAGGATTTTCGAAAATTATTTTTGAAAAATGGTTAGTGATTTTCGAAAATTAAAAGAAGAAATATTAAAATTAAAATTTGAAACAATTAGTTAATTAAAAAGAATTTTTGAAAAAGAGAGAGATATTTTCGAAAATTAGAGAGAGAGAGAGTTAGTTAGGTAGTTTTTAAAAAGAAAAGAAATAAACAAAAAGTTAGTTAGTTAGTTGAAACAAATTTTGAAAATCAATTTTTGAAAAGATAAGAAGATAATAAGTTAGAAAAGATATTTTAAAATCAAATTTTTGAAAAAGATAAGATAGGAATATATTTTTGAAAAGATATGATTGAAATTAGTTTTTGAAAAAGATTTGATTTTTAGAATCACAATTAATGACTTGATTCAAAAGAAATCACAAGATATGATTCTAGAACTTAAAGTTTGAATCTTTCTTAGCAAGCAAGTAACAAACTTGAAATTTTTGAATCAAAACATTAATTGATGATGTTATTTTCGAAAATTAGGAGATAAAGATAAGAAAAAGATTTTTGAAAAATATTTTAAAAATTTTCGAAAATAAATAAGAAAAGTGAAAAAGATATGATTTTTGAAAAAGATAAGATTTTTAAATTGAAAATTTGATTTGACTCATTAGAAACAACTAAGTTTTAAAAAATTTTGAAAAAGTCAACTCAAATTTTTGAAATTTATGAGTGAAAAAGGGAAAGATATATTTTTTTTTATTTTTGAATTTTTAATGATGAAAGAGAAAAACATGAAAATGATGCAATGCGTGAAAATTTTGGATCAAAACAATGAATGCATGCAAGAATGCTATGAATGTCAAGATGAACACCAAGAACACTTTGAAGATCATGATGAACATCAAGAACATATTTTTGAAAAATTTTCAATGCAAAGAAAACATGCAAGACACCAAACTTAGAAATTTTTCATGTATAGACACTATGAATGCAAGAATGCATATGAAAAACAAGAAAAGACTCAAAACAAGAAAATATGAGGATCAAACAAGAAGACTGGCCAAGAACAACTTGAAGATCATGATGAATGCAATGCATGAATGCATGAATTTTCGAAAAATGCAAAGTATTTTTAGAAAAAATGCAATTGACACCAAACTTGAAAGTGACTCAAGACTCAAACAAGAAACACAAAATATTTTTTATTTTTATGATTTTATGATTTTTTTGGGTTTTTCGAAAATTAATGTGAAAAAGAAAAAAAAAGAAAAATAAGGATTCCAAATTTTTTTTTTATATGAATTCCAAGAATCTTGCACTCTTAGTCTAAAGCTCCAATCTGAGGGTTAGACATGGCTTAATAGCCAGTCAAGCTTTAGCATGTAAATCAGGTGGATCAGGAACAGCAGCAGGTGGATTAGCAACAACTAGCTTGCTCTTGATAATGTTGGGTTGGAAGCCCCAGTCCAAATAAATTTAGACATGGCTTTACAGCCAGCCAGGCTTCACATGCTTCATGAAACTCTAGAATTCATTCTTAAAAATTCTGAAGAACATAATAAAAATTTTTTAAAAGAATTTTTTTTATTTTTTTTCGAAAATAAAGGAGAAATTTTTGAAAGATTTTTGAAAAATTTTTTGAAAACTTTTTGAAAATAAAAAAAGAAGAAAATTACCCAATCTGAGCAACATGATGAACCGTCAGTTGTCCAAACTCGAACAATCCCCTGCAACGGCACCAAAAACTTGGTGCACGAAATTGTGATCCCCGGCAACGGCGCCAAAAACTCTGTACGCACGTCTTAATAAATCGTTTTTTATTCACAACTTCGATACAATTAACCAGCAAGTGCACTGGGTCGTCCAAGTAATAAACCTTACGTGAGTAAGGGTCGATCCCACGGAGATTGTTGGTATGAAGCAAGCTATGGTCATCTTGTAGATCTCAGTCAGGCGGATATCAAATGGTTATGGAGTTTTCGAAAATAATAATAAAAAAACAGATAATAAATATAGAAATACTTATGTATATCATTGGTGAGAATTTCAGATAAACGTATAGAGATGCTTTCATCCCTCTGAACTTCTGCTTTCCTGCTGTCCTCATCCAATCAGTCCTACTCCTTTCCATGGCTGGCTTTATGTAAGGACATCACCATTGTCAATGGCTACTTTTCATCCACTCTGTGAAAATGGTCCGATGCGCTGTCACTGCATGTCTAATCATCTGGAGGCATCACCGTGGTCAATGGCTGCATGCTATCCTCTTGTGAAAATGGTCCAAATGCTCTGTCACAGCACGGCTAATCATCTGAGGTTCTCGATCATACTGGAATAGGATTCAGCCTCCTTTTGCGTTTGACACTACGCCCAGCACTCGTGAGTTTGAAGTTCGTCATAGTCATTCAATCCCAGACTCCTACTCGGAATACCACAGACAAGGTTTAGACTTTCCAAA
>NC_029789.2:69663023-69718276 GCF_000816755.2 Arachis ipaensis | reverse complement strand
CTCTGTGAAAATGGTCCGATGCGCTGTCACTGCATGTCTAATCATCTGGAGGCATCACCGTGGTCAATGGCTGCATGCTATCCTCTTGTGAAAATGGTCCAAATGCTCTGTCACAGCACGGCTAATCATCTGAGGTTCTCGATCATACTGGAATAGGATTCAGCCTCCTTTTGCGTTTGACACTACGCCCAGCACTCGTGAGTTTGAAGTTCGTCATAGTCATTCAATCCCAGACTCCTACTCGGAATACCACAGACAAGGTTTAGACTTTCTGGACTCTCATGAATGCCGCCATCAATCTAGCTTATATCACGAAGATTCTGACTAAGAGATCCAAGAGATAATCATCCAATCTAAGGTGGAACGAAAGTGGTTGTCAGGCACGCGTTCGTATGGGAATGATGATGATTATCACGTTCATCACATTCATGTTGAAGTGCGAATGAATATCTTAAAAACGAAATAAGTTGAATTGAATATAAAACAGTAGTACTTTGCATTAATTCATGAGGAACAGCAGAGCTCTACACCTTAATCTATGGAGTGCAGAAACTCTACCGTTGAAACATACATAAGTGAATACAGGGTAAGCATGGCCGAGTGGCCAGCCTCCCATGGAGGTCTAGAGATCTAAAAATGATCAAAAGATGATCCCCAGATCATAAGATGTCTAATACAATAGTAAAAAGTCCTATTTATACTAAACTAGTTACTAGGGTTTACAGAAGTAAGTAATTGATGCATAAATCCACTTCTGGGGCCCACTTGTTGTGTGATTGGGCTGATCTTGAATGTCACACATGCAGAGGCTCTTTCTAGAGTTGAACGCCAGGTTGTAACGTATTTCTGGCGTTCAACTCTGATTCGTGACGTGTTTCTGGCGTTTAACTCCAGACTGCAGCATAGAACTGGCGTTCAACGCCCTTTTGTGTCATCTAAACTCCGCCAAAGTATAGACTATTGTATATTGATGGAAAGCCCTGGATGTCTACTTTCCAACGCAATTAAAAGCGCGCCATTTTGAGTTCTGTAGCTCCTGAAAATCCACTTTGAGTGCAGGGAGGTCAGAATCCAACAGCATCAGCAGTCCTTCTTCAACCTCTGAATCTGATTTTTGCTCAAGTCCCTCAATTCCAGCCAGAAAATACCTGAAATCACAGAAAAACACACAAACTCATAGTAAAGTTAAAAAATGTGAATTTAACATAAAAACTAATGAAAACATCCCTAAAAGTAACTAGATCCTACTAAAAACATACTAAAAACAATGCCAAAAAGCGTATAAATTATCCGCTCATCATGGATCCTGGAAAGTTCCTAATATCTTGTACCATAGGCATCATGACCTTTGAGAAGGCTCTATGTGACCTTGGGTCAGGGATAAACCTCATGTCCCTCTCTGTAATGGAGAAATTCGGAATCTTTGAGGTGCAAGCTGCTAGAATCTCATTAGAGATGGCAGACAATTCAAGAAAAGAGGCTTATGGACAAGTAGAGGACATGTTAGTAAAGGTTGAAGGCCTTTACATCCCTGCAGATTTCATAATCCTAGATACTGGGAAGGATGAGGATGAATCCATCATCCTTGGAAGACCCTTCCTAGCCACAGCAAGAGCTGTGATTGATGTTGATAGAGGTGAACTAGTCCTTCAATTGAATGAGGACTCCCTTATGTTTAAAACTCAAGGTTCTCCTTCTGTAAACATGGAAAAGAGGCACAGTAAGCTTCTCTCAAAACAGAGTCAACCAGAGCCTCCACAGTCAAACTCTAAGTTTGGTGTTGGGAGGCCACAACCAAACTCTAAGTTTGGTGTTGAACTCCCATATCCAAACTCTAAGTTTGGTGTTGGGGAGTCTCAACAATGCTCTGAACATCTGTGAGGCTCTATGAGAGCCCACTGTCAAGTTATTGACATTAAAGAAGCGCTTGTTGGGAGGCAACCCAATTTTTATTTATCTAATTTTAATTTTATTGTTCTTTCATGTTTTATTAGGTTCATGATCATGTGGAGTCACAAAATAAATAGAAAAATCAAAAACAGAATCAAAAAAAGAAGAAAAAAATCACACCCTGGAGGAAGGACTTACTGGCGTTTAAACACCAGTAAGGAGCATCTGGCTGGCGTTCAACGCCAGAACAGAGCATGGATCTGGCGTTGAACGCCAGAAACAAGCAGCATCCTGGTGTTCAGATGCCAGAAATGCACAGTGTGGAAAGCTGGCGCTGAACGCCAGAAACAAGCATAGAACTGGCGTTCAACGCCAGAAATATGCTGCATCTGGGCGCTGAATGCCCAGAACAAGCACCAATTCGACGTTTAAACGCCAGAATTGCATGAAAAGGCATTTTACATGCCTAATTGGTGCAGGGATGCAATTTCTTAACACCTCAGGATCTGTGGACCCCACAGGATCATCTCAGCATCTGTGGACCCTACAGGATCTCCACCTACCTCCACTCACTCTCTTCCCTCTTCTCAATGTTCATCCTCTCTTCCCAATAAACACTCTTCCCCAAAATTCTTCACCAATCACCTCAATCTCTCTTCCCTATCACTACTTCACCACTCACATCCATCCACTCTTCCCCATAAACCTACCTCATAAACTCCACCTACCTTCAAAATTCAAAATCAATTTCCCACCCAAACCCACCCTATATGGCCGAAACTAAACCCTGCTCCCCTCCCTATATAAAGCACTCCATTCTTCCTCATTTTCACACAACACAACCCTCTCTTCCCCTTCTTGGCCGAATACACCTCTTCCTTCTCTCCTCCATATTTTCTTCTTCTTCATCATCTATTCTTTCTTCTCTTGCTCGAGGTCAAGCAATATTCTAAGTTTGGTGTGGTAAAAGCATAAGCTTTTTGTTTTTTCATTATCATTGATGGCACCCAAGACCGGAGAATCCTCTAGAAAAGGGAAAGGGAAGACAAAAGCTTCCACCTCCGAGTCATGGGAGATGGAAAGATTCATCTCCAAAGCTCATCAAGACCACTTCTATGATATCCGAGGTCCCTTTCAAGCTCAAGAGAAATGAGTATCCGGAGATCCGACATGAAATCTAAAGAAGAGGTTGGGAAGTTCTAACAAACCCCATCCAACAAGTCGGCATCCTAATGGTTCAAGAGTTCTATGCCAATGCATGGATCACTAAGAACCATGATCAAAGTAAGAACCCGAACCCAAAGAATTATCTCACCATGGTTCGGGAGAAATACTTAGATTTTAGTCAGGAAAATGTGAGGTTGGCGTTTGACTTGCCTATGATGCAAGGAGATGCACGCCCCTACACTAGAAGGGCCAGTTTTGATCAAAGGTTGGACCAAGTCCTCACGGACATATGTGTGGAAGGAGTTCAATGGAAGATTGACTCAAAAGGCAAACCGGTTCAGCTTAGAAGACTGGACCTCAAGCCTGTGGCTAGAGGATGGTTGGAGTTCATCCAACGCTCCATCATCCCCACTAGCAACCGATCTGAAGTTACTGTGGATCGGGCCATCATGATTCATAGCATCATGATTGGTGAGGAAGTAGAAGTTTATGAAGTCATCACCCTTGAACTCTACAAAATAGCCGAAAAGTCCTCACCCTTGGTAAGGCTAGCTTTTCCTCATCTTATTTGCCATCCATGTTACTCAGCTGGAGCTTTCATAGAAGGAGACATTCCCATTGAGGAAGAGAAGCCCATCACTAAGTAAAGGATGGAGCAAACAAGAGAGCCCACTCATGGGGCTCAAGAAACGCATGAGGAAGCTCACCATCAAGAAATCCCTGAGATACCTCAAGGGATGCACTTTCCTCCACAGAATTTTTGGGAGCAAATCAACACCTCCCTAGGAAAATTAAGTTCCAACATGGGACAATTAAGGGTGGAACATTAAAAAGCAATGAGGGAGGAGCAACAAAGACAAGGAAGAGACATAGAAGAGCTCAAGGAGATCATTGGTTCCTCAAGAAGAAAATGCCACCATCACTAAGGTGGACTCATTCCTTGTTCTTAAATTCTCTGTTTTTCGTTTTCTTTATGTTAAGTGCCTATCCATGTTTGTGTCTTATTACATGATCATTAGTATTTAGTAACTTTGTCTTAAAGTTATGAATGTCCTATGAATCCATCACCTCTCTTAAATGAAAAATGTTTTAATTCAAAAGAACAAGAAGTACATGAGTTTTGAATTTATCCTTGAACTTAGTTTAATTATATTGATGTGGTGACAATACTTTTTGTTTTCTGAATGAATGCCTGAACAGTGCATATGTCTTTTGAAGTTGTTGTTCATGAATGTTAAATATGTTGGCTCTTGAAAGAATGATGACAAGGAGACATGTTATTTGATAATCTAAAAAATCATAAAAATGATTCTTGAAGCAAGAAAAAGTAGTGAATACAAATGCTTGCAGAAAAAAAATAGAAAAAAATAGCGAAAAAAAAAGAGAAAAAGCAAGCAGAAAAAGCCAAAAGCTCTTAAAACCAAAAGGCAAGAGCAAAAAGCCAATAACCCTTAAAACCAAAAGGCAAGGGAAAATAAAAAGGATCCCAAGGCTTTGAGCATCAGTGGATAGGAGGGCCTAAAGGAATAAAATCCTGGCCTAAGCGGCTAAACCACGCTGTCCCTAACCATGTGCTTGTGGCGTGAAGGTGTCAAGTGAAAACTTGAGACTGAGCGGTTAAAGTCAAGGTCCAAAGCAAAAGAAGAGTGTGCTTAAGAACCCTGGACACCTCTAATTGGGGGCTTTAGCAAAGCTGAGTCACAATCTGAAAAGGTTCACCCAATTATGTGTCTGTGGCATTTATGTATCCGGTGGTAATACTGGAAAACAAAGTGCTTAGGGCCACGGCCAAGACTCATAAAGTAGCTGTGTTCAAGAATCAACATACTGAACTAGGAGAATCAATAACACTATCTGAACTCTAAGTTCCAATAGATGCCAATCATTCTGAACTTCAATGGATAAAGTGAGATGCCAAAACTATTCAAGAGGCAAAAAGCTACAAGTCCCGCTCATCTGATTAGAGCTATGTTTCATTGATAATTTGGAATTTATAGTATATTCTCTTGTTTTTATCCTATTTGATTTTCAGTTGCTTGGGGACAAGCAACAATTTAAGTTTGGTGTTGTGATGAGCGGATAATTTATACGCTTTTTGGCATTGTTTTTAGTATGCTTTTAGTAGGATCTAGTTACTTTTAGGGATATTTTTATTAGTTTTTATGTTAAATTCACATTTCTGGACTTTACTATGAGTTTGTGTGTTTTTCTGTGATTTCAGGTATTTTCTGGCTGAAATTGAGGGACTTGAGCAAAAATCAGATTCAGAGGTTGAAGAAGGACTGCTGATGCTGCTGGATTCTGACCTCCCTGCACTCAAAGTGGATTTTCTGGAGCTACAGAACTCATAATGGCGTGCTTCTAATTGCGTTGGAAAGTGGACATCCAGGGCTTTCCAGCAATATATAATAGTTCATATTTTGGCCGAGTTTAGACGACGCAAAAGGGCGTTGAATGCCAGTTCTATGCTGCAGTCTGGAGTTAAACGCCAGAAACACGTTACGAACCAGAGTTGAACGCCAAAAACACGTTACAACTTGGCGTTCAACTCCAAAAGAAGCCTCTGCATGTGTAAACTTCAAGCTCAGCCCAAGCACACACCAAGTGGGCCCCAGAAGTGGATTTATGCATCAATTACTTACTTCTGTAAACCCTAGTAACTAGTTTAGTATAAATAGGACTTTTTACTATTGTATTAGACATCTTATGATTTTAGTTCGTCTTTGGATCATATTGATCACGTTTGGGGGCTGGCCATTCAGCCATGCCTGAACCTTTCACTTATGTATTTTTCAACGGTAGAGTTTCTACACTCCATAGATTAAGGTGTGGAGCTCTGCTGTTCCTTATGAATTAAGGCAAAGTACTACTGTTTCTTTATTCAATTCAACCTATTCTGCTTCTAAGATATTCATTTGCACTTCAATATGAATGTGATGAACGTGACAATCATCATCATTCCCTTACGAACGCGTGCCTGACAACCACTTCCGTTCCACCTTATATTGAATGAATATCTCTTGGATCTCTTAATCAGAATCTTCGTGGTATAAGCTAGATTGATGGCGGCATTCATGAGAGTCCGGAAAGTCTAAACCTTGTCTGTGGTATTCCGAGTAGGATTCAGGGATTGAATGACTGTGACGAACTTCAAACTCGCGAGTGCTGGGCGTAGTGACAAATGCAAAAGGAGGGTGAATCCTATTCCAGTATGATCGAAAACCTCAGATGATTAGCCGTGCTGTGACTGAGCATTTGGACCTTTTTCACAAGAGGATGGGATGTAGCTATTGACAACGGTGATGCCCTTACATAAAGCTTGCCATGGAAAGGAGTAGGACTGATTGGATGAAGACAGCAGGAAAGCAGAAGTTCAAAAGAACGAAAGTATCTCTATACGCTTATCTGAAATTCCCACCAATGAATTACATAAGTGTTTCTATCTTTATTTTCTATTTATTTATTATTTATTTTCGAAAACTCCATAACCATTTGATATCCGCCTGACTGAGATTTACAAGGTGACCATAGCTTGCTTCATACCGACAATCTCCGTGGGATCGACCCTTACTCACGTAAGGTTTTATTACTTGGACGACCCTGTGCTCTTGCTAGTTAGTTGTGCAAAGTTGTGAAGTTATGTTTGGACCATGGTATTGTGCACCAGTTATTGGCGCCATTGCCAGGGAGAGAACAAACAACAAATTTTACAACCCCAGAGTAACAATTTCGCACACCAAGTTTTTGGCGCCGTTGCCGGGGATTGTTTTGAGTTTGGACAACTGACGGTTCATCTTGTTGCTCAGATTAGGTAATTTTCTTTTTGTTTTATTTTCGAAAATTTTCAAAAAAATATTTCAAAAAAAAAATTTTTTATTTATATTCTTCAGAATTTTTAAGAATGAATTCTAGTGTTTCATGAAGCATGTTGAAGCCTGGCTGGCTGTAAAGCCATGTCTAAATTCTTTTGGACTGGGGCTTCCAACCCAACATTATCAAGAGCAAGCTAGTTGTTGCTAATCCATCAGCTGCTGTATGCTTGATTTGTCACTTAAAGCTTGGTTGGCCATTGACCATGTCTAGTGTTTTGGACCGGAGTTTTCATTGAAAGCTTGGCTGGCTAGTGAGCCATGTCTAATTCCTAGACTGAAGCTTTAGACTAAGAATGCAAGATTCCTGGAATTCATATTAAAAATTTTGGAATCCTTATTTTCCTTTTTCAAATTAATTTTCGAAAAATACCAAAAAAATTAGAAAATCATAAAAAATAAAAAAATATATATTTCATGTTTCTTGTTTGAGTCTTGAGTCAATTTTAAGTTTAGTGTCAATTGCATGTTTTAAAGTTTGCATAAAATCTTCGAAAAATTCATGCATTCATAGTGTTTTTCATGATCTTCAAGTTGTTCTTGGTAAGTCTTCTTGTTTGATCTTGATGTTTTCATGTTTTGTGTCTTTTCTTGTTTTTCATGTGCATTTTTGCATTCATAGTGTCTGAACATGAAAGATTTCTAAGTTTGGTGTCTTGCATGTTTTCTTTGCATTGAAAACTTTTTCAAAAAAAATATGTTCTTGATGTTCATCATGATCTTCAAAGTGTTCTTAGTGTTCATCTTGACATTCATAGCATTCTTGCATGCATTCATTGTTTTGATCCATAACTTTCATGCATTGAGTCCTTTTCAGGTTTTTCTCTTTCATCATTAAAAATTCAAAAATCAAAAAAATATCTTTCCCTTTTTCACTCATAAATTTTGAAAATTTGAGTTGATTTTTTCAAAACTTTTTAAAACTTAGTTGTTTCTTATGAGTCAAATCAAATTTTCAATTTAAAAATCTTATCTTTTTCAAATCTTTTTTATAAAAAAAATGATATGAGATTTGTAATTGAATTATTGGAGAAGAGGGGATGGCCGAATGTATATTTATAGGAGGAGGGGAGGGATTTCGAAAAATTTGAAAGAAATATGACATAGAGGTATGATTGATGGAAGAAAATAAAATCATGATATGAAAAAGATGAGATTTGTAATTGAAAAAGATATAAAGATGTTAAATCTGAAAATTTAGTTATGCATCTAAGAATTAAAAAAATTTGGTTATGCATCTAATAATTGAGTTTTTAAAGAAGATTTGGGAAGGATTTGAAAGAAAATTGAAAAGAGATTTAGAAAATGTTTGAATTTTTGAAAATTGAGGGTGAATGATGAAAGTTTGAAACATGTTTATGCAGAAAAGTATGAATCAAAACATGAAAATTTGAAAAAAATTTGAAGTTGGAAACAAAATCTCCTCCCCTTGCCTTTCTGGCGTTAAACGCCCAGAATGTATCCATTCTGGCGTTTAATGCCCAATTGTTGGCCATTATGGGCGTTTAACGCACAGCCAGGTACCCTGGCTGGCGTTAAACGCCAGAAACCCCTTTATCACTGGGCATTTTTCTGAACACCTAGGATGCTGCAATTCTGGCATTAAACGCCCAGAATGGTACCCATTCTGGCGTTTAACGCCCAAAATGCCCCTTACTGGCGTTTTCTTGCCAGCAAGCTCCTTTTCTCTGCTTTTTGCACTAAATCCTTCTGTAACTCTGTGAATTCCTTCAATTTTGATGATTAACCTTTGAAGAAAAATGTATATCAAACTTCTACAAGTATTAATTAAAATAAATAACTTGCTAATGGCTGGGTTGCCTCCAAGCAAGCGCTTCTTTATTGTCTTTAGCTGGACTTTTACTGAGCTTTATTCAAGCCTCAGTTTTGAGCATTCTTGCTCAAAATTGCTTTCAAGATAATGTTTGATTCTCTGTCCATTAACAATGAATTTTTTGTCAGAATCAATATCTTGAAGCTCAACATATCCATATGGTGACACTCCTGTAATCACATATGGTCCCCTCCACCGGGATTTTGGTTTCCCGGGGAATAATCTGAGCCTAGAGTTGAACAGCAGAACTTTTTGTCCTGGCTCAAAGACTCTGGATGACAATTTCTTGTCATGCCACTTTTTTGCTTTTTCCTTATAAATTTTTGCATTTTCAAAAGCATTGAGTCTGAACTCCTCTAGCTCATTTAGCTGGAGCAATCTTTTCTCACCAGCTAACTTAGCATCCATGTTTAGGAATCTGGTTGCCCAGTAGGCTTTATGTTCCAATTCCACGGGCAGATGATAGGCCTTGCCATACACAAGCTGGTATGGAGAGGTTCCCACAGAGCATCATCCAAGCTCTTTGCCCAAACCTTTCTACAGGTAATTACGGTCCGTTCCAGGATTCTCTTTAGTTCTCTATTAGAGACTTCAACCTGCCCATTTGTCTATGGATGATACGGAGTTGCTACTTTGTGGCTAATTCCATATCGAACCATAGCAAAGTAAAGATGTTTATTGCAAAAATGGGTGCCCCCATCACTGATTAGTACTCTGGGAACACTGAATCTGCTGAAAATATGTTTCTGGAGGAACTTCAGCACAGTCTTGGTATCATTAGTGGGTGTGGCAATTGCTTCCACCCATTTAGATACGTAGTCTACTGCCACCAGAATGTAAGTATTTGAGTATGATAGTGGGAAAGGACCCATGAAGTCAATACTCCATACATCAAACAACTCAATCTCTAAGATCCCTTGTTGAGGCATGGCATAACCATGAAGCAAGTTACCAGCTCTTTGGCAACTGTCACAGTTACGCACAAACTCTCGGGTATCTCTATAGAGAGTAGGCCAATAGAAGCCACATTGGAGGACTTTAGTGGCTGTTCGCTCACTTCCGAAATGTCCTCCATACTGTGATCCATGGTAATGCCACAGGATCTTCTGTGCCTCCTCTCTAGGGACGCATCTGCGGATCATTCCGTCTGCGCATCTCTTAAAATGATATGGTTCATCCCATAAGTAGTACTTTGCATCAGAAATTAGTTTTTTCTTTTGCAACCTGCTGTACTCCTGTGGTATGAACCTCACAGCTTTATAATTTGCAATGTCTGCAAACCATGGTGCTTCCTGAATGGCAAAAAGTTGCTCATCCAGAAAGGTCTCAGAGATCTCAGTAGGAGGGAGGGACGCCCCTGCTACTGGTTCTATACGGGACAGGTGATCAGCTACCTGGTTCTCTATCCCTTTTCTATCTCTTATTTCTATATCAAATTCTTGCAGACACCCATCTTATGAGCCTGGGTTTTTAATCCTGCTTTGTGAGTAGATATTTAAGAGCAGCATGGTCAGTATACACAATCACTTTTGAACCTATTAAATAGGATCTAAACTTGTCAATGGCATAAACCACTGCAAGTAACTCCTTTTCTGTGGTTGTGTAGTTCTTCTGTGCGTCATTTAGAACACGACTGGCATAGTAAATGACGTGCAGAAGCTTGTTATACCTTTATCCCAACACTGCACCAATAGCATGGTCACTGGCATCACACCTTAATTCGAATGGTAATGTCCAGTCAGATGCAGAGATGACTGGTGCTGTGACCAGCTTAGCTTTTAGGGTCTCAAACGCCTGCAGACACTCTGTGTCAAACACAAATGGCGTGTCAGCAGCTAGCATGTTGCTTAGAGGTTTTGCAATTTTTGAAAAATCCTTTATGAACCTCCTATAGAATCCTGCATGCCCCAGAAAGCTTCTGATTGCCTTAACATTGGCAGGTGGTGGTAATTTCTCAATTACCTCTACCTTGGCTTGATCCACCTCTATCCCCTTGCTTGAAATTTTGTGTCCAAGGACAATTTCTTCAGTCACCATAAAGTGACATTTTCCCAGTTTAAGACCAGGTTAGTCTCTTGGCACCTTTTCAGGACAAGTGCTAGATGATCAAGACAGGAGCTGAATAAGTCTCCAAATACTGAGATGTCATCCATGAAGACTTCCAGGAACTTCTCTACCATAACAGAGAAGATAGAGAGCATGCACCTCTGAAAGCTTGCAGGTGCATTGCATAGACCAAAAGGCATTCTTCTGTAAGCAAATACTCCATATGGACATGTGAAGCAGTAGTATTCATGAGGATCCACTGTAATTTGGTTGTAGCCTGAATAGCCATCCAAAAAGCAGTAGTATTCATGGCCTGCTAGTCTTTCTAGCATCTGGTCTATGAATGGTAAAGGAAAATGATCCTTTCTGGTGGTTGTATTGAGCCTTCTGTAGTCAATACACATGCGCCAACATGTATCTGTTCTTGTGGGAATCAGTTCATTCTTTTCATTATGAACCACTGTCATGCCTCCCTTCTTGGGGACAACTTGGACAGGGCTCACCCAAGGACTATCAGAAATGGGATAAATAATTCCAGCCTCTAGTAACTTAGTGACCTCTTTCTGCACCACTTCCTTCATGGCTGGGTTTAGCTGCCTCTGTGGTTGAACCACTGGCTTGGCATCATCCTCCAATAGGATTTTGTGCATGCATCTTGCTGGGCTAATGCCCTTAAAGTCACTTATGGACCACCCAAGAGCTGTCTTGTGTGTCCTTAGCACTTGAATTAGTGCTTTTTCTTCCTGTGGATTTAAAGCAGAGCTTATGATCACTGAAAAAGTGTCACCCTCTCCCAGAAATGCATATTTCAGGGATGGTGCTAGTGGTTTGAGCTCTAGTTTAGGAGGTTTCTCCTCTTCCTGAGGGATTTTTAAAGGTTCTTTTATTTCCTCTGGTTTCTCCAAATCAGGCTGAACATCTTTAAAGATGTCCTCTAGCTCTGATTCAAGACTCTCAGTCATATTGATCTCTTCCACCAAAGAGTCAATAATATCAGTGATCATGCAATCATTTGATGTGTCTGGATGCTGTATAGCTTTGACAGCATTTAACTTGAACTCATCCTCATTGACTCTCAGGGTCACTTCCCCTTTTTGGACATCAATAAGAGTTCGTCCAGTTTCTAGGAAAGGTCTTCCTAGAATCAGGGTTGCACTCTTGTGCTCCTCCATTTCCAGCACTACAAAGTCAGTGGGAAAGGCAAATGGCCCAACCTTGACAATCATGTCCTCCTGATCCCTCATTGGCATTTGAATGCCAGGAATGGGGGCTGAATGGGCATTTAACGCCAGTTTTTCCACCTTTTCTGGCGTTTGAACGCCAGAGTTATTCTTCTCTGGGCTCTTGATGTCCTCAGAGGGATTTTGGGCAGTGGTTTGGTCATCCTCTGTCATTTGTTCCTTTCTTGACTTTTTGCTACTTTGAGCTGAGTTATTCAATGTCTTCCCGCTCCTTAGTTGGACAGCTTGGCATTCTTCTATTATCTGTTTAGATAGCTTTTGTCTTGTCTGATTCAATTGTGCTTCTATTACGTTTGTTCTAGTTTGTAGATCTTACTCTTCTACTCTCAATTTAGTGTTCTTATTACTCTAGCATTGTAGATTGATGGCTTGCATCATTTACTCTCTTTCTTTGGATAAAACGGACCATAAAAGAGCATAATTTCATTTGATGATCGCAATTCATGAAATATTTGATGAACATTTTGGTACATTACTTTAAAAAGAGTTTGTGCTGAATTTCAGGTGAAAATAGCAAAAAAAAGGGAAGAAAACAATAAAACAAGCTGGGCGTGTGAAAACTGGCGTGACACTTGGAACAAACGTAACAAAAATATATGGGCGTGGCACTCCAGTACTAAATTCCAGAAAGGACCCTCAAGCTCTGTATATGGGCGTGGCACGCTAGTTATGATTTCGAGAGGAGCATGATTGAAGAAATTGTATGGGCGTGGCATGCCAGGAGCTGGCGTGGCATGCCAGGAGCTGGGCGTGGCACGCTAACACAATTTTATAGAAAGGACTCCTAAACCTTTAGATGGGCATGGCATGCCAAGAGCTGGGCGTGGCACACCGGTGTAAGTTTCCAGAGAAGAGGTTAAAAGCCAAAAGGCTGGGCATGCCACTTGGTATCGAAGGCGTGGCACGCCAACACTCAATGAGACCAAAGCAAAGCTGGGCGTGCCACTTGGCGTTGAAGGCGTGGCACGCCAAGCTCTCATCCTCACTTAGGTGTGCCACTTGAGCATCCAGGCGTGGCATGCCAATAATGAAAAGGGCCAAAGGAAGGACTGGGCGTGCCACTTGGTGTCGAAGGCGTGGCACGCCAGCTCCAGATTCTTACCTGGGCATGCCACTTGAAGGACCAGGCGTGGAACGCCAGCTACTGAATCAAAGAGGAATGCTGGGCGTGGCATGCCAGACCCTGGACGTACCACGCTAGTTCAATTGGCCAGAGAGAAGAATCAAGCACATATAATGGGCATGGCACGTCAGACCCTGGGCGTGCCACGCTAGTTCAAATTTCCAGAGGAGAAAGGAAGAAGGAAAAGCCTGGGCGTGCCACTTTGGTTCGAAGGCGTGGCACGCCAGGCCAACACCAATAGTTAAGAAGACCCTGGGTGTGCCACTTGAAGAGCTTGGAGTGGTGCGCCAAGCCAAATTAGAGGCTAGGCATGGCACGCCACCTGAACGCCACCCAAACGCCAGCCTGGAAGGTCACGTTTATTAAGTTTCTTTTCCCTCCAAATTGTATTTTTCTTTTCTCTTTTGTATTTTTCTTTATTCTAGTGATAGGAGTACTATGAATAGCCCCTAAAAGTACTAAGAAAGGGGTTAAGCAGTGATGACATGCCATCATGTCATGTTTTTCTATGCTTTTTCATACAAGAAATTGATTATTAGTGCTTAAATATTGAATGCTTCTGTGCCTAAATGGTATATTTCTTGGAACTTTTGATTTTATAAATTTTATAGGAAATAATAGAAAAAGAAGCAATAAAGCACTAAAAGAAGAATCACACCCCCAAGGTGACAAAAGAGTTGGAAACAAACTCAAAGAGGCTTCTGAGTTAAGCAAAGAGGATTTGCAACCCTGACCTCTTCACACTCCAACAAGAATAACTTGAGCTACAAAACTCCCAATGAGGTGATTTTAGTGGCATTGGAAAGTAGCAATCTAGAGGTTTCCAAGCATATATGGCACTGCATGGTGGACAGTAAATCTGAGGGAGAAAACTTACCCCGAAAGTGCAAAGATGAACATAGTATCACCCTGTAGTAAGGCCAGCTAACCTCTTCACATTCCAAGAAGAATAACGTGAGCTGTAGAGCTTTAAATGATGCGCTCTCAAATGCATTGGAAAGTAGACATCCAGATCTTTCCAACGATATATAATAGTATGGGGTGAACATTAAGTTTAGGCTTCAGAAGCTAGCCCTAACTTTGGCCTCCAAACAGTGCTCACTAAGTGAACGCCACACTCACTAATTGAGCATTTTCTGCCTCTAAAATAGCATGACCATGCCTTCTTCAAAGGACCATAACTTGAGCTACAAATGTCCAATTGATGCGCTTTCTGTGTGTTAGAAAGCTGACATTCAGAGCTTTCCAACGATATATAACAATCTATGTTTGGCATGAAATTGAAGCACAAGTGATAGGCATCTTTAAGGCCTAAAAACCACGCTCAATAGCCAAACAAGGCTAGCGCTCACTTTGGAAGTGAACGTGGCGTTCACTTTCTTACCTTTTGCGTGAATTTCAAGTTGGGGGAGGAAGCTTGTGCTGGCCGTACACACTAGGAGCGCTCAAATACTCAACGTAGTGCTCACTAAGTGAACGTTGGGCAAGGAAACAAGCGCACCACGGAAGCACACAAGGAGCAGCGTTTGAAGAGTGAACGTAGCATTCACTATGGCAACGCTAGTAAGGAGACTTGCGCACGAGGAAGCACACATGACAAGTGAACGTAGCGCTCATTTAGCCAACGGAGCGCTCCACTGGAGGGAACAAGTGCCCCTGACCCAAGCTTCACCCAACACCCCTGACCCACTCTCATTCAAATCCAAAGCAAGCAAAGCCCATTAACATGACTCAAAGGCACAAAGAGAAGCTAGATTAGGAATTTCATTTGTAATTTGTTTTCAATTTCAATTTCATTTTCATTTTGTAAAGCCTATATAAAGCCATCAATTTCATTTCATTAGGGGAGCTCGGTTAGGCTGCTAGGCAGCAGTAGGAGTAGGAGTAGGATAGAATAGAAAGCTCTCTTTAATACACTTTTATTTTCTGCACTCTACATTTCAGAATTCAGTTTAGCTTTATGCAATTTTCATTTCTCTGCTACAATTTCTGCAATCTTCTACTCCAATTTCATTTTCTGCAACTTTTCAAATCTGTTCATCATCTAGCCTGATTTACTCTTCCTGCAATTTAAATTTCTAGTCACTTGTTCTCAAGATCTCTTCGATTGCTTGATTTACTACTTTCTTTAAATTCCCTGCACCCAATTCCCTTTACATTTACTGCAATTTAATTTCTTGCACTTTAAGTTTCTGTAATTTACATTCTGCACTTTATATTTTCTGTAATTCACTCTCTGTTGCTTCAATTTCATCCAATTCACCAATGTTAGCTTGACTAAACTAATCACTTCACTAAAGTTACTTAATCTATCAATCCCTGTGGGATCGACCTCACTCTTGTGAGTTATTACTACTTGATGCGACCCAGCACACTTGCCGGTGAGTTTGTGTGGAATCGCTTTTCCCTCATCAAGCAGTTGAGCTATTAGTTGTAGTTAGATTTACTTTATCATCTCTTCCATCTCTTGTACTTTTCTCTGAGCTATGAGTAGCTAAATTTCCTCTCATTGAGAGAGGGAGCTTTGTTGTACTTGATGGATTAATGATAGTTAATTTCTTCTTCTCTTCATCTTCTCTTTGTTTTGCTAGATGGAATTTCGTTTTAATTTTAGTGTTCAATCATCTTGGAAAAGAGGTTGAATGCAAAATGGGTTTCATGGGAACCTTGGAAAAGGAAACATAAAACCATGCTTGAAATCCCTTCTCACACTTGAGTAGGATCTGGGTTTTGGTGTTTGGATATAGTGACATATAATCCTCCCTCTACTTGGACCTATGATGATGTGTGGTATTATCAGGGACCAAGCATATCTCTCTTCATGAGCAATTAGACCAAAGAATCGGCTATTGATTAAGATCTGAGAGATTGAGTCACCAAGGGATTGGGGCTCAATCAATCATGATTTCCAAGAGGTCAATGAGTTGCATGATTGAAGATAGGATGAACTGGATTTAATCCAAAGAGAACAACATATCCTGATCTCAATGAATTCTCCCTATTCTTATCTTCCACTTTCTTTATAGCTTTCTCTATATTCTGCAAATCCCCATTCCCATTTACTTTTGAGTCATTTATGTTTATGCACTTTACTGCTTATCTTTACTTTTGAGCCATTCATGTTTTTGCCCATTTACAATTCTGCAATCATAATTTATTTTGCTTAGCTTAACTAATTCGCAATTAATTAAAGTTGCTACCAATATCTGTGGATATGATCCCACTCCACTGTGGGTTATTACTTGACGATAATTTTTGGTGCGCTTGCCAAAAGAACGGATTCATCATTTTTATAAGGGGTGTGAATTCGGATCATCAAGTTTTATGGCGCCGTTGCTGGGGATTGGTTTGAATTTGACAATGATTAAATTGATTGGAGAACTATATTAAGCATTTTAATTACCTTGTTATTTCTTTAGTTCTTTAATTCTTCTTCTGTTCTATTTTATTTTTATCTTACTTTGGAATTTTGCTATTCATTGTTCATGTTTCTATTTTCTAACTGTTTGATTAATTGCATCCATCAACCTAACCACTAATCTTAACAAGAGTGATTCCTTCACTTGCCCTCTGCTTGCTGTTTGTTGAATGTATGACAGGTAGAAGGGGAGAAACTTCATCCTCCTTCGATAGTGAACCTGAGAGGACCTTCCTTTGATCAAGGAGGGAAGCAAGAGGCAAAGGCATAGTTGGAGAGGAAGTAGTAGAGGAAGATCTAGGAGCTACTATAGAAGAAGAAGTGCAAAACCATGTTGGAGTAGATGCTGGTAATCATATTGGGTAAGAGAGGAGAGTCTTAGGCTCCTACATCAACCCAAATCCAAGAAACTGTGGCAGTATCATTCTGAAGCCAACAATCCATGCTAACAACTTTGAGTTGAAACCTCAACTCATCACACTTGTCCATAATAATTGTTCATATGGAGGGGGAGCCTAGGAAGACCCAAACCAACATCTCACTACATTCTTGAGGATTTATGACACTGTAAAATCCAATGGTGTACACCCTGACACTTACAAGCTACTTTTGTTCCCTTTCTCACTCAGAGATAAGGCAACAAAGTGGTTGGAAGCATTTCCCAAGGAGAGCCTAACAACTAAGGATGAGATTGTAAACAAATTTCAAGCCAGATTCTACCCTCCATAGAGAGTAAATAGATTTAGAGCTGGGGTGCAAACCTTCAGACAACAAGATGGTGAAATACTTTATGAGGCCTGGGAGAGGTTCAAAGACTTGACAAGGAAGTACCCTCCAGATATGTTCAATGAATGGGTTCAACTTCACATTTTCTATGAAGGGTTATCATACGAAGAAAAGAAAGTTGTGGACCACTCTTCAGGGGGCTCACTCAACAAGAAGAAAATCATTGAAGAAGCCATAGATGTTATAGAGACTGTAGCTGAAAATGAATACTTCTATGCTTCAGAAAGATCTCAAAAGAAGGGAGTGTTGGAGCTAAATTCTATGGATGCCTTGTTAGCACAAAACAAGATGATTGCAGCACAACTAGCAGCCTTAACAAAGAGGATGGAGACTGGCCAAGTCTCAGCTGTCCAAGCTCAAGCACCACCACAGGAAGAAGATGCCCCAGAAGTTAAAAGTGAATGGGAGCAGGAAAACTATGTGAACAACTCTTCTAGACCACCATATGACCCAAACTCCAAGACATATAACCCAATTTGGAAGAACCACCCAAACTTTGGGTGGAAAAACCAACAAAGCCACAACCAAGACCACAACAAACCATACCAATCCAACCAATACAACAACCATAACCCCAACCATCAATCAGGCAATAACAGACCCTACCATAACTCACAAAATACATCATATCACTCCACCCAACAAACACACAGTAACCACCACCAAGAAGAATCAACCCCAACCATACAACCATGTGAAATCAAGAGCAATTTTTAAAAAGTGGAAGCTGCAATAGCATAGTTGTCATCACAGCTGACAGGAGCTATTTCTAATGTTTTGGAGAGACAAATAAAAGCTGAAAGGAAGATAGATGCCAACCAATAAAAGTGCATATCAAACAAAAGGAATCAAGGCATAACAATTTCAAAATTGGAAGCACAATTGGCAAGCTTATCTAAGCAGATTCCAATGCCCACACATATATTTCCCAGTGATAACATGGCCAACCCAAGAGGGAAACACAAGGCAATCACACTTAGAAGTGGAAAAGTTGTAGAAGAAGCATCCCCAAATGGGAACAATCAAGAAAACAAAGCTGCAAAGGAGCCTGAAAACAAGAAAGAAGAAGAAACCCCTGCACTATCCTCATCGAAACCAGTCCTAAAGTCTTATGTGCCCCAAGCACCCTATCCACAAAGGTTAAGGAAAGATGGAAAAGATAGCCAGTTCTCAAGGTTCCTAGAAATCTTCAAGAAGCTCCAGATCAAGATACCATTTGCTGAGACATTAGAGTAAAAGCCCCTCTATGCTAAATTTTTAAAGGAGCTCATGACAAGAAAGAGGAACTGGAGAGAGAAAGAAACCATAATACTAACTAAGGAGTGCAGTGCTATCATACAAAAGAAGCTTCTTCAGAAGATGAAAGACCCTGGGAGTTTCCAAATTCCATGCATCATAGGTGATATCACCATTCAAAAAGCATTGTGTGACCTGGGAGCTAGCATCAATCTCATGTCCTTGGCCATGATGAGAAGGATGAAGATTGAGAAAGCCAAACCAACAAGGATGGCACTCCAATTGGCTGACAGAACATTTAAATTCCCTCGTGGGGTAGTAGAGGATTTGTTGGCAAAAGTGGGAAAGTTTATTTTCCCATCTGACTTTGTTGTGCTGGATATGGAAGAGGAAGCTAACACATCTATCATCCTAGGAAGGCCATTCCTAGCTACTGCTGGAGCCATTATTGATGTCCAGAAAGGGGAACTAGTCTTGAGGTTACATGAAGAGAAGATGGTCTTTAATGTCTTCAAAGCAATGAGTTATCCCAAAGAATCCATAGGAGAATGTATGATGGTAGATACCATAGAAAAGATAGTTCAAGGGGTTTTAGAGGAATAACAATGTGAAGAGATTATGGAGCTGGAGCAACAAGCATCAGGTGAAGAAATGCCACAAGAAACCATAGAAAAATCGATCATGTTGAACCACAAGGATAACAAGAAGGTGGAGGCACCAAAACTAGAACTAAAAACCCTGCCACCAAGCTTGAAGTATGCATACTTGAGTGACAACAACACCTACCGAGTGATCATTAATTCAAGCTTAAGTGAGGAGCAGGAAGAGGAGCTTCTCCAAGTGCTGAGACAATCTAAGGATGCTATAGGATGGACACTTGCAGCTTGAAGGGAATTAGTCATTCAATGTGCATGCACAAGATCCTACTTGAAGAAGGAGCCAAGTCCTCAAGACAGCAGCAAAGAAGGCTAAACCCAACCATGAATGAAGTAGTCCAAAAAGAGGTGTTAAAATTGTGGCAAGCTGGGGTGATTTACCCTATCTCAAACAGCCCTTAGGTAAGCCCAATGCAAGTTGTCCCAAAGAAAGGAGGGATCACTATTATACCAAATGAGAAGAATGAGCTGATACCTACAAGAACAGTGACTGGCTGGCGCATGTGCATTGATTATAGGAAGCTTAATGAAGCCACCAGGAAGGATCACTTCCCCCTACCTTTCATGGATCAGATGCTGGAAAGACTTCCCCCTACGAATATTATTGCTTCTTGGACGTTTACTCTGGTTATAACCAAATATTTGTAGACCCCAAGGACTAAGAAAAGACCTTATTTACCTATCCCTATGGTGTTTTTGCTTATAGGAGAATGCCCTTTGGATTGTGCAATGCACCTGCAAAATTCCAAAGGTGCATGCTCTCATATTTTCAGACATGATTGAAAGATTTATTGAATTGTTTATGGATGACTTCTCTGTGTTTGGTGATTCATATTCTAACTACTTGCACCACTTAGCCTTGGTGCTAAAGAGATGCCAAGAAACTAACCTCGTTTTGAATTGGGAAAAGTGCCACTTTATGGTTACAGAGGGGGTGGTTCTTGGCCAAAAAATCTCAAAAAGAGGCATAGAGGTGGACAAGGCCAAGGTGGAGGTGATTGAAAAGTTACCCCCACCTTGTCAAGAAAGTCAGAAGTTTTCTAGGACATGCTAGCTTCTATAGGAGGTTCATTAGAGATTTCTCAAAAGTTGCCAAACCTCTAAGCAACCTGCTTGTCTCTAATGTACCTTTTATTTTTGATAAAGAATGCATGCTAGCCTTTGAAGAACTCAAAAACAAACTTTTCTCTGTACCTATCATAGCACCACCCTGCTGGGATCTACCCTTTGAGCTGATGTGTGATGCATCTGACTTCGTTGTTGGTGCTGTTTTAGGACAGAGGAGGGACAAATTGGTGCATGTTATTTATTACGCTAGCAAGGTCCTTAATGAGAATCAAAGGAACTATACCACTACAGAGAAGGAATTACTTGCCATTGTCTTTGCTTTTGACAAGTTTATATAATTTCTTATTGGCTCTAAAGTAATTTTATTCATTGATCATGCAGCACTCAAATATTTGCTTAACAAACAAGAGTCCAAGCCCAGACTAATAAGGTGGATCCTGCTACTCCAAAAGTTTGACATTGAAATTAAAGATAGAAGTGGAGCTAAAAACAAAGTGGCTGACCACCTATCAAGGATTCCACAAAAAGAAGATGAAGCACACCAATTTGCAGTGAATGAGAGCTTCCCTGATGAGCAGTTGATGATGATCCAATAAGCTCCTTGGTTTGTAGACATAGCAAATTTCAAGGCTATTGGAGAACTACTAACCAACATCAATAAACACATGAGAAGAAAGCTAATCAAATATGCTAAACACTACATTTGGGATGAGCCCTTTTTGTTTAAAAAGTGTGTTGATGGGATCTTGAGAAGGTGTATCTCCCATGAAGAAGGGCAGGAAGTACTTTGGCAATGTCATGGCTCTGCATATGGAGGCGATTTTAGTGGGAAAAAAAACTGCAGCCAAGGTGCTACAATGTGGATTCTATTGGCCAACCATGTTCAAGGATGCAAAAGAATTGGTAGCAAGATGCAATGAATCTGAAAGAACTAGCAATCTACCCAAGAAAAATGAGATGCCACAGAGGGTTTATCCCATTTGTAGGGTTTATCTTGTGCTTAATTTAGAGGGTTTTATCATCTTTTTCCACATTTATTCAATGAAATAGCATGGTTTTGTAAATTCTCCTTTAATTGTGCTTAAGAGTGAAAACATGCTTTTTAGGTCTTAAAATAGCTAAATTTAATTCACCTTAATTCCATTACATGCCTTGATATGTTTGTTAAGTGATTTCAAATTTAGGAGGCAAAGATTGGATCAAGGGAATGAAGGAAAAGCATGTAAAAATGGAGAACTCATGAAGAAATGAAGGAATCGCAAAAGCTGTCAAGCCGACCTCTTCGCACTTAATTGACCATAACTTGAGCTATAGAGGTCCAAATGATGCGGTTCTAGTTGCATTAGAAAGCTAACATCCTGGGCTTCAAAATGATATAAGATTTGTCATAGTTGCACCGCGCATAGGGGCGCGCACATGCACGGTACGCATATGTGCCGATGGTTGCACATGATTCACTTAATGCAACTCGTGGCCAGCAAATTCTAAGGCATTTTGGGCCCAATCCAACTTATTTCTGATGCTATTTAACCCAAGGATTAAAGAGGGATGATACATCTAGTTAGTTAGTGAGTTTTATTTTAGTTTTACCATGCTTTAGTTAGTTTCTAGAGAGAGAAGCTCTCTCTTCTCTCTAGAATTAGGAGTAGGTTAGATCTAGCTTAGGAATTCTTAGATCTAGGTTAATTTCATACTTAGATTTACTTTTCCTTTATCAATTCTTCTTTTTCTATATCTTTTCTCTCTAGTTTAGTATTTAATTATTGTAATTCTCCACTTTTATGTTGATGCACTTTTGTTCTTTCCTTTTCCATTTAATGCAATTTATGTTTTCATGTTTCTTTATTGTTCATTTGATTTGTTGTTGTTTAATTCCTTGCAATTGAGTAGTGTAGATTTACTTTCCTTGCAATTTTACTATGTTTTCTTTTTATGCCTTCCAAGTGTTTGATGAAATGCTTGGAAGGATGTTAGAGTAGAATTATATGCTCTTGGCTTGGGAAGGTAACTTAGGAACTCTTGAGTCACTAATGTCCAAGTAATTGACGATTGGGAGCCATTAATGCTAGATCTCACTAATTGATTTGGTGGAGAACTAGGACTTATGGACTTGGATTCATATAGCTCATTTGACTTTCCTTTACTACTAGTTAGAGGATAACTTAATGGGATTGATCCTTGCCAATTCTCATGTTGTGGTTAGTGATTAGGATAGAGATCCTTGACCACCAACCCTTGCCAAGAGCTTTTTGTTATTTGAATTTCCTTTGCCATTTATATTTCTTGTCTAAAACCTCAAAAACCCCAAAACATACCTCATAACCAATAACAAGACACTTTATCGCAATTCCTAGGGAGAACGACCCGAGGTTTAAATACTTCGGTTTATAGATTTTAGGGATTTGTACTTGTGACAAACAATCTTTTGTATGAAAGGATTATTGTTTGGTTTAGAAACTATACCTGCAATGAGAATTCATTGGTGAAATTCTATACCATTAATAATCCAATCATCAATCATTACAATTTATGAACTATTTGATGAACATTTTGGTACATTGCTTTGAAATGAGTTTGTGCTGAATTTCAGGTGAAAATAGCAACAAAAAGGGAAGAAAACAACAAAACAAGCTGGGCATGTGAAACTGGCGTGCCACATGGAACAAATGCCACAAAAATATATGGGCGTGGCACGCTGACTGATAAACCCCGATTTTGTGGTTTATCTTGTGCTTATTTTGGGGGATTTTATCAACATTTCTCACACTTATTCGCAAGAAATGCATGGTTTTGTGTTCATTTCCCAATATTGCTCCATGATGTAAAACATACTTATTTTGCCTTAAAATTGCCATATTTTAATCCTCTTCTATTTCCATTCGATGCCGTGATGTATTTGTTGAGTAATTTCAGGAGTTATAGGGTAGGAATGACTTAGAAGAGAGGGAGAAAGCATGTACAAAAAGGGAGGAACATGAAGAATTGAGATCTTGGAAAAAGCAGCATCGGCGCTCCCGCGCACTCCACGCGCACGCGTGGATGAGGTTGGCTGGAAGCGGGGTGCAAGAATGGACGCATCCGCACGGATCAGAAGATTTCTATCGACGCGCACGCACGCTTGGCGCGCACGTGTGGATCGCAAAAGCAATCGGCGCGCACGCGTGGGAAGCTGCACGTGACCTCATTAAAGGAAATCGTGCCTGGCGATTTCTGAGGCTCATGAGGCCCAATTCCAAGCTGTTTCTACATGGGAAAGACCCAAGGATGCTAGGGGGAAAGGGGGGATCAATCATTTTACACTAGGACATAATTTTTAGCTAGTTTTTGGTTCTTGGGTGATTCTAGAGAGAGAAACCCTTGTTCCTCTCTAGATCTAGTTTTAATTTGATCTTCTCTTATTGATTTATGAATTGGATCTTGTTAATTGCTGGTTTTAATTGTTCAATTTGAATTCCTTGCTATATTTTTG
This sequence comes from Arachis ipaensis, assembly GCF_000816755.2. Classification (NCBI taxonomy): domain Eukaryota; kingdom Viridiplantae; phylum Streptophyta; class Magnoliopsida; order Fabales; family Fabaceae; genus Arachis; species Arachis ipaensis. Next base: position 69,694,473 of record NC_029789.2, on the reverse strand, counting down.
CTTATATCTTGTGATAGTTTATGAATCCTTGTTACTTGTCATTTTATACCCATTTCATGAATGTTGTGATTCTTGACTTGTTGATGTTACATTGATGATTTTTATGTTTAGTCTTGTTGTTTTGATGATTGTATGTTGATAATTGTTAGTGGGTATTTGTATATTCCAATTTAATTGCTATTTTGAACATGTCTTTTGTTAATGCTTACCATGTGTTCGATGAATTGTTTACTTTGATTATGGAGTAGTCTTCTTTACTCTTGGTGTAGGTCAAGGGAATTGGGTAAACTTGAGTCATTGGGTCTAATGGATTTGATGATTTGGGAGCCCTTGGTGGTCAATTTGATACTCATTAACGCCAACCCACTACTAATCTAATTAGTAGGTAGGTTGGGACTTATGGGTTGATGTGATCAAAGCCATTTGACGTACTTCAAGTCTAGGAGTAGATATCACGTACTTAAGACTTTGAGGGTAGACTTAATGAGCTTGGTTCCTTATAATTGTCAAGATATGGTTGTTAGACAAGGATGGTGATCCCAATTCCCATGCCTAGCCAAGAGTTGCTTTTATTATTCATATTTGAAAACCAACTTTCTTAATTATTTGCTTTAGTTATAGTTATTTGTTTGGTTTATAGTAAAATTAAGTGGAATGTTACTTATTCATTGGAATTGCTCATGTTTTGCTTAGTTAATTGAATTAGTTTGTTGCAATTTAAGATTACTTGCTTGTTAAGATTCTCATTTATTTTCATGCTCATAACTCACAACCCCGGATTTCTAACTAATGTTGAAGCATATGTTTGCCCATTCCTTGTGAGACGACCCGAGGTTTGAATACTTCGGTTATTTCTATTGGGGTTGAACTTGTGACAACCAAATCCCTCTTCTAAATTTGACACCCGAGGATTGTTGTTAGTAGAGCTATACTTGCAACGCAATTTTATTGAAGAAAATCTTTACCAATACACCCTTGGGGACAATCGGGTCACTGATGAACGGACTTTTTCTAGTAAAGAATTTCACAGTAAACTCTCGTTGCAAGTATAGTTTCTAAACTACCAATAATTATTTCGTACAAAAATTTGGTTGTCACTAAAGTAAACCCAATAAAATTGATAACCGAAGTATTTAAACCTCGGGTCGTCTCTCAAGGAATTGCAGGGAGGTGTATTTATTATTGGTTATGGAAAAGTATATTTTTTGGGTTTTTCAAAAGGTTGAACAAGGAATGTAAATGATAAGAAAATAAACTTATAATTAAGAAAACTCTTGCCAAGGTATGAGAACTGGACGTCCTATCCTAGTTATCCTTATCAATTGTGATGAGAATTGTTCATTGCTCCCACTTTGTTAACCCTTATTAAACAAAGGAAAGTCAAGTGGACTAATCAATTTGATTCCTCAAGTCCAAGTCAACTCCTAAGGAAAGACTAGCTTAGAGGGATCCAAATAAACCAGCAAATTCCAATTATCAGTCAACAAGGAGTTTAATAACTCAAGCGTCTCCAATTACTCAACCAATGCTAAGAATGTAAAAAGCTCAATTAAAGTCATAAATATGAAATACCTCAAATTGCATTAAATAAAGAAATCAAATCTAAGATAGAGTTCATAAACCAAATTGGGAAAATAAACAAATCAACAAGAGAAATAAGTAAAGTAAAGTGCTAGATTAAATAAGGGTAGAAGAGAAGCTAAATTAAAGGAACATTGAACCTGGAAATGAGAAGAAATAAACCTAAAACTAAGAGAAATCCTAAAACCTAGAGAGAGGCTCCTCTCTCTCTCTAGAAACTACATCTAAATCCTAAAATTGTGAATAATTGATGAATGAATGAATGATTATTTGAGTCTCTGCTTGTCGGCTTAAAGCAAGCTATGGTCATCTTGTAAATCTCAGTCAGGCATATTCAAATGATTATAGGATTTTGATAATTAAAATATAAATAAACTTAAAATAAGATAGAGATACTTATGTAATTCATTGGTAAGAATTTCTGATAAGCGTATGGAGATGCTTTGTTCCCTTTGAATCTCTACTTTCCCACTGCCTCCATTCAATCCTTCATACTCCTTTCCATGGCAAGCTATACATTGGAGGATCACCGTTGTCAATGGCTACCGTCCGTCCTTTCAGTGAAAATGGTCCAAATGCGCTATCACCGCACGGCTAATCATCTGTTGGTTCTCACTCATGCTGGAATAGGATCCGTTGATCCTTTTGCGTCTGTCACTACGCCCAGCACTCGTGAGTTTGAAGCTCGTCACAGTCATCCCATCCCAGATCCTACTCAGAATACCATAGATATGGTTTAGATGTTCTGGATCTCAAGAATACTTTCAATTGATTCTAGCTTATACCACGAAGACTTTGATCTGAACCAGGAGCCCAACAGAAAAACACTCAAGCTATTGCGGATAGAACGGAAGTGGTTGTCAGGCACGCGTTTATATGTGAGAATGATGATGAGTGTCACGGATCATCACATTCATCAGGTTGAAGCACGAGTGAATATCTTGGAATAAGAATAAGCTTGAATTGAATAGAAAAACAATAGTACTTTGCATTAATTCATGAGGAACAGCAGAGCTCCACACCTTAATCTATGGGGTGTAGAAACTCCACCGTTGAAAAATACATAAGTGGTCAAGGCATGGCCGAATGGCCAGCCCCCTAAACGTGATCTCTGAACATAAAATTATCCAAAAGATGTGAAATAAATCACTAAAAGTAGTTTTTATACTAAACTATTAGCTAGGGTTACATAAGATAAGTAAATAATGCAGAAATCCACTTCCGGGCCCACTTGGTGTGTGCTTGGGCTGAGCATTGAGCTTTCATGTGTAGAGACTCTTCTTGGAGTTAAACACCAGGTTGTAGCCTGTTTCTAGCGTTTAACTCTGATTTGTAACCTGTTTCTGGCGTTTAACTTCAGAATAGGGCAGGAAGCTGGCGTTTGAACACCAGTTTGCATCGTCAAAACTCGGGCAAAGTATGGACTATTATATATTGCTGGAAAGCCGTGGATGTCTACTTTCCAACACAATTGAGAGTGCGCCAATTGGGTGTCTGTAGCTCCAGAAAATCCATTTTGACTGCAGGGAGGTCAGAATCCAACAGCATCTGCAGTCCTTCTTCAGCCTCTGAATCAGATTTTTGCTCAAGTCCCTCAGCCAGAAAATACCTGAAATCACAAAAAAACACACAAACTCATAGTAAAGTTCAGAAATGTAATTTTTATTTAAAAACTAATAAAAATATACTAAAAACTAACTAAATCATACTAAAAACTACATAAAAACAATGCCAAAAAGTGTATAAATTATCTGCTCATCAAACACTTGAGAATTGTATTGCAAATCTTGAAGCAGAGAAAATTTTATGTGAAGCTTTCAAAGTGCGAATTTTGGAAGAGAGAAGTAAAATTCTTAGGTCATGTGGTAAGTAAGGATGGGATTGCAGTGGATCCATCTAACATTGAGGCGGTGACTGAGTGGAAAGGCCGACGACATAACTAAGATCAAGAATTTTCTAGGACTGGCTGTATATTATAGGAGGTTCACCAAAGGATTCTCACAAATTGCCTTGCCAATGATGAAGTTGACGCGTAAAGAAGTACCGTTTGTGTGGACACTAGAGTGCAAAGAGAGTTTGCAAACCTTGAAAGAAAGGTTAACTTCTGCCTGAGCTGAATGAATCGTTTGAAGTTTATTATGATGCATCATTAAAGGGTTTGGATTTTGTGTTGATGCAACATCAAAACGTGGTGGCTTATGCCTCACGATAATTGAGACTGCATATTCGATGCATGACTTGAAATTAGCGGTTGTGGTGTTTGCTTTAAAAATATGAAGGAACTATCTATACAGGGTAAAGTTTAGGGTTTTCTCTGATCACAAGAGTTTGAAGTATGTTTTTTATCAAAAGGAGATGAACATGAGGCAGAGAAGGTGGATGGAGTTGTTGAATGACTATGATTTTAACTTGAACTATCATCCTGGAATGGCGAATCTAGTAGCAGATGCCTTAAGTTGGAAGTCTTTGAGTGTGGCGTGGATGATGCTTAAGGAAGATTAGTTGTTAAGAAAGTTTACGAGTTTAAGGTTAGGAGTCGAGGATGGTGCCGAAGGTGTGAGATTGATCCAATTGCAAACCACGAGTGACTTTAAGATTGAAATTCAGAAAGCACAATAGAGTGAAGAGTTACCAAAAATGGGTTTAAGAAGGATGTAGAAGGAATTTGGAGGTACAAGGAGAGAATTCGTGTACCAAGTGCGGGAAACTTGTGAAGTGAGATCTGAAGCTCATAATAATGGATTTTCAATTCATCCAGGAGTCATTAAGATGTACCACGACTTGAAAAGGATGTTTTGGTGGCTAAGAATGAAGAGTGACATGGCGGCGTATATGGCTAAGTGTCTGGTGTGTCAAGAGGTGAAAATTGAACATCAGAAGCCTTCTGACATGTTACAACCTTTAGAGGTTCCGTAATGGAAATGGGAAGGCATCACTATGGATTCTATAACCGGTTTACCAAAGACACGAGCAAGGTTAGATACGATTTGGGTGATTGTGGATTAGTTGATCAAATTCGCTCATTTTCTACCCATTCGGATGACTTTATTCTTTAGATGAATTAGTGAGAGTGCATATTAAGGAGATTGTGAGATTACATGGAGTGCTGACTACAATTGTATCAGATTGTGATTCCTGTTTCACTTTAAGGTTTTGGGGAGCCTTTTAGAAGGAATCCGGTACATGATTGTGTTTGAGTACTGCTTATCATTCACAAATGGATGGACATTCAGAAAGAATGATTTAGACCTTAGAGGGTATGTTAAGAGCGTGCATGTCAGATCAACCCAGAAGTTGGGATAGGTATATGCTATTAGTGGATTTTTCTATAACAACAGTTATCATGCAAGCATAGGGATGGCTCCTTATGAAGCATTGTATGGACGAAAGTGCCAATCACCTTTGTGTTGGTATGAACCTGGTGAATTAAGTGTGTTAGGTCCTGAATCTGTAGCAGAGACGACGGAGAAAATTAAGAAAATTAGAAAACAATCCTCACTGCGCAAAGTCGTCAAAAGTGTTATGCGGATCGATAGAAAAAGCCGTTAGATTTTGAATAAGGTGAGCATGTGTTCCTGAGAGTTACTCCCATGACGGGCATTAGACAAGCAACTGAGACAAAGAAGTTAAAAATCCTCGATACATTAGTCCATTTGAAATCATGAAGAGGATCGGTTACATGGCATATCAAGTAGCTTTTGTAACACCCTGGATTTTTGAAAATTAAATAATTAGTTATTTATGAGTTATTATATTATATTGAGATTTTATTTTAAGAAAACTATTTTTAACAAAAATAATTAAATAGAATTTTATGATTATTGAAGTTTAATTTAATTATGATTTATTCTATTAGTTTGAATTATTTATTAAAAATTATTTTGATAGACAAAAATTTAAATCAATCATCATCATCATCATCATCATCATCATCTTCCTTTAGCCGAAGCCTTAAGAAAACTAAAGGAAAGATAAAAAAAACGGCAAATGTGGCTATATATATATATATATAAACATGAGTTCCACCTTAATCCTCATACAATCTCATTTCCTTTTCTTTCGTCCACCGAAGCCATAAGTAAAGAAATAAGAAGTGTGCCTTATAAGCATATATACATATATATAATTATGACACATGTCCTTTCATTTAATAAACTAATGCCACCTAATCAAGAATCATTATTATTCATCTTCACTTTTATTCATTTGTCACCGAACATGAACCTAAAGAAAAGAAAAGAGAAAGGTCGTGAGGGAGAAAAAAGGAAAAACCATGGAACCTTCAAACTTCCGGTTTCAATTTTTTGCGATCCATAACTCCACTAAAAATCTAATCCGGTAAAAGTATTCATATCATTCTCCTCTACGTGTTGGTGTTACTTTTGTCTGATAAAAGTTGACGGTGATGTAGCTCATTTTCCCCTTGAGTTCAGCCAATTGAAGTTCTAGGAGGTACAGGCGATACCTAACGTTTTCTTCTTCAGCAGCTCGGTCAGAAAGTTTCTCTGGAGTTTTTGTTGTTTTGATTTCATACGGAGGTAGGGGTTTTGTTTTTAAATTAGTAGTTTTTAATTTCAGAATGCCTAAAAGCTTATTGAGTAATTGCAAATAATTTATACGTGTTTTGTTTGTGAGTTATTATATTACATTGAGATTTTATTTTAAGAAAACTATTTTTAACAAAAATAATTAAATAGAATTTTATGATTATTGAAGTTTAATTTAATTATGATTTATTCTATTAGTTTGAATTATTTATTAAAAATTATTTTGATAGACAAAAATTTAAATCAATCATCATCATCATCATCATCATCATCATCTTCCTTTAGCCGAAGCCTTAAGAAAACTAAAGGAAAGATAAAAAAAACGGCAAATGTGGCTATATATATATATATATAAACATGAGTTCCACCTTAATCCTCATACAATCTCATTTCCTTTTCTTTCGTCCACCGAAGCCATAAGTAAAGAAATAAGAAGTGTGCCTTATAAGCATATATACATATATATAATTATGACACATGTCCTTTCATTTAATAAACTAATGCCACCTAATCAAGAATCATTATTATTCATCTTCACTTTTATTCATTTGTCACCGAACATGAACCTAAAGAAAAGAAAAGAGAAAGGTCGTGAGGGAGAAAAAAGGAAAAACCATGGAACCTTCAAACTTCCGGTTTCAATTTTTTGCGATCCATAACTCCACTAAAAATCTAATCCGGTAAAAGTATTCATATCATTCTCCTCTACGTGTTGGTGTTACTTTTGTCTGATAAAAGTTGACGGTGATGTAGCTCATTTTCCCCTTGAGTTCAGCCAATTGAAGTTCTAGGAGGTACAGGCGATACCTAACGTTTTCTTCTTCAGCAGCTCGGTCAGAAAGTTTCTCTGGAGTTTTTGTTGTTTTGATTTCATACGGAGGTAGGGGTTTTGTTTTTAAATTAGTAGTTTTTAATTTCAGAATGCCTAAAAGCTTATTGAGTAATTGCAAATAATTTATACGTGTTTTGTTTGCCTAATTGATGAGAATTGGTTGTATTGTGATTGTGAATGTTGATAAATTTGGTATTGCCTGTTAAATTGAAATATGAATTGAGTTTGAATTGAGATTGTGATTGATGCTAGAATTTATGGTTGTGAAAGTGAAAGATAATTGATTTTGGTGTTGGTATGATGGTTATTAAGTGTGATGAAAGGTTGGTAAACTGTCGAGAAATTATAAAAATGAGGGAGCCCGTAAGGATGGTAAAGTCAAATTTTAAAGGGAGGTTCTGTCCGTATTCTTGTAAAACCAAATGAAAAAGGGATTTTGTTTTGACAACCTGATTTATATACATACATACATACATACATACATACATACATACATACATACATATATATATATATATATTATATATATATATTAAGAAATGATCTTGTATTGGAAATCCAATTTATAAACTTATATATATTAAGAAATGATCTTGTATTGGAAATCCAATTTATAAACTTATTTTGAGTAATTGATCCTATGTTGAAAAAGATCTGGTTGTATATTTACTCGTATTGAGAAAAGGGTTTTGTATTCAAAGTTTAAGTTATAAATTTATATTAAGAAATGACTTGGGTTTTGAAACCATTGAAAAGAGTTTGTGAAAATATCAGTTTAATGTATTTGTAATTATTCGTTTGATTCAATAGCAAAAGAACTTAAAGGAGCTGGATTTCATTAAAATAGAAAATGGCTTCGCTTCAAAGAAAACATTTTAATTATTGAAAATTATTTGCTATCCGAAAAGGTTGAGAAATGGTTTGGTGATGAGCGGATAATTTATACGCTTTTAGGGATGTTTTCATTAGTTTTTATGTTAAATTCACATTTCTAGACTTTACTATGACTTTGTGTGTTTTTCTGTGATTTCAAGTATTTTCTGGCTGAAATTGAGGGACTTGAGCAAAAATCAGATTCAGAGGTTGAAGAAGGACTGCTGATGCTGTTGGATTCTGACCTCCCTGCACTCAAAATAGATTTTCTGGAGCTACGGAACTCAATATGGCGCGATTCCAATTGCGTTGGAAAGTAGACATCCAGGGCTTTCCAGCAATATATAATAGTCCATACTTTGCCTAAGTTTAGACGACGTAAACTGGCGTTCAACGCCAGCTCTCTGCCTAATTCTGGCGTCCAGCGCCAGAAACAAGCTGCAAAGTGGAGTTCAATGCCCAAACTGGCACAAAAGCTGGTGTTCAACTCCAAGAAGGACCTCTACACGTACAACACTCAAGCTCAGCCCAAGCACACACCAAGTGGGCCCCGGAAGTGGATTTATGCATCAATTACTTACTTCTGTAAACCCTAGTAGCTAGTTTATTATAAATAGGACCTTTTACTATTGTATTTGACATCTTTGGATGCCTGGTTCTTAGATCAGAGGTGCTGGCCATTCGGCCATGCCTGGACCTTTCACTTATGTATTTTTAACGGTAGAGCTTCTACACTCCATAGATTAAGGTGTGGAGCTCTGCTGTTCCTCAAAGATTAATGCAAAGTACTACTGTTTTCTATTCAATTCAACTTATTCCACTTCAAAGATATTCATTTGCACTTCAACCTGAATGTGATGAACGTGACAATCATCATCATTCCCTATGAACACGTGCCTAACAACCACTCCCGTTCTACCTCCGATTGAACGAATATCTCTTAGATTACTAATATAGGGGACCGAGTCCGAGATATTGGGATCTTCGTGGTATAAGCTAGATTGATGGTGGCATTCATGAGAATCCAGAAAGTCTAAACCTTGTCCGTGGTATTCCGAGTAGGATTCTGGGATTGAATGACTGTGACGAGCTTCAAACTCGCGAGTGCTGGGCGTAGTGACAGACGCAAAAGGATAGTAAATCCTATTCCAGTATGATCGAGAACCTCCAGATGATTAGCCATGCAGTGACAACGCATCGGACTATTTTCACAAGGAGGAATAGGATGCAACCAACGACAAAGGTGATGCCTCCAGACGATTAGCCGTACTGTGATAGAGCATTTGGATCATTTTCCCAAGAGAGATCGAAAGTAGCCATTGACACCAGTGACATCCTTACATAAAGCTAGCCATAGAAAGGAGTAAGATTGATTGGATGAAGACAGCAGGAAAGCGGAGGTTCAGAGGAACGAATGCATCTCCATACGCTTATCTGAAATTCTCACCAATGATTTACATAAGTATTTCTATCCTTATTCTATTAGTTATTTTCGAAAACCCCATTACTATTTTATATTTGCCTGACTGAGATTTACAAGGTGACTATAGCTTGCTTCATACCAACAATCTCCGTGGGATTCGACCCTTACTCACGTAAGGTATTACTTGGACGACCCAGTGCACTTGTTGGTTAGTTGTGCGAAGTTGTGAACCATGGTATTGGCATCATGTTTTTGGCGCCATTACCAGGGAAAGAAAGAGCAATAAATTTTACATAATCAAGGTGTAATCACAATTTCGTCCACCAAGTTTTTGGCGCCGTTGCCGGGGATTGTTCGAGTTTGGACAACTGATGGTTCATATTGTTGCTCAGATTAGGTAATTTTCTTTTTGTTTTATTTTCAAAAATTTTTCAAAAATCTTTCAAAAACTTCTCCTTTGTTTTCGAAAAAAAAATGTTTTCAAAAATATATTTTTCTTCAGAATTTTTAAGAATGAATTCTAGTGTTTAATGAAGCATGTTGAAGCCTGGCTGGCTGTAAAGCCATATCTAAACTCCTTTGGGATTGGTCTTCAACTAATCACCTCAATGGATGTAATTCCATTCTAAAGCTTGTCTGGCTATTAAGCCATGCCTGACCCTTTGATTAGAGCTTTAGACTAAAGAGCATAAGATTCCTGGAATTCATATTAAAAATTTTGGAATCCTTATTTTTCTTTTTTCAAAATGATTTTCGAAAAAATACAAAAAAAAAATTAGAAAATCATAAAAATCAAAAATATTTTTTGTGTTCTTGTTTGAGTCTTGAGTCATGTTATAAGTTTGGTGTCAATTGCATGTGCATCTTTCATTTTTCGAAAAAATTCATGCATTCATAGTGTTCTTCATGATCTTCAAGTTGTTCTTGGTAAGTCTTCTTGTTTGATCTTTGCATTTGCATGTTTTGTGTCTTTTCTTGTTTTTCATATGCATTCTTGAATTCTTAGTGCCTAAGCATTAAAGAATTCTAAGTTTGGTGTCTTGCATGTTTTCTTTGCATTAAAAAAATTTTTCAAAAATTTGTTCTTGATGTTCATCATGATCTTCATAGTGTTCTTGGTGTTCATCTTGACATTCATAGCATTCTTGCATGCATTCATTGTTTTGATCGATCACTTTCATGCATTGCATCATTTTTCTTGTTTTTGTCTCTCATCATAAAAATTCAAAAATCAAAAAAATATCTTTCCCTCTTTTCTCTCATAATTTCGAAAATTAGATTTGACTTTTTCAAAAATTTTTTAAAATCTAGTTGTTTTTATGAGTCAAATCAAATTTTCAATTTAAAAATCTTATCTTTTTTTAAAATCTTTTCCAAAAATCAAATCTTTTTCATTTTTCTTAGTTATTTTCGAAAATTATAAAAATGTTTTTCAAAAATCTTTTTCTTAATTTTATCTCATAATTTTCGAAAATAACATCATCAATTAATGCTTTGATTCAAAAATTTTAAGTTTGTTACTTGCTTGTTAAGAAAGATTCAAACTTTAAGTTCTAGAATCATATCTTATGCTTTCTTGTGAATCAAGTCATTAATTGTGATTTTAAAAAAATCAAACCTTTTTCAAAACCAATTTCAATCATATCTTTTCAAAAATATCTTCTTATCTTATCTTTTTCAAAAATATGATTTCAAAATATGTAGCTTAGCAAACTTAGTCTCTGATCTATCCAAGGCCACTGTAAGTTTCATGAATGAAACAAGGTCTTCCATTAAAAATTTGGAAGTACAAGTGGGCCAGCTGAGTAAAAGGATCACTGAAATCCCTCCTAGCACTCTCCCAAGCAATACAGAAGAGAATCCAAAGAGAGAGTGCAAGGCCATTAATAGTACCAAAATGGCCAAACCCAAAGAGGGAAAGGAAGACGTGAATCCCAAGGAGGAAGACCTCCTGGGACATCCAGTGACCAATAAGGAGCTTCCCTCTGAGGAACCAAAGGACTCTGAGGCTCATCTAGAGACCATAGAGATTATATTGAACCTCCTTATGCCATTCATGAGTTCTGATGAGTATTCCTCTTCTGAAGAGAATGAGGATGTTACTGAAGAGCAAGCTGCCAAGTTCCTTGGTGGAATCATGAGGCTAAATGCCAAATTATTTGGTATTGAGACTTGGGAAGATGAACCTCCCTTGTTCACCAATGAACTAAGTGATCTGGATCAACTGACATTGCCTCAGAAGAGACAGGATCCTGGAAAGTTCATAATACCTTGTACCATAGGCACCATGATCTTTAAGGCTCTGTGTGACCTTGGTTCAGGGATAAACCTCATGCCCCTCTCTGTAATAGAGAAACTGGGAATCTATGGGGTGCAAGCTGCTAAAATCTCATTGGAGATGGCAGACAATTCAAGAAAACAGGCCTATGGACAAGTAGAGGACGTGTTAGTGAAGGTTGAAGGCCTTTATATCCCTGCTGATTTCATAGTCCTGGATACTGGAAAGGAAGAGGATGAATCCATCATCCTAGTAAGACCTTTCCTAGCCACAGCAAGAGCTGTGATTGATGTGGACAGAGGAGAATTGATCCTTCAATTAAATAAGGACAACCTTGTGTTTACAACTCAAGGATCTCTCTCTACATCCATGGAGAGGAAGCATAAAAAGCTTCTCTCAAAGCAGAGTCACACAAAGCCCCCACAGTCAAACTCTAAGTTTGGTGATTATCTGAACTCTGAGTTCCTATAGATGCCAATCATTCTGAACCTCAATGGATAAAGTGAGATGCCAAACCTATTCAAGAGGCAAAAAGCTATAAGTCCCGCTCATTTGATTGGAGCTATGTTTCATTGAAAGTTTGGAATATATAGTATATTCTCTTCTTTTTATCCTATTTGATTTTCAGTTGCTTGGGGACAAGCAACAATTTAAGTTTGGTGTTGTGATGAGCGGATAATTTATACGCTTTTTGGCATTGTTTTTAGTATGTTTTTAGTAGAATCTAGTTACTTTTAGGGATGTTTTCATTAGTTTTTATGTTAAATACACATTTCTGGACTTTACTATGAGTTTGTGTGTTTTTTCTGTGATTTCAGGTATTTTCTGGCTGAAATTGAGGGACTTGAGCAAAAATCAGATTCAGGGGTTGAAGAAGGACTGCTGATGCTGTTGGATTCTGACCTCCCTGCACTCAAAATAAATTTTCTGGCGCTATAGAACTCAAAATGGTGCGATTCCAATTGCGTTGGAAAGTAGACATCCAGAGCTTTCCAGAAATATATAATAGTCCATACTTTACCCAAGTTTCGATGATGCAAACTGGCGTTCAACGCCAGCTCTCTGCCCAATTCTAGCGTCCAGCGCCAGAAACAAGCTGCAAAGTGGAGTTCAACGCCCAAACTGGCACAAAAGCTGGCGTTCAACTCCAAGAAGGACCTCTACACGTACAACACTCAATCTCAGCCCTAGCACACACCAAGTGGGCCCCGGAAGTGGATTTATGCATCTATTACTTACTTCTGTAAACCCTAGTAGCTAGTTTATTATAAATAGGACCTTTTACTATTGTATTAGACATCTTTGGACGCCTGGTTCTTAGATCAGAGGGGCTGGCCATTTGGCCATGCCTGTACCTTTCACTTATGTATTTTTAACGGTAGAGCTTCTACACTCCATAGATTAAGGTGTGGAGCTCTGCTGTTCCTCAAAGATTAATGCAAAGTACTACTGTTTTCTATTCAATTCAACTTATTCCACTTCTAAGATATTCATTCGCACTTCAACCTGAATGTGATGAACGTGACAATCATCTCATGTTTTTGGCGCCATTACCAGGGAAAGAAAGAGCAATGAATTTTACATAATCAAGGTGTAATCACAATTTCGTCCACCATTTGGTTTGAACCCTTGAAGGGGGGCAAAGCCCAAATTTTTAGAGAAAATATTGCAAAAATTTTATAAAACTCCGAGGCTTTTTTTAAAGCTTTAACTAAAAGAAAGTTGAATTTAAAAATTATATTATTTGTTTTTGATTTGATAAGAAAAGAATAAATTATGCTATGATTTTAATTTGAATAGAAAATCATTTTGTTTTGAGGTCTTTTATTAAGAAAATGATTTTTTCTTCAATTAAACGTTAAAGAAGTTTGGGTATATGGAAATTAAAGGTTTTAACGCTAAGGCTGAAAGTATACCTATGTGGTGATGTGGAGGTAAGAGTGATTGATTAATTGGTGATGCGGAGGTTTGTGCAATTAAGCAGTGAAGCAAAGGTATGTTTAATAATGTAGGTAATACAGAGTGGTGTGTATGTAATTGGAGATGTAGATGCATAATAAAGAGAAAGAGAATGAAAAGTGTATGACTGAATGGGTTTTATGCCAAAGTGCTAATAAGGAAGTTCCCGCCAGACTGATAGTCAAAGGTTACTAATGCGGGAATGTCCGCCTAACTGATAGCATATGATATATTGAATAGGTGGTGCACGAAATTGGAAGTCACAATTCTTCACAAATTCGCACAACTAACCAGCAAGTGCACTAGGTCGTCCAAGTAATACCTTACGTGAGTAAGGGTCGATCCCACGGAGATTGTTGGCTTGAAGCAAGCTATGGTTATCTTGTAACTCTTAGTCAGGATATAATATCAATAATAATTTTTTAATTTGAATTGTAAAAAGTAAAAGGGCAGAACATAAATAATACTTGTTATGCAGTAATGGAGAATATGTTGGAGTTTTGGAGATGCTTTGTCCTTTGAATCTCTGCTTTCTCCCTATCTTCTTCTTCACGCACGCACGTCCCTCCTATGGCAAGCTGTGTGTTGGTGGATCACCGTTGTCAATGGCTACCATCCTTCTTCTCAGTGAAAATGGTCCAGATACGCTGTCACTGCATGGCTAATCATCTGTAGGTTCTCGATCATACCGGAATAGGATTTGCTATCCTTTTGCCTCTGTCACTACGCCCAGCACTCACGAGTTTGAAGCTCGTCACAGTCATCCAATCCCAGAATCCTACTTGGAATACCACAGACAAGGTTTAGACTTTCTGAATTCACAAGGATGCTGCCAATGAATTCTAGCTTATACCACGGAGATTCCGATTAGAGAATCTAAGAGATACTCATTCAATCTAATGTAGAACGGAAGTGGTTGTCAGGCACACGTTCATAAGTTGAGAATGGTGATGAGTGTCACGGATCATCACATTCATCATAATAAGGCGCGAATGAACATCTTAGATAGGAACAAGCGTGATTGAATAGAAAACAGAAATACTTGCATTAATTCATCGAGACACAGCAGAGCTCCTCGCCCCCAACAATGGAGTTTAGAGACTCATGCCATCAAAGAGTACAAAGTTCAGATCTAGAATGTCATCAGATAAAAAAAAATTCTCTAAAACTTGTTTAAATACTAAACTAGTAACCTAGGTTTACAGAAAATGAGTAAACTATGATAGATAGTGCAAAGAGGTCAGGATCCAACAGCAGCAGCAGTCCTTTTTCAGCCTGAATCAAATTTTTGCTCAGCTCCTTCAATTTCAGCCAGAAAATACCTGAAATTACAGAAAAATACACAAACTCATAGTAAAGTCCAGAAATATGAATTTTGCCTAGAAACTAATGAAAATAAACTAAAAACTAACTAAAACATACTAAAAACTATATGAAATTAACCCAAAAAGCGTATAAAATATCCGCTGATCAATAGGCCTTTGTGCCAAATTGCTAATGTGAAATTGCCCGCCTAACGGATAGCTTAAGTTTGCTAATGCGGGAATATTCGCCTAACTGATACCCTGTTTCTACCGTGATACCAAGATATCTTAACTGACATACCCATGATGATAATTGTGCCTGACTGACATGGTAAAGAAACCATATTTGGGGTTCGCCCCAAGTAACGTCGGGTTGCGGGTAGACAACAGACGCGTGAGCTCATGGCCTGCTTAGGACAGACATGCATTATATTGTTTGCGCATTTGTATTTGGTTGTGTTTTTCTTGTTGTATTATCTCTGTGATTGTGCTGGTTGTCTTATTTTGCCTTGCTTGTGTGTTCAATTGGGTCTCTGGTACTATTAGTTTATGTATTAAAGTGATTAAGAATTAATGTTGTGAATGAATTTTGTTTTGAGTTCAGAAATTTTAAAGGAAGCAATTAGTTTTCTAAAGTAAAATTAAAAAGTAATTTCATATCAGCAACAGGTTCAGGAGTCCTTAGCGTGGAGCCGCGACTGAACATCGGAACTATATGTAAATATGTATCCATATTTTATATAGTTGGTTTAGCCTTAGACTTTTCCTTCGCCATTTATTGTCTTTGATTTTTAGACGGGTAGGACTTGTATTTGAGAATCTTGGAATAAGTCTATGTATATATTGTTATGTGAGTACATATATTTTTGTGATTAAGAGTTTTAAAGTAAAGACTTTTCATTTTTTTTATTAAAATTCTAATTCATATTTGCGTAGGCTCAATATTAAATAAAGATAGTATAAAATAAAAAGGGTTTGAGGTAAGTAATGCCTAAACTTTTAGTACGATCATGAGGCGCTAAAAACTAGGATGTTACATTATGGTATCAGAGTAGTTCGTTCTTGTTAGAGCCTTTGGAATGGACTGACTATGCTTCACTGCATACTCTAAGTGTCTGTCATGCGATAAGACTTGTCTTAATGACAAGTGTTTGAGTTTCAGATGCATGATTGTCTATTGATTAATGCTGTTAGTCAACCATTGCATCCCTTATGGTATTAGGTCTGGCCAACTTAATACTGATGATTTGTGTATACGGAAACAATAACGGATTGTCATAGGCGAAATAGAATTAATAGGTGATGCGAATCACGGGTTTTGGGAACATTAGAGGTTATTTTCATG
This sequence comes from Arachis ipaensis, assembly GCF_000816755.2. Classification (NCBI taxonomy): domain Eukaryota; kingdom Viridiplantae; phylum Streptophyta; class Magnoliopsida; order Fabales; family Fabaceae; genus Arachis; species Arachis ipaensis. The sequence goes on along the minus strand of NC_029789.2, from coordinate 69,678,331 downwards.
ATTAACTCAGTCTTGAATCGCAATTTCTATTTGAATTCTGTGACTTAGTACACCGTCCGTTCTTTTATAATTGCATTGAAGTCCTTTATTCGGATTTCTTTCAAGGAGTGTGACTTGCTTAATCTCTCCAATCCTATTCCTTCGTTTCAACGTATTCTTGTTTGATCCTATTTGTAAAAGTCTGCTTGAATCTCCTAGACTATCTCTCTTTATTATTATTTATAACTCTTTTCAAGAACCTTTTACTCTTAGATGTGATCTTGAATTTATTCTAGCACATAAAACGGTCCTCAAATCATCTTGTAGTTTCTATTTCATAGTTCACGTCACACTTTTCTCTATTCAAATCATATGAGTTCTTAGTATTTGAAAACTATATATGCAAAAAACTTTTACTTTTTCTCCAATGTGTTCAAAGTAACGTCAGTTTAAATTTCTTCCATCTTATATTAATTTTCGAGGACGAAAATTTTTATAAGTGAGGTAGGATGTAACACCTCGAATTTTTGAAAATTAAATAATTAGTTATTTATGAGTTATTATATTATATTGAGCATAAGCATATATACATATATATAATTATGACACATATCCTTTCATTTAATAAACTAATGCCACTTAATCAAGAATCATTATTATTCATCTTCACTTTTCTTCATTTTTCATCGAACATGAACCTAAAAAAAAGAAAAGAGAAAGGCTGTGAGGGAGAGAAAAGGAAAAACTGTAACACCCTACCACACAGAGCTTTACACCTAGGACGTAAAACAGAGGTGGCGAGGCGCTACAACCTCTAACCTCTAATATAACAGTCAAAGGAAGGTAGTATACTAGGAGCCTTGAAGAATAGATTAAACAAATTGCAAAATTTAAGAGCGCAATTCTAATAAATAACATAACTTGCGTAAGATGAAACTACGGTTCTTAAACTATATATATATATATGAAAAGTAAGAGAAATACGGAGTTACAAAACCTGAGTCTCCAAGATCACCTCTAAGAGGAATCAATACAGCATATATATAATAAGTGGAGATAATAAGTATCTAAGCAAAATACAGATAACCAAAATAACCCAAAAGGTAAAGATCTTCGCAACATTAGAAGCTTCCAGCATGCTTCAGCGAGATGTCGCCTGTCCTGCATCTGAAAACCACAAAACCCGCATGGGTGAGAACTGGAGGTTCTCAGCATGGTAACAGTGCTCACATATCTAACATGTAATGTCTTGGGAAAGTCGAAGGCAATCCTAGAGCTTCCGACAGATAAATTAAGCTTAAAACAAAACTAAACCATAAAGATAAACAGGCAACTAGCTAAGGGTCTTCAGAACTATCTAAAACTCCCTGTTCCAACTCCTCTGAACCTCCCAACCACCATTGGAACCAATGCAACAAACACAAATATTACAAACAGAGAAATTACAAATAGGATTCAAATATAGCAAATAATCAAGTAGCATTTAGTTATGCAATCACTTAGGCAATCCAAACAAATCACATATAATGCATATGATGCATGCCTGTCCTAGTGGCTGATGAGTCTTATCTGTCAGTTATAGAGCTAACCCGATAAGTCCTGGTAGCTAACCATTGGATGGTCCCTCTGTCGTGCATCCCCAACTCGAGTAATTCTCAATCATAACATACTCATAATCATAATCATAATCATTCAACACCCACTCTGGTGTTTATCCATGGGGGCGAGCTCATCCGGACCTTTCACAGTGTCCGGCCACACTTACGACATAGGGTCAGCAGAGTATCGAGTCTCAACTTGGAGCACGTGGTGGCTAGTCACTGCTTTCATCCAGGGAAAACTTGTATCTCAGATGATCATTTCACATCCATCCATACACATTCAATAATCATTCCTTATAACCATATCATCAATCATCGTAACCGAGGCAAGTGGGGCGAAACCACAACCCTTGCGTCCACCCGGGGAGACATTTTGATGAGAGGACTTTTGTGTGGTTTAGAATTCACAAATAAAATCTCGTTGCAAGTATAGTTTCTAAACCAACAATAGTCCTTTCATACAAAAGATTGTTTGTCACAAGTAACAAACCCCTAAATTTATAAACCGAAGTATTGAACCTCAGGTCGTTCTCCCTAGGAATTGGAATAAAGTGTTCTTGTTATTGGTTATGAGGTATGTTTTGGGGTTTTGGGATAAGAGACATAAAATTAAAATGGCAATGAAAATAAACTAACAACTAAAAAGGTCTTGGCAAAGGTTGGTGGTCAAGGATCTCTATTCTAATCACTAACCACAACATGAGAATTGGCAAGGATCAACCCCACTAAGTCATCCTCTAACTAATAAAGGAAAGTCAAGTGAACTATGTCAATCCAAGACCATAAGTCCTAGTTCTCCACCAAATCAATTAGTGAGATCTAGAGTTAATGGCTCACAATCGTCAATCACTTGGACATTAGTAACTCAAGAGTTCCTAAGTTACCTTCCCAAGCCAAGAGCACAAAATTCTATACTAAAATCCAACTAAGCATTTCATCAAACACCTAGAAGGCATAAAAGGAAAGTAAAAGGAACTAAGCAATTCAATCAATAAAAGAACATGAATCATAAATTACATTGAAATGAAAATAGAAGAAACAAAAAATGCATCAACATAAAAGTAGAGAATTACAAGAATTAAATGCAAAACTAGAAAGAAGAAAGGTAGAAGAAGAAGAATTACATAAGGAAAGGTAAATCAAAGCCTGAATTAAACCTAGATCTAAGAGTTCCTAATCTAGATCTAACCTAATCATAATCATAGAGAGAAGTGAGAGCTTCTCTCTCTAAAACTAACTTTCCCTCCAAAAATTCAACTAAACTAAACTAATGTGTGAAAGTATATTGATTCCTCTTCATTCCTTGGGTTAAATAGCATAAAAAAAGAGTTGGATTTAGGCCTGGAAAGCCCAGAAATTGCCCCCAGCAGATTCACTTTAAGTGGGTCACGTGTGGATATCGACGCGTACGCGTACAGTGCGCGTGCATGTCGCTTGACAAATTTTCCACCCACGCGTACGCGTCATGTGCGCGTACGCGTCGCCATGCGACCTCACTATCCACGCGTGCGCGTCTGCTGCGCGTGTGCGTCGTTGATCTTATCCCAAATCCTTGCTTTTCCATGATTTCTCCATTTTGCATGCTTTCTTCTCCATTCCTTTGATCCATTCCTAGCCTTTCCAATCTGAAATCACTTAACAAACAAATCAAGACATCTAATGGAATCAAAGATGAACCAAGATTAAATAATTAAGGGCCTAGAAAGCATGTTTTCACACTCAATCACAAATTAGAAGACAATCATGAATTCATGCTATTTAATTGAATAAATCTGGGTAAAAGGTGATAAAACCCCCTAAAATTAATACAAGATAAACCCTACAAATGGGGTTTATTAACCTCCCCACAATTAAACCAAGCATGTCCTCATGCTTAAACCAAGAGAAAACAAAGGGATCAACATTTATTCAATGAAATCTAACTAAATGCAATCTACCTATATGCAACTATCTAAATGAATGCAACTGCTTAGTCAAAATAAATCAATTCCCAAGAAGCATATATGCACAAGGGCTAAGGACTAGCAAGTCTAATCCACAATTGAATTGAGTTATTAAATATTTTTACAAACTTGCATGAAGAATGATGATCATAGGTGAAAACATGTACTTGAGCATCAAACCCTCACCGGATGTGTTTGCACTATATTCGCTCAAGTGTTTAAGGTTGATTCTCTCAATTCCCCTCTATTTCATGCTTTCTAAGATTTGTTTTTCTTCTAACAATCAACATTTATTTCATGCATGCATACAAGTATCATGAGGTCTTTTCTTTAGGTTGTAATGGGGTTAGGGTCAAGGTAGGATGCATATTTGGTTAAGTGAGCTTGTGATTTGAATCTTTAATAAGCTTAGACTTCCCACCTAACCTATGACACTCTATACAATTCAAACTAACCTAACTACCCATTCTTCACTTTTTAACATGCTCATGCATTTTCTTTTCATTTCACAACTCATATGCATTGATTTTATTGAGCTTCACTTTGCTTTAGGGCATTTTTGTCCCCTTTTTATTTTTTTTTCTTTTTTTTTCTTTTTCAATATTTTTTTTCTTTTCTTTTCCATATTTTTTTCTTTTTTCTTTTGTCTTTCTCATTTTTCTTTCCTTTGCTTTGCAATATATACAAAAACAGCAATGCATAAGGTTTTACATTTGATTAATACATGAGCATGCACCCAATTCCAATATTTTCAACAAAAATACAAGACTACCTTTTTATTCACCCAATGTCCCATGTTTTCCCACACTTGAATGATACACACACACTAGCCTAAGCTAATCAAAGATCCAAATTAAGGACTTTTATTGTTTTCCGCTTAAAGGCTTGTAATGTGCTAAATTAAGAACAAAGTGGGTTAATCGTAGGCTCAAAGATGGCTAACAATGGAAGGTAAAAGGTAAGGATATTTGGGTAAGTAAGCTAGATGAAATGATGGCCTCAATCATATAAATGCATGAATACACAAAATAATGGACATAAAGAATCAAACAAATCAAAGATTACAATCATAGAAAGAGAATAATGCACACAAGAAGGAAAAATAAGTGGTTATAAAATGTAACCACACAATTAGGCTCAAATCTCACTTGCTTGTGTTCTTAGCTCAAAACATGTTCCACAATATATATAATTCAAGCAAGTTCTATGAAAAGTTTTCACTCAAATCAATTGAGGTGCCCTATAGATAAAATCTTGAAAAATTTTCATTATTTTGACTAAGCTTATTGTGTATACATATGCAAAAATACGAAAATGCAAGTAAAAATCCTAAAAGCCTAAAATGAAATGCAAAAGTGTTGGGATTAGAAATTTGTCACCCAAAATCGACGACCGGTCGGATGACCTCCCCACACTTAAAAGTTTGCACCGTCCTCGGTGCATTCAAATATGAGCAAGGGGGTACGGCGAGGCTCCGGATTGCTACCTTCAGCTGGTAGGTCAACTGGTGTTGCGTGTTCTTTCTCTCGCTTCCATATTTTCTTGTGATGCATTAATCATGAAAAATAGAAAATAACATCATAAAATAAGAAAATACAAAAGCAAGGAAGCATACATTGTCGGAATGAGGTATTAATCACCAGAATTGAGTGAGTGAATTAGTGTGACATGAATGACAAATAAGTGTGTGAATTCTAAATTACGCGGTTTAGAACACGCATTAGCATAAAAGTTATGTCACAAAAGAAGCATACACTTCACTTATCCTAGTGTGCTTGAGATGCTTTAAGTAAACTTGTAAGGTAAAACAAGCATTAAAGAAGCATGAAGGCATTCAAGCTATAAGCATATGGATGCATATGATCGTGAAATACAATGCATTAAAGTAAATGCACACCATCCAATGTCAAGAGATTGCCTAATCACATAATAGGGTTCAAATCACATGGTGGCCAAATCATGCAATTCAAGAAGAGTTACAAGCTCGAAGGCAATTCTCATCACTTGGTATTCTCAAAAGGTAAGCATGAAGAACTCAAAACCAAGTGGCAAAACATAACCTCAACAATAAGCAGTAATATATGATAAACAAAACTAACAATCCAACACTTATAATGGAAAAGAGAAAAATAAATGAAAATTAAACTAACTAACTAATGAACTAACTAACTAACTAATTAGTTAACTAAAATAAATGGTTATCAATGGTGTTTGGGAATGTTGGATGAGGGGTAGAAGAAGGGAAGAAGAAAGGAGAAGGAAAGAAATGGAAAGAGGAGAAGAAAAGAGATGTGTTGAAGGAAGGACATCCGCGCGTATGCGCGCATGGCGCGCATGCGCAGATGGTGGAGCAATGAACGCGATGCGTACGCACACATGGCGTGTCCGCGTCGATGGCTTATTTGGAGAGTGATGCGTAGGCATCATGTACGCATACGCACGAATGGTTTTGTGCGAAAGGCATAATGTGTGCGCAACGTTCGCACAACTCTCGGGTTTTTGGCTTGGGGGTGGAATTTCTCAATCCACGCGTATGCGTACATGGCGCAGCCGCGTGGGTAGGTGAAAATGCTTGATGCCCGCATACGCGCACAGTGCGCATACGCGCGGATGGTGCTCTTTTTTTTTTTCAAAATTTTTCTATGTTTTTGCACCAATCCAAGCATTCCAAACCTCCAAACAACTACCAAAACACCATAAAACCTTATTTAACATACTAGACTATCAATTATACTCAACAAATCAACCAAAGACATGAATTTAAACTAATTTTATCAGTATGTACAAAGGAGAAAATTAAAAAGAATTTACCATGGTGGGGTGTCTCCCACTAGCACTTTTGTTTATTGTCCTTAAGTTAGACTTATGGGGAGCTCCTCACAAGGTGGCCTGTGCTTGAAGCTATCCTTGAACATCCACCAATGCTTGCATTTCCAATGAGCTCCACTCTTCAAGGTCAATTCTCCCAAGCTTTGATGGAGTTCTTCAAAGACTATGGGCTCCCAAAGTTGATCCTCTTGTATGCCGGGATCCTATATCTTGTTTCTACACCCATCTTTGAGTTGATTATCATTATTCCATTTGGGTGGCATAATCTTGGAATTCTCATTTAAGCAACCGAACAACATCCTAGACCCAAGCAATCTAGTTCTACACCAACCCTTACAATGCCAACCACTAACCATCTCCCTTTTGGTTTTAAAGCCACAAATATTTCTAAGTTGACCATCCGTCTCAAGCAAACCATATTCAAGGGGAATAATAAAGCTTAAGTATAAGGAATTTACCCACTTGAATGAAAGAATGGATGGTGATGGCTTGGGGAGAGGTACTTCCAATGTCCTTGCAAGCTCTACTCCCTTATGTTCTTCCATGTCAATATCCACCTCTTCATATACTTCTTCAACTTCAATCCTTTGTTCATCAATTTCATCTAACTCTTCCCCATCACTCAAATCATAAATGGGAGGTTGAGAGAAATCTACCTCCATATCACTTTCTATCTCATTGGAAGAAGGTTCTTCAAATTCAAAGTATTCACCACCAAGAAAGTTGGATGCATGATCTTTATCACCAAGGGAAATTACTTCTTGCTTCATTCCTTCCAAGTCTTTATTCAATAATTGTTTTAGAGGTTGTGCACTTTCCTCCTCAACATCAAATTTAATCTTCTTGGAGAGGTTCTCTTCAACTCAAGGTTCCCAAGCAGGTTCTGCATCTCCTAAGTCTTCAACCACTTCTTCCTCTTCTTCAATGATCATAGGCTCCTCCAATTGTTCTAACACAAAGTGGCATCCCTCATCACCCATCGGAGTTTCCAATCTCTCCTTCATGCTATGCTTTTCAACTAATTCTCCACATGTGACCATGGGAGTGATTTGAGTGCTCAAGCATTGGGAGGCTAAGATGCTTACTACCTTGGTCAAGGTAGCCACAAATTCTAGTGTCACCTTTTGTGTTTCTCCTTGCCCTTGAAGTATAAGGCTAAGGATTTCATCCATTGAGGATTGGAAGTGGATAGAAGGGTTTATTGTCTTGGAGAAAGGGTTCATAATAGGAAGGTGGTTCTTCTTGGTAAGGATGTGGTGGTTCCATGTAGGGCTCATATGGTTCAAAAGGTGGTTGGTATGGTGGATATGGATGAAGGTCATATGGAGGTGTTTGGTGAAAGGAGGCTTGTGAGTATGGTTGAGGTTCATGTTGAGGATATGACTCATAGGCATATGGTGGTGGTTCTTGAAAGTCACAAGGAGATTCACCATAGCCATTGGATTGGTATGCATCATAGAATGGCTCTTCTTCATAGTCCATTGGTGGAGGTTGTTTCCATGAAGATTGATCATATGCATATGGCTCCTCCCACCTTTGATTGTCCCATCCTTGATACATATTCTCATTGTAGTCCTCGTTTCCTACAACATAGTTAGAACCAAACTCATAGCCAAAGTGAGAATTCATGATAGCAAGAGAAAATGAAAATAAAATCAAATAAGAAGCAAGGAAATTAAATCCTAAAACTAGCAAAAACTAACAAGAAATCCAAAAATTAAGCTATTCACAATATTCACATATATACAATAACCAATAACACAACATCGTTGTAATTCCCAGGCAACGGCGACATTTTGATGAGAGGACTTTTGACGGTTTAGAATTTCACTAATGAAAGCTCGTTGCAAGTATAGTTTCTAAACCAACAATAATCCTTTCATACAAAAATTTGTTTGCACAAGTAACAAACCCCTAAATTTATAAACTGAAGTATTGGACCTCGGGTCATTCTCCCTAGGAATTGCAATAAAGTGTCCTTGTTATTGGTTATGAAGTATGTTTGGGGTTTTGAGATTTTAGACAAGAAACATAAATGGCAAAGAAAATAAACTAACAACTAACAAAGCTCTTGGCAAGGTATGAGAACTAGAAGTCCTATCCTAGTTATCCTCATCGATTGTGACCACAAATTATCCATTGCTACCACTTAATTAACCTCTAACCATGGAGGAAAGTCAAGTGGATGAATCAACTTGATTCCACAAGTCCTAGCCAACTTCCAAGGGAAAGACTAGCTTTAGTGGTATCAAATCAATTAGCAACTTCTAATTATCAATCAACAAAGGAATTAGATAACTCAAGCGTCAGTAATTACTCTACCTAGGCCAAGAGGAACAAAATCTATACTAAAATCCAACCAAGCATTTTTATCAAACACTTGGAAGGAATAAAAGGAAAGCATAGTAAAAAGTGCAAGGAAAGTAAATCTACACTACTCAATTGCAAGAAATCAAACAACAACAAATCAAATGAACAATAAAGGAACATGAAAACATAAATTGCATTGAAATAAAAATAGAAGAAACAAAAGTGCATGAACATAAAAGTAAAGGATTACAAGAATTAAATGCAAAACTAGAGAGAGGAATGGTATAAGAAGAAGAAATTGCAAATGAAAAGTAAATCAAACCATGAAATTAACTTAGATCTAAGAATTTCTAATCTAGATCTAACCTACTCCTAATCCTAGAGAGAAGTGAGAGCTTCTCTCTCTAGAAACTAGCTAAAGCATGTGAAAACTAAAATAAAACTACCCTAATGACTAGATGTCTCATCTCCCTTCAATCCTTGGGTCAAATAGCATCAAAAATGAGTTGGATTGGGCCCACAAGGCTTTAGAATTCGCTGGCCACGTATTGCTTTAAGTGGATCATATGGCAGCAACGACGCGTGCACGTATAGTGCGTGTACGCATCACCATACTTGTAGCAACTATGGAAAATCTTATATCGTTTTGAAGCCCCGGATGTTAGCTTTCCAACGCAAATAAAACTGTATCATTTGGACCTCTGTAGCTCAAGTTATGGTCGATTGAGTGCGAAGAGGTCGGCTTGACAGCTTTTGCGATTCCTTCATTTCTTCATGAGTTCTCCATTTTTACATGCTTTTCCTTCATTCCCTTGATCCAATCTTTGCCTTCTAAATCTGAAATCACTTAACAAACATATCAAGGCATCTAATGGAATCAAGGTGAATTAAATTTAGCTATTCTAAGTCCTAAAAAGCATGTGTTCACTCTTAAGCACAATTAAAGGAGAATTTACAAAACCATGCTATTTCATTGAATAAATATGGGTAAAAGGTGATAAAATCCCCTAAATCAAGCACAAGATAAACCCTCCAAATGGGGTTTATCAAGCCTCTATACTAACCAACCTGGAGCAAGTGGGGCGAAACTACAACCCTTGTATCTACCCAGGAGGTACATTCTCATATGCCTAGGAGGAATCAAGGAGGGGATCCTAACCTCTCACCTTATCGCTGAGGGCGATTTTACAATACCAGGAGGAACAAGGAAGGGGATCCTCACCTTCCACCATTTCTCTGGGGTCGCACTTTTGAGAAAGAGAACTCAAGGTACAATAATCATTCACATTCACATGTTCATTTCCAGCCATAATTTACCATTTATCACAGCCATCCAGCTTAAAATCAAAATTCATAGTTAGCCATAAACCATCATCACACACAGCCATCTGGCTCATATTACACACAGCCATTCGGCTTATATCTTATACACGGCCATTCGGCTCATTTTATACACACAGCACTCCACCATCCTCCTCAACAACTCATAACCTTATCACTGGTCATAACTTCTCATGATATTCCCTATATTCATCCATAAATTACCCTCTTCCCTAGCTTCCTCTCAATCACTGGGCATTCTATATCAATTCAAGATCTAAGGGATGAAATTAGGGGTTTATAAGTGTGAAATAACACCTCGGAAGGTCACGAGCTTGTTAGGAATGTGAAGAGCTTGAAAATAAAAAAATTTAGAAAAGAACTGGGTCGCGTGTGTACGCATAGAGGTGTGCGTCCACACGCCCAGAAGTATTTTTAAAAGTGTGCGTATGCATAGGTCTGTGCGTACGCATAGGTCTGTGTGTACGCACAGAAAGCAAAATCTTCATGGTGGGGTGCACGCACAACGTGTGCTAGCGCCACCACCCGCATGCCGATCCCAACGTGTGTGTGCGCACAAGCTTGTATCCACGTGTACGTACGCACAAGGCTGTGCGTGTGCACAAGACCAAATTCTCGTGGAGCACAGGGCTGTGCGTGTGCACACAAACCAGAAATCACAAATTCTGCAGAAGTCAGAATTCAAATTTTTAACTCAAACTTCCAACGATCATATATCATTCCACAAAATTCAGATTTTCGCCAAACTCAAACCATTTTAAACCTTGTAAAATTATCTTTCTTTTGATATAAAAAGCATCAAATTCCAAAAAGAATGGCTTGAGATATGATCCACTGAAGTTCACTAAAATTTCATTTTTACCAATTTCATAAACCTCCAATTTTCCAAAACATACATTTCCCAATTTCATTCAAAATCAACTAAAACTCAACTACTCCAACATCAATCATTTTCAAACCTCATTCAATTCTCAACCACATTCCAACTTTCTCATACAATCTACAACCTACTAAATTTATTCACTTTAATCAATCTCAAACTCAATATCTCAAGTACAACAATATACAATACACATTGATCACCTTACCAATTCCCCATTTTCCTCAAATTCTGACCCAATACTTCCATTTCCACAATATTCAATATACAATATCAAATACCCATATCAAATCCAATCTCAACTTCAAATCAACATACTAATCATCATCATGTACAATTCAGAAGTACTAACAACAAGAACATCATTTACACCTTCCAAAACCAATAATCATATAATCTATATTATACATTTCAACCAATCAACCATCATCACAAATTCAATTCCTATCCTATGAGTCACTAGCCTAAGTTTTCACACCACATTACATTTTAGATACAGAAAACCGAAACCATACCTTGGCCGATTCCCCGCTCAACCCGAAACACTTTTAATTTCACTTTTCTTCAAGCCCTTGGGGCTCCAACAATACCAAGCTCAGATTTCCAGCCTCACAACTCCACTTCCAAGCTTCTAAAATCACCAACAAGCTTCAACAAGCATCAACATTCACATACACACCACCTAAACCACAATTACCACATCCAAACAAAACAAATCAATACCCAAATGCCTAAATTCAGAAATTCCATTAGGGTTTGAGATCTCTTACCTTTACCAACTGATCCTTGAGCAATACCCACAAGAAATCAAGTCTAGTGGACCCCTAAAACATGAAAATCATCAAGGAATTAAGTTCCTCAAACCTTAAACACGAAATTCATATACCAGCAGAAATGGAGCTATGAAAACGCGATTTACTTACTGTTTTGTTTTGATAGAATTGAAGAGCTCGACAAGCCCGACGCGTGGCCACAAACGGCTCGTCAATCGGAGCTCCGGATCAAAAGTTATCAAGGTTTGAAGAGGAGGTTTGGGTTTACTTCTTCTTCTCCCCTCCCATGGCTGTATTCAGCGTGTGTGTGTGTGTTTAAGAGGAAAGAGAGATCTGAGCTCTCTATATTAATGAGGCTTGGCTGGGTCCTTGGGCCCAATTTGGGTCCGGTTGGTCCAGTTTGGCCTGTTCGGCCCAATTTTGGGCCGATTCCTTTAAAATTGGTGTCAAAATTCTCGTTTTAATTTTCTCTATCATATTAAACCATGAAAATCTCATTTCTCACTTTCTAGAATATATTTTAATTTATGGTTTAATTAGCCATTAATTAACCGGGTTTTACAAAAACCAAGGAACCTTCAAACTTTCGGCTTTCATTTCTTGCAATTCGTAACTCCAATAAAAAATTTAATCCGGTAAAAGTATTCGTATCCTCCTCCTCCTCTACGTGTTAGTGTTACTTTTGTCCGGAAAAAATTGATGGTGACGTAGCTCCTCTTCTCCTTGAGTTCAGCCAATTGGAGTTCTAAGAGGTAAAGGTTATTACTAACGTTTTCTTCGTTAGCAGCTCGGTTAGAAAATTTCTCCGAAGTTTCCGTTGTTTTGATTTCATACGGAGGTACGGGGTTTCTTTTTAAAATTAATAGTTTTTAATTTAAGAATGCCGAAAAGCTTATTGAGTAATTGCAAATATTTTATACTTGTTTTTTATGCCTGATTGATGAGAATTGGTTATATTGTGATTGTGAATGTTGATAAATTTGGTATTGCCTGTTAAATTGAAATATGAATTGAGTTTGAATTGAGATTGTGATTGATGCTAGAATTTATGGTTGTGGAAGTGAATGATAATTGATTATGGTGTTGGTATGATGGTGATTAAGTGTGATGAAAGGTTGGTAAACTGTCGAGAAATTATAAAAGTGAGGGAGACCGTAAGGATGGTGAAGTCAAATTTTAAAGGGAGGTTCTGTCCATATTCTTGTAAAAACAAACGAAAAAGTGATTTTGCTTTGAAAACCTTATTTATATATATATTAAAAAATAATCTTGTATTAAAAATCTGATTTATAAACTTATTTTGAGTAAATGATCCTATGTCGAAAAAGATCTGGTTGCATATTTACTCATATTGACAAAAGGGTTTTATATTCAATGTTTGAGTTATAAATTTTTATTAAGAAGTGACTTGGGTTTGAAACCGTTGAAAAGAGTTTGATAAAATATCGGTTTGTCGTATTAGTAATTATCGATTTGATTCAATAGCAAAAGAAGTGAAAGGAGCTAAATTTTATTAAAATAGAAAATGGATTAGTTTCAAAGAAAGCGTTTTAATTACTGAAAAATTATTTGCATTCTGGAATGATTGAGAAATGGTTTGGCTGGAACCCTTGAAGGGTAGCAAAGCCCGAATTTTTAGAGAAAATATTGCAGATATTTTATAAAACTCCGAGGTTTTTTTATAGCTTTAACAAAAAAAATTGAATTTAAAAATTATATTATTTTTTTTATTTGTTAAGAAAAGAATAAATTATGCTATGATTTTTAATTGTAAAGAAATTCATTTTGTTTTGAGGTCTTTTATTAAGAAAATGAATTTTTCTTTAATTAAATGTTAAAGAAGTTTGGGTATATGGAAATTAAAGGTTTTAACGCTAAGGCTGAAAGTATACCTATGTGGTGATGTGAAGGTAAGAGTGATTAATTAATTGGTGATGCAGAGGTATGTGTAATTAAGCAGTGATGCGGATGTATGTTTAATAATGTAGGTGATGTGGAGGTGTGTGTATGTAATTGGTGATGTGGAGGCATAACAAAGAGAAAGAGAATGAAAAGTGTATGATTGAATGGGCTTTATGCCAAAGTGCTAATGAGGAAGTTCCCGCCTGACTGATAGCCTAAGGTTGCTAATACGGGAATGTCCACCTAATTGATAGCATATAATATATTGAATGGGCCTTTGTGCGAAATTGCTAATACGAAAGTGCCCGCCTAACGGATAGCTTAAGGTTGCTAATGCGGGAATGTTCGCCTAACTGATAGCCTGTTTCTACCGTGATGCCAAGATATCCTAATTGACATAGTCATTATGATAATTGTGCCTAACTAACATGGTAAAGAAACTGTATTTGGGGTTTGCCCCGAGTAACATCGGGTTGCGGGTAAACAACCGACACGTTAGCTCATGGCCTGCTTAGGACAGACATGCATCATATTGTTTGTGCATTTGTGTTTGGTTGTGTTTTGCATGTTGTATTTTCTCTGTGATTGTGCTGGTTGTCTTATTCTGCCTTGCTTGTGTGTTCAATTGGGTCTCTGGTACTAGCAGTTTATGTATTAAAATGATTAAAAATTAATGTTGTGAATGAGTTTTGTTTTAAGTTCAGAAATTTTAAAGGAAGCAATTAGTTGACCAAAGTAAAATTAAAAAGTATTTTCAAAGGCTTGATAAAAGAATAGTTTTACCAAGTAAACTCAATTATTCGCATTTTGTTCATTACTTTTACGACATTCACTTTCCATAGTGAGAACATGCGAGGACGACGTTCTCACCCCCCCTACAGATTTCCCTTTCAGCACAGGTTCAGGAATCCTTGGCGCGGAGCCACGACTAAACATCGGAGCTATATATAAATATGTATCGGTATTTTAGATAGTTGGTTTAGCCTTAGACTATCCCCTCGCTATTTATTGTCTTTGATTTTTAGAGGGGTAGGACTTGTATTTGAGAATCTTGGAATAAGTCTATGTATATATTACTATGTGAGTATATATATTTTTGTGATTAAGAGTTTTAAGGTAAATACTTTTCGTTTTCTTGATTAAAATTCCGATTCGTATTTGTGAAGGCTGAATAAAAGAAAAAGGGTTAGAGGTAAGTAACGCCTAAACTTTTAGTATGATCATGAGGTGCTAAAAGCTAGGGTGTTATAGCTTTGCCACCAAATCTTTCAAACTTTCATGACTTGTTCCATGTTTCACAACTGCGGAGTTATACTCTGGATGTGTCTCATGTATTGGAGCCTGAATCATTTCAATTGAAAGAGAATCTGACATTTTAAGCTACTCTGATTCATATCGATGATGTTAGCATTAAGAAGCTCCGTGGAAAAGAAGTTCAATTGGTTAAGGTGATTTGGAGTCGATCGGGCATTGAGGAACATAGTTGGGAGTTGGAAACAAACATGAGGAAGGACTTTCGGAATTATTTACATGTAAATAAATTTTGAGGACGAAATTTTAAATAAGGTGGGTAGGAATTAAAATCTGGTCAAATTGTAATTAATTTAGTAATTCATTAAATATGGGCGTAAAAGTTATAAATTTTAGCAATCGAAATTTGATAATTTACATATGATATTTTGACTCAATGGATTATTCCAAGTCAAAAAACATAGTTTTCTGTGTAAAAATGCACACAGAAATTTTGATC